>NC_133125.1:5188013-5553846 GCF_048418815.1 Hemitrygon akajei
CTTGCAGGCACAGATCCTTACTGATTTGATTTGATGCAAATGACTTATTTCACTGTATGTTTTGATATACAAGTGACAAATAAAGCTCACCTTTAATCTTATTCTTTAATCTTTCCTGATGTAAATTCACTCTTGTATCTTATCTTCTCACTCAGTCAAGTCCTGGCAACATTGAGAATCTCAGACAAGTTCAAGTTTATTGTCACTCAACCTTACGCATGTATACTGTACCACCAAACAATGTTCCTCCAGATCAAGATTCACAGTACAGTACATATAACTTACACACAACACATTAGTAACATTAATGCTATTAACTTAACAAACAAGAAGGTTCATATACGACACAGTTAAAAACAGTGCACAGGAACATCCAATCAATCTGATTCTTTGTAACATTAGAACATTCAACGTTGTCAGTCCAAAGTTTTACATAATCTGTTTAATCATAATTTTATCAATTTAATCTTTGATGCAACTTTACAAAAGATGACAACACATTTTCTATTGTCCTGCCTATTGACAAGGGTTCTGCCCTCATCAATCCAGACAATTTGCACTGTGTACTGTTAGCATTCAGACAATGGCTAATCTTTTAAAACAGGCAGACAAGCACCACCTCGACTTACATTGGCACACTTTGCAAAATGTAATAGGAAGATCCAATTGAGTTATTGTGTAAGTAAGTAGGTAGGCTCAATTGGATCTTCCTATTACATTTTGAATTCGTAACAGGATCTCTTACTATTACATTTATTTAAGAAGACTATTGTATGTATTTATTTTGTATTCCTGAAGTTCTATGATCAGAGGATGGCATAGAATTGAATTTGCTTTCTGTTTACTTGCTGTTACTGAAAACTATCACAGCAAATTAATGGTATCAAGTCATAATTAGTTTGAACATCTCCATCAAATCTGCTTCTGAACTTTCTCCGTTCCAAGGCAAACAACCCCAGCTTTTCTATTCTTTTCACATTACAACATTTATGCATTCCTAAATAATCTCTGCAATTTTTCTAGGGTTTTGACATATTCCTCAGAGTATATTGTCTAAAAATGACCTCAATACTCTTATGAGGCATGTGAAATTGAAGGCTCAATTTAGTGTCACATTTGTGTAAAATCAGATCCTTTGGCCATTACATGTAATATTTAAAATTACTTTCAAAACCTTGGGAAAATTATAATAACCAGCTTTCACTGCAGGCCATGGACTCTTAGGAATATGGACTCTTAGGGTGAAATATTTAAGGGCAACCTGAGGGGGATCTTCTTCACTCAGAAGGTGGTGAGAGTGTGGAATGAGCTGTTAGTGGCAGTGATGGATGAGGATGGCAACATTTATGAGACATTTGGGGAAGTACGTGGATGGGAGGCATATAGAGGGCTATGATCCAGGTGTGAGTCGATGCGACAAGGCAGAATAATATTTCAGTATGGACTAGAAGGGCAGAAGGGCCTACTTCAGTGCTGTAGTACTCTATGACTCTCTGTATAACTGTATCATGACAGTGGTGGGAATCATTACCAACAATGAAGAGCACGAGACCCAGTGCCAGACTTCCGCAAAGTTCAAAGTAAACTTGTTATCAAAGTACATACATGCCACCATATACAACCCTGGGATTCATGTTCTTGCAGGCAATCACAGTAAATACAAGAAACACAATAGAACAATGAAAGGCCATACCCAGCAGAATGGATAAACAGCCAATTTGTAAAAAAAAACCCATACAAAAAGAAAGAGAAGAAAGAAATAATAATAATAATAAATATGTGCTGAATATGAAGAACATGAGATGAAGAGTCCTTGAAAAGAAGTCAATGTTAACGAGACAAAGGAGATGGCTATTGACAACAGGGGAACTCAAACCATTGACAACCCTCTTTACATCAGCGGCACAACAGTTTCAGATTCTGGGGAGTGCACACCTCAAGCATCTTCTCACCATCCCAGAACACATCCGACACAATCAAGAAAATGTATAAGATGATTAGGGACATTGATCTTGCAGATAGCCAGAGGCTTTTTCCCTGGGCTGAAATGGCTAACATGAGGGGGCATAGTTTTAAGGTGCTTGGAAATAGCTACTGGGGGGATGTCAGGGGTAAGATTTTCATACAGAGAGTGGTGGGTGCGTGGAGTGCACTGCCAGTGGTGGTAGTGGAAGCGGATACGATAGGGTCTTTTAAGAGCCTCTTAGATAGGTACACGGTGCTTAAAAAAACAGAGAGATATGCAGTAGGGAAATTCTAGGTGGTTTCTAGAGTAGATTACATGTCAGCACAAAATTGTGGATCGAAGGGCCTATAATGTGCTGTAAATTCCAATGTTTATGTTCTGACCAATGCCTATCATTAATGAGGAGTATAAATAGAGCTGGACTTTGCACATCCATACTTACAGATCCACAGTAGACAGCATCTTAACAAGACACATTACCTCATGGTACGGAAACTGTACTGTGGCAGTCAGGAAGGCTCTACAGCGGGTAGTCAAAGCTGCGTAATGCTTCACCAGCACCAGCCTACCTGCCATCAAGGACATAGATACAGAAAGGTTCCGGAACAGGGCCAGTAACATCATGAAGGATCCCACCCACCCTGCTCATGGACTGTTTGTCCACTCCCATCAGGGAGGAGGCTATGTAGCATCCACATCAGGACCACCAGACTCAAAAACAGTTACTTTCCCAAGCAGTGAGGCTGATCAACACCTCCACACCCTCAACCACTACTACTTTACCATTTCCTATAGCAACTCGTGTGCCTAGCATCACTTTATGGACATACAATCAATTTATGTATGTAAGCTGTCTGATGCATAGATATTTATGATGTTTGGTATTATTGTGTTCTTTATCTTTTGTATACTTCTTTGTGCTGCATCAGATCTGGAGAAACATTATTTTGTTCTCCTTTACACTTGTGCACAGGAAATTACCTTAAGCATTCTTGAATCTTGAATCAAATCTGGTCCAAACCAACTCTAGCTCAGTGGAGCTTTATCAACTTTCCAGAATATTTTGATTTTTACTGTGAAACTCAGTAGAGAGTTTCCAAAAAAGTTTAGAGAACACAGTGTGGGAAACGAAACATCTCTAGTTCCTTTCATGAGATGACAATTGACACAAATATTTAGCATCATGCTGGAAAGACTATGATATGACCCATGACCTTTTTACACCGTCATAGGGTACAAAATGAAAAAAAAACATTCTCTTCCCATCCAAATGCACTAATGAGAAAAAGATTATTCCCCAATTTTAAGTAATTATTAAAACATTTGATACGGTTGCTATGTCCTCGTTTATAGTTCATTAGAAGGGCATCGGCTGGAGATTTTTTCTGCATTAATTAAGATTATAATCTTAAGTTATATTTTTCTTCCATGTGTGTTTTATAGAATCTCTGAGGACTGCATGAACATTATCGAGGTGACCGATGTGTTGTAGCCCTGCTCAGATATGGATTGTTTGGCAACCATTCAAGAATATCATCCTGTTAGTCAGTTTTCTGCTCAGTATTTGGCATTCAATCCCCTCTATGTGGTTCCCTAACAGATTGTTTTACGAAAGAGAATCAGCCTGGAGGGAATATTAATTTCCCTTTTCCCACTACAAGACAAATGTGACTTTTTAAAATTGTTCATCAGACAATAAAAATATATAATTTGGAATATTAACCAAATAACAAATTAATTAGTTGCCAAGTGTTGTGCATCCTGTGTCTAGTACAGAGATATTTCTTTGCATTAGCCATAAAAGGTCTGAAAATTTGATTTATTTTTTTCCACAATGATGCAGGCAAAAAACATTTTGAAACATGAGCTGTTCTCATTCAGCACATCGCTCCAACTGCCATCCCTGCCAGGAATTACAACAAAATTTCTCCTCTGATGACCATGGGAACTTAAACAGCAACTATAACCCACAGCATGGATTAAAAAAAAGACAGAAAGAACTCGTATATTAAAAAAAAGGTTTCTGCAGTGATTTTGAAGAAAGGCAATTTCAAGCCTCACAGACCTTTTCTGTGTGGGCTTTTCAAATGTGACATAGTTCATATTTCCCTATTTGGTTTGAGAAAAGAAAATACACACCAAATTTGTGAAGGCAACGTGGACCCGCACTCAGAGGATTCAAAGATGAATGTGATTTGGAAAGCAAAGTGGCTTTCACAAAAGCTTACCAGTCATGAATTGTATCTTTGCCCCCTTAACAACCATCCGCAATACAACACTGAGGCTGAAGAGTCAAGTATTGTCATATTCTCAATTCCTGTGGATACATGCTGAAATGCATATTTAAGACCATGTGATATAGGAGCAGAATTAGGCCATTTGGCCCATCAAGTCTGTTCCAACATTCCATCATGGTTGATTTATGATAACCCTTTCATTCCTGGGAACATTCTCGTGAATCTCCTCTGGACCTTCTCCATGCCAGCACATCTTTTCTTAGATAAGGAGCCCAAAACTGCTCATAACTTTCCAAGTGCAGTCTAACAAATGCATTATACAGCTTCAGCATTACATTCTTGCTTTTGTATTTCAGACCCTCAAAATGAATGCTAACATTGCATTTGCCTTCCTTACCACCGACTCAACCTGCAAGTTAACCTTTACAGAATCCCACACAAGGACTCCCAAGTCACATTGCACCTCTTGATTTTTGTATTTTCTCCCCGCATAGTAAATAGTACATGCCTTTATTTCTTCTGCCAAAGTGCATGACCAAACAATTCCCTGCACTGTATTCCATTTGCCAGTTCTTTGACCATTCTCCCATCCTGTTCAAGTCCTTCTGCAGACACTGTGTATTAATACTCAGCAGCCTCTCCGGACTCTGGATTGGGGATTGCCAAACGTTATGTGGATTTTCTGGTGTAGTCTGTTTTGTCGTGTGCTTTTGAGATATCATTCTTGAGGAACGTTGTCTCATTTTTTAACTGTATTATATTTGTGGTTTCTAAATGACAATAAACTGAAACTGAACTGAACTGAACCAAACCATGTTTCATCAACACTACCTGTCCTTCCAACTATCTTCATATTGTCCACAAACTTGGCCCCAAAACTATTAATTCTGCCTTCCAGATCATTGACATATAAAATAAAATAAATTGGTCCCAACACAGGCCCGGTGGAACACCACTAGTCACCGGCAGCCAAACAGAATCATTCTTTTGTCTCCAGCCAGTCAACCAATCTTCTATCCATGCTTCTACCGTTCCTATAATATCATGGACTCTTACCTTGTTAAGCAAACTAATGTGCAGCATCCTGTCAAAGGTCTTCTGAAACAATTATAAAACAATTCAGACTTTGGTCTATTTTATCATGTGCTTTTAAGTACCCTGAAACATCATCCTTAATAATAAACTCCAACATCTTCTGAGCCATTGAAGTCAGGCAAACAGGCCTATTATTTCATTTCTTCTGCATCCCTCCCTTCTTAAAGGGTGGAGTGACATTTTCAATTGTCGAGTTCTCCAGAATAATGCCAGAATCTAATGATTCTTGAAAGCTCATTACTAAATCCTCCCCAGTCTCTTCAGCCATCTCATTCAGAATCTTAGGGTGTAATCCATCTGGTCCAGGTGACTTATCTACCTTCAGATTTTTCAGCTTGACGAGCACCTTCTCCTTAATAACAGCAATGACACTCACTTCTGGCCCCTGACACTCTGGCATTCTGCCACTGTAAAGACTGACAAAAAACTACTTATTTATTTTGTCTGCCATTTCTTTGACCTCCACTACTACCTCTTTAGTATCATTTCCCAATAGTCCAATCTCCACTCTCATCTCTCTATTACTTTTTACAGTATATCTGAAAAACATTTGGTACCCTCTTATATATTATTCGCGAGCATACCTTCATAGTTAATGCTTTCTCTCTTTATGTTTTTGTTTACTTGCTGTCTGTTGGTTTTTAAAGCTTCCTAATCCTCTAAGTTTCCAGTAATATTTACCATATTATATGCTCACTCTTTTTCTTTTATTCTGTCTTTGACTTTCCTTGTCAGCCACAGTTGCCTCATCTTCCCTTTAGAATAGTTCTTCATCTTTGGGATTCCAAATTTCCCCAGAATCACCAGCTTTGCTGTTCTGGCCAAACAACCTTGGCCAGCTCCTCTCTCATGACTCTGCAATTCCTTTTATTCCACTATAATACTGATAATTCGACTTTAGCTTCTCCTTTTCAAACTGCAGGATGAATTCAATAATGTGATTACTGTCTCCTATGGGTTCCTTTACCTTAAGATCATTAATCAAATATGGGTCATTACACAACACCCAATGCAGAATTACTATTCCCCGAGTGGGCTCAACCTCAAGCTACTCCAAAAAGCCATCTTGTAGGCATTCTGCAAATACACTCTCTTGGGATCTGCATCAATCTAATTTTCCCGTGTTACCTGCACTTTGAAATCCCCTATGATTATCTCAGCACTGCCTTATACTTATTGTACAGGTCATACCTTCCCCAGCAGAGTATCCAAAGCAGTATACTTATTTTTGAGGGGAATGGCCACTGGGGTACCTTGCACTGGGTGCCTATTCCTTTCCCCTCTCCTGACAGTCACCCAGGTACCTGCCTCCTGCAACTTAGGGGTGAATACCTCCCTGTAGCTCTTATATATCACCTCCTAATTCTCCCATAAGAGCCAAATATCATTGAGCTGTAGCTCTAGTTATTTAACATGGTCTCTAAGGAGCTGCAGCTTGGTACACTTCATGCAGATGTAGATATCAGGGAGGATAGACATCTCCCAGAGTTCCTATATCTCACAAAAAGTATATATCACTACATCAGGACCCATTCTCTACACACTAGCTATGTAATAATAGAAGAAAATGCTAGAAACTTAGTTAGAACCTATGTCCGTGTTTGCCCAAGCCTGTTGAGCCAAAGCCTGACCACTCTAACACTGGCCCACACACACAATGGCTGTTCTGCTTACAATTCCCTTCACTTTATTGGCCTTGCACTGATTACAGCCAGGCGAAAAGAGTCAACAGCACCTGAGCTTTCTTTAAACTTCATCATATAACGTAACTGAAGCTCTGTTCACATTTTCAGATACCATTTATACAAACTTCAAAGTTCAAAATAAATTTATTATCAAAGTATATAAAAGTCACCATACACAACCCTGAGATTCAATTTCTTGTGGATATTCACAGTAAATACAAGAAACAGAAGAGAATCAATGGAAGACCATACCTAAGAGATGGACCAACAACGTGCAAAAGACAACAAACTGTGCAAGTACAAAATAATAAATAAATAGATAAATAAATAAATAAATTGGTGATAAATATTGAGAACATGAGATGAAGAGTCCTTGAAAGGGAATCCATAGGTTGTGGGATTAGTTCAGTGATGAGGCAACTGAAGTTGAGGGAAGGTATCCCCTCTGGTTCAAGAGCCTGATGGTTGAAGGCTACAAACTGTTCCTGAATCTGGTCGACAGATGCACAGTGGAGACTTGTTGCAACACAGCATGGTTTGCAAACACCAGTACTCAAGATCAGAAAAGCACACAGAAAATGGTGGATACATCCCAGTCCATCAAAGACAAAGCCTTTAGACCAAACACCATAGGAGCAGAATTAGGCCATTCAGCGCATCAAGTCTACTCTGCCATTCCATCACAGCTGATCCCAGATCCCACTCAACCCCATGCACCTGCCTCCTTGCCATATCCTTTGATGCCCTGGCCAATCAGGAATCTATCAACTTTCACTTTAAATATCCCCACAGACTTGGCCTCCACCTCAGTCTGCCACAGAGCATTCCACAGATTCACTACTCTCTGGTTAAAATAAAACTTCTCCTTACTTCTGTTTTAAAAGGTCGCCTCTCAATTTTGAGGCTGTGCCCTCTAGTTCTGGATATCCCCACCACAGGAAATGTCCTCTCCACTTCCACCTTATCTAGTTCTTTCAACATTCGGTAGATTTCAATGAGATCCCCCTGCAAATTTCTATGTTCCAGTGAGTACAGGCCAAAAACTGTCAAACACTCCTCATACGTTTACACTTTCATTCCCAGAATCATCATGAAACCTGCTCTGGATTCTCTCCAATGACAACACATCCTTTCTGAGGTATGGGGCCCAAAACTGTTCACAATACTCCAGGACTAGTGTTTTATAAAGGCTCAGCAGTATTTCTTTGATTTTATATTCTATTCCCCTTGAAATAAATGCCAACATTGTATTTGTCTTCTTTACCACAGACTCAACCTGTAAATTAACCCTCTGGGAGTCTTTCATGAGGACTCATAAAATCCTTTGCACCTCTGATGTTTGAATTTTCTCCCCATCTAGATAAAAGTCTGCACTATTATTCCTCTTAAAAAGGCATGATCATATATTTCCCAAACACTGTATTCCATCTGCCACTTTTTACCCATTCTTCAAACTTGTCTAAGTCCTGCTGCAATCTTATTGCTTCCTCAGCAATACCTACCTCTCCACCTATCTTTGTATCATCATCAAACTTTGCCACAAAGCCATCAAATCCATTATCTAAATCATTGACAAACTATGTGAAAAGTAGTGATCCCAATACTGACCCTTAGTCACCATTACCATTAGTCACTGGCATCCAACCACAAAAGGCCCTTTATTCCCACTCTCTGCCTCCTGCCCTGTCAATCATTCCTCTATCCATGCCAGTATCTTTCCTGTAACACCAGAGGATATTATCTTGTTAAGCAGCCTCATGTGTGGCACCTTATCAAATACCTTCTGAAAATCCAAGTAAATGACATCCACTGCCTCTCCTTTGTCACCCTGCTTGTTACTTCCTCAAAGAACTCTAACAGATTTGTCAGGCAAATTTGTCCCTTTACAGAAACCACGCTGACTTTGACTTATTTTATCATTATTCTCCATGCACCCCGAAAACTCATCCTTCATAATAGACTCCAGCACTTTTCTAATCACTGAGGTTATACTATCTAGCCTATAATTTCCTTTCTTTTGTCTTCCTCCCTTCTTAAACAGTGGTGGGACATTTGCAATTTTCCAGTCCTCTGGGACCATGCCAGAATCAAGTGATTCTTGAAAGATCATGACCAATGCATCCATTATCTCTTCAGCAACCTCTCTCAGGACTCTGGGATGTTGTCCACCTGGTCCAGGTGACTTATCCACCTTAAGACCTTTCAGTTTGCCTCATACTTTTTCCTTTGTAATAGCAATGACACTCACTCCTGTTCCCTGACACTCACAGACCACTAGCAGACTGCTAGTGTCTTCCACAGTGAAGAGTGATGCAAAGTACCCATTATGTTCCTATGCCATTTATTTGTCCCCCATTACTATCTCACCCAGATCATTTTCCATGGTCCAATATCAACTCTCACCTTCCCTTTACTCTTTACATAACAGAGACTTTTGGTATCATATTTCATATCTGCCATCATATTTCATCTTTTCCCTTCTTATAGCTTTTTGTAGTTGCATTTTGTTGGATTTTAAAAGCTTACTGATCATCCAACTTCCCATTCACTTTTGCTACCTTATATGCTCTTTCCTTGGTTTTTATGCAATCCTTAACTTCCTTGTCAAACACACTTGTCTAACCCTAACATTTGAGAACAACTTCTTCCATGGGGCATATCAATCCTGCACTTTGTGAACTATTTCTGTTCTGGTCACCGAATTATAGGAAAGATGTCAACAAATTAGACAGAGTACAGAGGAGATTTAAGAGAATGTTACCTGGGTTTCAGCACATAAGTTACAGAGAAAGGTTGAACAAGTTAGGGTTTTATTCCTTGGAGCGTAGAAGGTTGAGGGGGGACTTGATAGAGGTAATTAAAATTATGAGGGGGATAGATTGAGTTGAAGTAGATAGGCTTTTTCCATTGAGAGATTCAAACAAGAGGACATGAGTTGAGAGTTAAGGGGCAAAAGTTTAGGGCAACACAAGGGAGAACTTCTTTACTCAGAGAGTGGTAGCTGTGTGGAACGAGCTTCCAGTAGAAGTGGTAGAGGCAGGTTCGATTTTGTCATTTAAAAAAATATTGGATAGGTATATTTTCAGGAAAGGAATGGATGGTTATGGGTTGAGTGCAGGTAGGTGGGACTAGGTGAGATTAAGAGTTCGGCATGGACTAGGAGGGCCGAGATGGCCTGTTTCCGTGCTGTAATTGTTATATGGTCATATGGTTGTACTCCTGAAAACTTCAGTCATCTCTGTTCTGTCATCATCCCTGCCAGTACCACACTCCAATTCACCTGGGCAAGCTCCTCTCTCATGCCTCTGTAATTCCCTTTATTCCATTGTGATACTGATACATCTGACTTGTGCTTCTCCCTCTCAAATTGCAGTATAAATTCAATCATATTATGATCACTGCCTCCTAAGGGTTCCTTTACGTTAAGCTCCCTAATCAGATCTGGGTGATTACACAACACCCAGTCTAAGACAGCCTTTCCCCGAGTAGCGTCAAGCACAAGCTGCTCTAAAAAGCCATCTTGTAGGCATGCAACAAATTAGATAGATAGATAGATAGATACTTTATTCATCCCCATGGGGAAATTCAACATTTTTTCCAATGTCCCATACACTTGTTGTAGCAAAAACTCATTACATACAATACTTAACTCAGTAATAATATGATATGCATCTAAATCACTAACTCAAAAAGCATTAATAATAGCTTTAAAAAAAAAGTTCTTAAGTCCTGGCAGTTGAATTGTAAAGCCTAATGGCATTGGGGAGTATTGACCTCTTCATCCTGTCTGAGGAGCATTGCATCGACAGTAACCTGTCGCTGAAATTCCCTCCCTTCCCAGCGTTGAGCATGTGTATTGTATAAGGAGCACTGTCACAAGAAAGCAGCATCCATTATTAAAGACCCTCATCATCTAGGCCATGCTCCCTTCTTACTGCTGTTATCAGGAAGAAGATACCGGAGCCTTAGCAGCCACAGCACCAGGAACAGTTATTACTCCCCAAACATCAGGCTCTTGAACCAACTTGGACAACTTCACTCACATCAACATTGAACTGATTCCACAACCTGCAGACTCACTTTCACAATAATAATCTCATGTTCTCAGTTTTATTTATTGATTGATTTTTGTTTGCACAGTTTGTCTTCTTTTACACAGTGGCTGTTTATCAGTCTTGGTGTTTAGTTTTTATTTGATTTTGTCATATTTCTTTATTTTCTGTAAATGCCTGCAAGAAAATGAATCTCAGGCTAGTATATCGTGGCATATAGGTACCTTGATAATAAATTTACTTTTGATATTTTGGGCTGGAACACACCAGAGTAAAGCACAAACTTTCAGAAGGAGAGAATAAAAATGTAAAGCTTGCCTCTTTGTAAAGCCAGTTTCCTGCTGATCTAGAGGAATCATATCATGGAAGACCATGAACTCTTAGTGGTGTAGAGTTTGGTATTTGGTCCATAGAAAGGTCCAGTGCCAAAAGCTTCATCCGAAGTAGCTGTATGGGCTCGGTCCAACTATAGACACAATGGATTTAATATTAAATCCTGAAGAAAGGTCTCGGCCTGAAATATCAACTATCTATTTTTATATTTACTTTATTTTATTGAGACACAGTGCAGAATAGGCCCTTCTGGCCCTTTGTACCAAGCAGCTCAGCAATCCCCCCCAATTAATCCTAGCCTAATCACTGGACAATTTACAACGGCCAATTAACCTACCAGTGGAAGTATTTGGACTGTGGGAGGAAACTGAATCACTTGGAGAAAACACACGCAGTCACAGGGAGAACATGCAAACTCCTTACAGGGAGTAGTGGGAATTGAACATGTGTCTCCTCACCTGTAAAGGTTGTGCTAACCATGATGCTACAATGCCACCCATTGATGCTGCCTGACTTGATGAGTTTGTGTTTGTTCCTTTGGATTTACAGCTTCTGTAGATTCTCATATGTTTTGGGTTTAATCTTAACTGAAATAACTGAGAAATACAGTGTAGTCCTTCCTACTGCACAGGCCTTTTCCATTCTCGCTGAAGTCTTTATCACTATTAATTGGATGCACTGTGAAAAGTCTTCAATTTCAGCTGAAGAATTTCACCTTCATTCCACTTTCACTCCACCATGACATGCAGAATTCCCATGTCATCTACCCAGAATTCCCTCCACATTATGTTCAGTACGTAACACACAGCAAAGCTCAACAGCACCCCATAGGGGTCAAAATATGCATGAATAAATAACATCTGTGGAATTTGTTGCCACAGGCAATGTTGATGCCAAGTTATTGGGCATATTTAAGGCAGAAGTTGATAGATTCTTGATTGGTCACGGCATGAAGGGATACAGGGCAAGGCAAGAGATTGGGGCTGAGAGGGAAATGGATAGACCATGATGAAATGGTGGAGCTGATTCAATGGAACAAATTGTCTACATCTGCTCCTATATCTTATGGTCTTATCAAATCAAATCAAGCTTAATTGGCATTCAAACCATACATAGATACAGCTGAATGAGACAGCATTCCTCTGAGGCCAAGGTGAAAAACAATCAAAATGTCAGGCAAACATTCAAAATAGCGAGTAACTTAATTCAAAATAGTGAGGAAAGAAGCACATACACTCAAAAAAAAACATATATATATAAATAGTCCAAGACCCTGAGCAGCAATGTCAGCAATCGATGATATAGTCTCCTGGCAGTGTTCTGATCCTCTACCCTACCCTCTCATCTTAAAGGTTTCTCCCCCTTCCCATACATAGACCAGCTGCTGAAGTATTTATGTTCAATGGAATTATAATCAAATTCAACCTACAACCAACTTCTTTTCCAAACAAGGGAAAGAAGGTAGACTGCCTCTATTCCCACACACAACCCAGGGGATTATTCTGCCCCATGTGCTGAGAGTTCGACTCTAAACTAGAGTTTTAATCTGTCTGGAGGGCATCTGTTCCTGTGAGGGTACTGACAACCTGGGGATTGTGCCAAAGTCATTTCATCTCTTGGTGGTGCAGGCATAGATTTTGGCTTGGGTACTGCATTGTCAGTAGGGGCCACCTCAAAAAGCACAGGTGTGAGGGATGGACAGTCTTTCTGATTAAGGACTGGCGTGTGATGATTCTGACTGCTAAACAGGTCACCTAGAATATCTGGGGTGGAGACTGCATTACAAGGGGCGGTAGAATTTGAGAGAGAGTTGATTGAAAAGGCAAGGTTTCACTTGCCACCATACTGTTTTACTAGCTTATTGAAAGCAGTCATGCAATATCTGCATCTTTTTAAAATTTGTTTAGGGCCAAATGATGCAGTTAGAGGCTGTTTCAGATGTTCCACCATGAATGGGATGGAAGGCTTCCTATCAGATTTCAATTTGAGAACTTCCACCTCCTCCACAGACAAACCACTCTAGTCTGGGAAATCTCTTTTAGATTCTCCTTGCTTACCCTGAGACTGAACAGCAGTAGTTTTACATCCACTTTTGCTTTTCACAGTTTCTAAAATATCAGCCTTCTTAATAATCTCTTCACAATGGAATGGGAGCAAAGTACGAGGACACGGTGGGAGATTGGGGCTGAGAGGGAAATGAATCAACCATGATGAAAAGATAGAACAGTCATGATGGACCAAATGGCCTAATTCTGTTCCTATGTCTTAAGGTCTTACAACAGCAACCGGTGAAGCTTCAATGCTGATGACTGAGTACAAAATAGAGTTCTTCTTCCTGTGGAAGAAGTACAGTCGATATTTCGGGCTGAGACCCTTCGTCAGGACTGAGATTTCCTCGTGTTTGCATTCTTCTTCCTTTAGTCTTTCTCATGGATCTGCAAGTCTTCACTTGAGAACTGCTCCTTCCAAATATGAATCATAGTCTTTCTCAGTTCTACCCCCCCTGCCACAATGGGGACACAAGATTCAGCCACTTCTCAAGCCCATTGTCATATGTTTCCCTATGACGTGCTGCTCTCTGTTTTGCATATTTGTACACTTTGGTTTCTAGCACCTTTTCCTTGGGATATCCATCTGGTTTCTTCATGCCACAAGCTGTTATTGTATCATTTAATTGATCTTTTTCTTCAAATCATTCTTTTTTATCCAAGTCGCCACCGAGGCTCAGCAGTCACCTCACTAGTTTGCTAACATATGGCTTAACAGACAGCTTAACATATGATTCCTTTCAAACTGTCCAGTTCTCCTTTGAATACTTCCGCATGTTTCTTCAATACTTCCTGTAGACCAGTACTCCCACCGATCAAGTGCACTTCATGCCAGTGGAGTTTCAACTGCTCCAACTATAAGCGGCCCAGAAGCTTTGGATAACTACCTTTAACAACGTACAGTGTCAGATTCTTTTTCTCTTTGTTAATCTCCAATGTAACATGGGTAGACATATCAGAATGGGAATGGGACATGTAATTAAAATGTGTGGCCACTGGGAGATACTGCTTTAATATATCCGGTGTTCCCGGTGTGGCCTTCTATATATTGGTGTGACCCGACGCAGACTGGGAGACCGTTTCGCTGAACACCTACGCTCGGTCCGCCAGAGAAAGCAGGATCTCCCAGTGGCCACACATTTTAATTCCACATCCCATTCCCATTCTGATATGTCTATCCATGGCCTCCTCCACTGTCAAGATGAAGCCACACACGGGTTAGAGGAACAACACCTTATATACCGACTGGGTAGCCTCCAACCTGATGGCATAAACATTGATTTCTTTTACTTCCATTAATGCCCACCTCCCCTTCTTACTCCACCCCTTACTTGTTTGCTTATTATTTTTTCCCTTTTTGTCTTTTCTCTCTCTCTGTCCCACTCACAATCACTCCTTGCCTACTCTCCATCTCCCTCTAGTGCTCCCCTCCCCTTTTCTTTCTCCCCCTAGGCCTCCCATCCCATGATCCTCTCTCTTCTCCAGTTGTGTATCCCTTTTGCCAATCAACTTTCCAGCTCTTAGCTTCATCCCTCCCCCTTCTGTCTTCTCCTATCATTTCGGATCTCCCCCTCCCCCTCCCACTTTCAAATCTCTTACAATCTCTTCTTTCAGTTGGTCCTGACGAAGGGTCTCGGCCCGAAACGTCGACAATGCTTCTCCCAATAGATGCTGCCTGGCCTGCTGCGTTCCACCAGCATTTTGTGTGTGATGCTGAATAGCTGTGTTTCTTTAGGGGCCATCTCTATCAATGTACTAATATCAATTACCTTCCGTAATGTTAGTCTGTCTTATGTAAGCAAATATTGCTGAACTGTCTCACTACGTAGACCACATTTGAAATGACTAGATAGGGTAGATGTGGAGAGGATATTTCCTATGGTGGTGGTATCCAGAACTAGAAGGCAAAATTGAGGGGCGACCCTTTAGAACAGAGTTAAGGAGGAATATTTTTAACCAGAGAATAGTGAATCTGTGGAAAGCTCTGCCACAAACTGCAGTGGTGGGCAAGTCCGTGGGTATATTTAAGTAGGAATTTGATCATTTCCTAATCAGTCAGGGCATCAACAGATATAGCGAGAAGGCAGGTGTATGGGTTTGAGTGGGATCCGGGATCAACCATGATGGAATGGCAGACAGTCCCAATGGGCTGAATGGCCTAATTCTGCTCCTGTGTCTTATGGTCTATCACATAATGTGTCCTTCACCAACTGCCCAAAATCACAGTCTGCAGACAATTACTTCAGCAGTGCCAGTAACTGTGAAATAGATTCACCCACCTCTGGATTCCTTTTATGGAATATAAACCTCTCAGCAAGGTTTAGGTGAACACTGGTCTCTTCCGACTGTAACTATGTCCTCATAAGGCTTATCGCCAGGCTCAGCAGGTTGCACTAAACTGTGTAATAAACATTTTACATCCATCAGTCAGAAAAAGTGGAACGTGAATATCATCTGAAATTTGATTTGAACACATTCAAACCTTTCCCTATATGAACTCCATTGCTCTTGTTGCCATTTTCAAACACAATCTCATTCCAGAAAAGTTAACTTGTCTTATTTGTCTTTCTTTCAACCTCTTATTTGTTTCATTTAACCGTCCAATTCTCATTCGCTCCTCTTGGATTCTTCGCTCTCCACACATCTCGAGCACAGCGTCTTCTCTTTTCTCACCTACCTTGCAGAGTTCGAGGCCTGGTGATCGGTGAGTGCTGGGGTGCGTACTGAAGGTCGAAGGCTGAAGTCATTGAGGCCTGAAGGTTGAAGCCCGTTGGTCAGCATATCTGAAAGGTGGAGGCCCAGTGCTCTGCTATGTCCCACCTGCTGAAGTATTCACAGCATCAGAGACACGTAACAGGATTCTCAGGTACCAAATGATTGGAGTTTTACAAATTGAGAAGCTCAAGACCTGGCAGAGGGAGCCACTGTGTGAGTGGTGGAAGAAGCAGAGAATTTCACAAACTGCCAGCCCACATTCCCATTAGGCTATAAGACATAAGAGTCAAATTAGACCTTTTTGGCCCATTGTGCCTGCTCCACCATGGCTGATTTACTATCCCTCTCAACCCCATTCTCCTGCCTTCTCCCCGTAATGTTTGAAGCCCCGAATAATCACGAGCCTATCGACCTCCACAGTGACGTGGCCACCACAGCCATCTGCGGCAAGGAATTCCACAGATCCACCACCCTCTGGCTAAAGAAATTCTTCGTCATCTCTGTTCTAAACCGATGTCCCTCGGTTCTGAGACTATGCACTTATAAAATTAATTGCAATTGAAACTGTAAGCAGCTCGTTCCCTCTCACACCAGCCCCTGAATGAAGAAACACCCCCTCAGGTTCTCATGTAATACTTCACCTTTCAATCTTAACCTATGACCTCGCGTGTGAGTCTCAGCTAACCTCAGTGGAAAAAGCCAGCAAACATTAACCCTACCAACAGTATGGCCCTCATAATTCTGTACGCCTCCGTCAAATTTCCCCGCTCTCTCCGAGACTTGAGGGAAAAGCTGAAGGCAGTGTGAAGGACAGATCAGCTGAATATCCAGCTCTTGATCATTGACCCAGAACCTGTGACTGTTATTTGAGACCCTTCACAGTGAGCCGTGAAATACCACTGGTTTAATAGCTGAACCACCCTGGTTTTCTTGGCTGAGTAAGTCTAGGGAAGACACCCTCAAGTCCCGCCAAACTCGTGAGATTGAGATGACTCGTCCCACCCCAAACCCCGGTTTGTGTGGATGCTGTGTCATTTGGTACCCTGTTATAAATTAGTGCCACAAAATAACAGATAGTACACTGCATATGATTAAAATAATTATATTTATGAATCTTAACTAAAGGGTTAGTAAAGAATAACAAACAGAAAAGGGTCTATTCTAATTAAACAGTCAAATGTGCACAAGTTGGAGCTCATCCTGAACTTCTCTGTCACTCGTGCGCTGGGCCCTCGGTCAACGTGAAATCACACACTACCTTCCGAGTGTCACTCACAATCCATCTCGAACAGATGGATCTCCCACTGGGTCGTATCCTATGACCGGTTCTCCTCAGCGTCTTCTCTCTTCATCTCCGGCTGAACAAAAGCCCAAGACCAACTTGATTGTCCCTCACCAAGAAAACCTCTCGCTGATTGGATGGCACACATTCCACATCATCCCTTATCTACAACAATAACTCAAACAGGCTGAAAGCTGAACAGAGCTGCTAAATGAAATACCTAACAGTAAAGATGTGAACCAGGGCATTACATACCACTGCTATCGGTTCTTATATGAATGAATCATTAAGTTCACGTGTGAATGGAACCACAACTTGGCATGTGAAAACCCATTCACTGAGAAAATAAAAGATACAAGACCATCTTATTTTTGTATTTACGGTTATCTTTGTCACTGGCAGTGAAAATCCACATTGGTTTTACTGGGAATCGTCAAACAAAATAGTCAATGACACTCGATCTCAAGTTCAAGTTCCAATTTAGAGTGATTTAACCATGCATTAGGGCTAGGTTAAGGTTAGGGTTACCCTAAAATGAATGCTTATATACTGCCAAATGAGACAACATTCCTCCAGACCAAGGTGCACAACACAGTACATAAAACTCACACACATAACACATAAAGTAATATTACCACAAATAAATTAACAAATAATAAGGTGCATTTATGACACAATTTTAAAAGTAAACAGTATAACGCTACTGATGCTTCAAGCTGGATGAGACCTGGGTGGTGTCAGGGAGTTCAGTCGTATAATGGCCTGAGAGAAGAAGCGGTTTCCCAGCCGAACAGTCCTTGTCTTTTTACTACAGTACCTCCTGCCTGAGGGGGTCAAGGAGATTGTTGGACAGATGGGAGGGATCATTGACAATGCTAAGGGCCCTGCGTACACAGCACTCCTGATAATTATCTCGATTGGGTGGGAGAGAATAAAATGCCTAATTTATGTCTGTTCATTACACACACAGTAAGTAATTGGCTTAATTTACCAAATAACCATCTTGTGTTCCTACGACATGCACAATAAAGCAGATATTGAGCAGGAAGTTAATCTGGAAGATCGGATATGGGAGCGTCTAGTGGGCATTACGGATCATTAGCAAGCAACTTCTATGACACACAAACTTCCTCACCAACTTCCTGTTTGTCCAACGGTCGGAAATAAAACATCCTAAAGGGTAGCTCGGCAGCGTGAGATTCGCTAGCCTGGGAACCACTCTTCTGAATCTGGTTGTGTTCACGTTTCATGTAAATGCTTTAAACAGATGATAAGACACAGCTTTTCTCTAAATCCCACAGGCTGTCACTGAATACGTTAAGAATTCAGATTAGTCACTTTGACCCAGCTAACTTCTATAACACATAAAATAAATACACTGAAAATCATACATGCTAACATCTTACAAAGAATTTCAGCACCTGGGTGTAATCAATAACAAAACAAACTTTCTATAACAC
The DNA here is from genome assembly GCF_048418815.1 of Hemitrygon akajei. Lineage (NCBI taxonomy): Eukaryota > Metazoa > Chordata > Chondrichthyes > Myliobatiformes > Dasyatidae > Hemitrygon > Hemitrygon akajei. Next base: position 5,206,887 of record NC_133125.1, read on the forward strand.
ACACACAAAATGCCGAAAGAACTCAGCAGGCCAGGCAGCATCTATGAAAAACAAATACAGTCGACGTTTCGGGCCGAAACCCTTTGGCAGAACTGAGTTCCTCCAGCATTTTGTGTGTAGCTTGGATTTCCAGCATCTGCAGAGTCTCTGGTGTTTTTGAACATGCATTCTCTTGTTTGTGACACTTCCTATATCTTCAGGGAAACTGATATACTTCACCACTATTGATCTGTGGACGGATATGGAGACAAAGATGAGGAAGGTGATAACGTGAGAAAATGAGAGGCAGGATGCTGTTGTGTCCCATTAACGGGTTTATAACATGAGGAGGGTCACTGGGTATTTTTATAATGTGGGGAGGGTCACCGGGTATTTCTGTAATGTGGGAGGGTAACCGGGTATTTCTATAACGTGGAGAGGGTCACCGGATATATTTATAATATGGGGAAGGTCACTGAGTATTTCTGTAATGTGGGGGGGTCACCGGGTATATTTATAATGTGGGGAGGGTCACCGGGTATATTTATAATGTGGGGAGGGTTGCAGGGCATTTTTATTACATGGGGAGGGTTACTGGGTATTTCTATAACATGGGGAGGGTTGCAGGGCATTTTTATTACATGGGGAGGGTTACTGGGTATTTCTTTAACATGGGGAGGGTTGCAGGGAATTTTTATTACATGGGGAGGGTTACTGGGTGTTTTTGCTGGGAGTTTACTAGATATTTGAAACACAACAGCCATACGACTCGGCTTTGGACAGGTTAGCATGTTAGCGAGTCATCAACTTCTGACACACCTGTTTCACAACAGCCAGAAGAAGCTCCAAAATAGATTTTAAGGATTCTATCTCTTGTCAAAGGAGAGAGAAAAAGAATGTTACACCACATATCAACATTAGAAGATTCACTAAACTTACTCTTGGATTAAATTAATCTTGGATTGGAGTAACCTTGAATTACTCTGAACTGTTCCCACAACGTATAGACACACTTTCAATGTCTTCAATATTTATTGCTTATTTATTTATTATTATTGTTTTCTCTTTCTTTTGTATTTGTACAGTTTATTGTCTTTTGCACATTGCTTGTTTGTCCTGTTGTGCTAGTATTTCATTGATTCTATTGTGTTTCTTGTATTTACTATGAATTGCTACAATAAAGTGAATCTCAAGGTTGATATGATGACATATATGTACTTGGATAATAAACTTACTTTGAACTTTGAACATAGACTGTGTAAGTCCTAAAGGCCAAGAGGGTGCACCAGTGCATAAGGCCTATTCTACTTTAGTTGCCCCCTTGGATCAAGGGTGAGTTCATTCCATAAAATGCTGGAGGAACTCAGCAGGTCAGGCATAATCCATGGAGAGGAATAAACAGTTAACACTTTGGGCAGAAACTCTTCATCTGGACTAATGAAAGGTCTCAGCCTTAAACAACAACTGTTTATCCCCCTCCATAGATGCTGCTTTACTCTGAAGTTCCTCCAGTACTTTATTTGTATGTGTTGCCAGTATCCAGTATCTTGTGTTTAGGAGTTCCACAAGCCAGAGGGCTTGTGGCTTCTGGGGATGCTGTTGAGATCATTGTAGGAAACAGGTAAGTGTGAAAATGGATGATGGAGAGGCAGATGGTGGTGGTCTTCCTATTTCTATGTACTTCAGAGACATAGCTTTGAAGTTACTCATTCATTCATTCTGTTTCGTGTCATGTGACATAGGGGATCATGGTCTTTCCCTGACCGTGGTTGTTCAGGGCAATTTTCTCAACAGAAGTGGTTTGCCATTGTCTTCTTCTAGGCAGTGTCTTTACAAGACGGGTGACCCCAGCCATTATCAATACACTTCAGTGATTGTCTACCTGATGTCAGTGGTTGCATAACCAGGACTTGTGATATGCACCGGCTGCTCATACGACCATCCACCACCTGCTCCCATAGCTTCACACGACCCTGATCAGTGCAGGGGGTGGGGCAAAGCAGGTGCTTCACACGTTGCCCAAGAGTGACTTACAGGCTGGCAGAGAACTCCTCTGGTCGAGACGTATCTCCACTGTGCCACCCATTTGGAGTTGCCACTATCCAAGACTCCCCGACCTGACATTAAACAGCTAAGGAACAATGGTTTCCAGGTGCCAATGGGCATAGGTCGCTTCAACATGGAGGATCTGGACACAATCTTAATTGTGGGAGAGTCTAGGATCAGAGAGCACAGCCTCAGAAAAATAGGACTCAACAGAAATGTGGACGGATTTCTATAGCCAGAGGGTGGTGAATCTGTGGAATGCATTGCCGTACAGGTTTGTGGAGGGCAAGTCATTGGTGATATTTAAATCAAATTGAAATCAGTGCCAATTTTGAGAATTGTAAGACCTTTCATCGGGAAGACAGAGGACCTATATAAATGGCAGAAGGAGTACGCTAAATTCGTCCACTTCCTGCCCCATCCCTGAAAGAGTCAAGCTCATCTCCAGAGTGATTTCAGAGCCCAGAAAACTGGGGTGGAAGCAATTCAAGATTCAAGACTTTCAAGAAAGAAAACGGTTTCATGTCATTTGCTGTACATCTTAACAAAGGAGAGTAAAATAATTGTTCCTCTGGATGCAATACAGCACAAAAACCCATAGAGAACATAATTAATAACAAAAACAATAATAAGAAAATAATAATAAAACACATTAAATATAAATACATAAGATAGTCTAAACACATAGATTGATTGTGTGTCCACAAAGTGATACTAGGCTGTACATAAGGTGACTGAGGGGAAATAATAAGGTAGTGGTGGAGTTAATGGGTAGAGGTGTTAATCAGCCTTACTGCTTGGGGAAAGTAACTGTTTTTGAGTCCGATGGTCCTGGCATGGATACTGCACAGCCTCGACCCTGATGAGAATGGGACAAGCAGTCCATGAACAAGGAGGGTGGGATCCTTCATGATGTTTGTGGCCCTGTTCTGACACCTGAGGAATTGTTGACTGGTCTTCTGAATGTGATGGATAGTATAAGTCAGACAGAGACCCATCTAAAACAATATGGCGGCTAATAGTTATACATTGTGTTGTCCCCAGCACTCTACTGATACCGACTTTATAAAGGTTTGAAATTCCCAATTCCAGATTCCAAAATAAACACAATCCCAAGCTCTGCGTAGGAGGGAATTACAAGATAAAAGAGATTAAATGATGAGACACAGGAGCAGAATTTGGCTACTTGGTTCATCGTATCGACTCTGCTATTCCATCATAGCAGAATTACTTTCCTTCTCACCCCATTCTCCTGCTTTTCTCCAAAACCACTGACGGCCTGACTAATCAAGAAATGAACAATTTCTGCTTTAAATCAAAATTCAAAGCAAAATTATTCTTGGAGTACTGTATATACAGCGCTTATAAAAAGCATTCATTCCCCCTTGGAAGTTTTCATGTTTTATTGTTCTACATCATTGAATAACAGTAGATTTAATTTGGCTTTTTTTTTTTGACAGTCATCAACAGAAAATGTCTGTAGTGCCAACGTGAAAACAGATCTCTACAGCAAAGTGATCCAAATTAATTTCAAATATAGAACAAAATAATTGATGGCATAAGTATTCCCCTAACCCAAACCCTGCTAGCCACAACAGAAGAAGACCTACAAGCACTACTCAATAATGTTGCAAAAGTCTCCGCTGAATTTGGATTGCTGATAAATGGCAAAAAGACCAAAGTTATGGTGATAAGCAAAACTACAATTCAAACTGACATCTGCATCAGAAACGACAAGATCGAACAAGTGCCCTCCTGTATATACCTTGGTGCAGAACTAAATGACACAAACGAATGCAGCAAGGAAATAAGGTGAAGGCTAGCAATAGCACACACAAGCACCACCAAACTCTGGAACATCTGGAAAGATAGATCTGTGAGCACTGACACCAAAATACGCCTCCTCAAGAGTCTCGTCTGGCCAGTAACCCTATATGGCTGTGAAACATGGACCCTAAAAGCAGCTGATGAAAAGAAGTTGACAGCATTTGAGATGTGGACATACAGACGGATCCTCAGGGTATCATACATTGAAAGGAGATCCAACATTTCATCCTAAAAAAGATTGGCACAAAACCAATATTTCTGGATACCATTGTCCAAAGGAAACTTCGCTATTTTGGACACAGCTCAAGAACTGATGACACACTGGAACGCACTGTGCTTGAAGCCAGAGTAGAAGGAAGCCACTCCCGAGGCAGACAGAGGACAACCTGGATCGACAACATCAAGAAGTGGACCAGCCTCACCGCCAGAGATGCAAGAGGTTTGACTGCCGACAGATCGCAGTGGAAGACAGTGGTCACCGAGGCTCTGGCAGAGTATGGCACATGATGACGATGATGAAGATTCCCCTGCCCCTTTAATATGACACACCAAATCACCACCGGCGCAGCCAACTGTTTTCAGAAGTCACGTGATTAGTTATGTGAAGATCACCTGTGTGCAGTCAAAGTGTTTTAATTGTTTGTAATAAAAATACACTTCTATCTGGATGTCCAACTGCTGGTGAGTCGGTATCCTGGCAACAATTGCATCATGAAAACAAAAGAACACTTCAAGAAACTCTGCAAAAAGGTTATTGGAAAGCTAAAGTCAGGAGATGGATGTAGGAATATTTCCAAGTCACTGAATATCTCTTAGAGTACAGTCAATTCAATCATCAAGAAATGGAAAGAATATGGCACAGTCGTAAATCTGCCTAAAGTAGGCCATCCACAAAAGCTGAGTGACCGTGCAAGAAGGGGACTAGTGAGGGATGTCACCGAGACACTCATGACAATTCTAGAGGAGTTACAAGCTTCAGAGGCTGAGATGGGAGAGACTGTGCATACAACAACCGTTGCCCAGGTGCTTCATCAGTTACAGCTTTATGAGAGAATGGCAAAGAGAAAGCCACTGTTGAAAAAAATTCACATGAAATCTTGGTTAGAGTTTGCCAGAGGCAAGCGGGAGACTCGGAAGTCAGCTGGAAGAACGTTCTATGGTCTGATGAAAACAAAATTGAGCTTTTAGGTTATCAGACTAAACGCTATGTTTGGCATAATCGAACACTGCACATCATCAAAAACACACTATCCCTGCTGTGAAGCATGGTGGTGGCTGCATCATGCTGTGGGGATGCTTCACTGCATCAGGCCCTGGAAGGTTTGTGAACGTCGAGGGTAAAATGAATGCAGCAAAACACAGGGAAATCCTGGAGGAAAACCTGATGCAGTCTGCAAGAGAACTGGTACTTATCCCTGCAAGCGTAAGTGCTACACCTGTCCCTACACCCCCTCTCTTACCACCATTCAGGGCCCCAAACAGTCCTTCCAGGTGAGGCAACACTTCCCTTGTGAGTCTGTTGGGGTCATCTATTGCATCCGGTGCTCCCGGTACGGCCTCCTCTACATCGGCGAGACCCAACGCAGATTGGGGGACCGCTTCGTCGAGCATCTCCACTCGGTCCGCCACAACAACTCTACTTCACATTCCCACTCGGATATGTCCATACATGGCCTCCTCTACTGCCATGATGAGGCCAAACTCAGGCTGGAGAAGCAACACCTCATATACCGTCTGGGTAGTCTCCAGCCCCTTGGCATGAACATCGAATTCTCCAACTTCCGGTAATTCCCTCCCTCTCCCTTCCCCCATCCCTGTTTCACTCTGCCTCCTCTTCCAGCTGCCTATCACCTCTCTCATGATTCTGCCTTCTTCTACTACCCATAGTGCTTTCCCCTTACATTCCTTCTTCACCTTTCCTGCCCATTCCCTTCCTGCTTCCCTTCCCCCACCCCTTGATCTTTCCTTTGATTGGATTTTCTCCTGGCACCTACCAGTCTTCTCCTTCCTACCCTCCCCCCACCCTCTTTATGGGGCCCCTGCCCCCTCCTTCTTCAGTCCTGACGAAGGGTCTCGGCCCGAAACGTTGACTATTCGTTTCCACGGATGCTGCTCGACCTGCTGAGTTTCTCCAGCTTGTTTGTACATGTTGAAGAGAACTGTGACTTGGGAGAAGATCACATATGCTACGCTGAGATTCATTTTCTTGCAGGCATTTATAATAGAACAGAGAAATAGAATTGAATCAATGAAAGACTACACACAAAGACTGACAAACAACCAATATGCAAATAAGGCGCAAACTTTACAGAAGCAAAAAACAATTAATAATGAATGTATAAACAAATAAATACTGAGAACACGACTTGTAAAGCCCTTGATCATCTTCTGCTGCTGTAGCCCATCCACCTCACGGTTTGATGTGTTGTCCATTCAGAGATACTCTTCTGCACACCTCTGTTGTAACGTGTAGTTATTTGAGTTACTGTTATCATCCTGACACCTTGAACGAGTCTGGCTATTCTGCTCTGACCTCTCTCGTTATCAAGGCATTGTCACTGCTGCTCACTGGCTGCTTTGTTTCCTCACACCATTCTCTGCAAACTCCAGACAGTTGTGTGTGAAAATCCCCTCAGAGCGGCAGTTTCTGACATACTCAAACTACCCTGTCCAGCACCGACAATCTTCCCATGGTCAAAACTCAGTTCGATCATATACCTTCATGTTTTGTTTGAACAACAACCGAACCCCCTGAGCACATCTACAAGCTTTTAGTACTGAGTTGCTGCCACATGATTCAATGATCAGATATTTGCAGTAATGAGCGGGTGTGGAGGTGTAGCGAATAAAGTGACCGTTGAGTGTATATATCTGCAGTCAAATAGGGAACAAGTGAAAGAGACAAGTTAGGTATGATTGAAATGAAAATTAAATTTAATAATACAACTTTGTGAATGTATAATGAGTAATTTTTTTGCTTTAGCTTACGTTACCTATCGAACGTTCTGTTTTAAAGATCACATTAAATATTGAAACACCAGTGAGGCAGACCAAGCTAAATTTTCACCTTTGTATTTCAGAAACTAATTATATAAACTGTGTTACTTGATTACAAATACAGTGACAAGACACATCTGCTGAGTTACGAGGGCAGGTTTACCATTAATACCTGCAGTGTTAAACGGTAGTTCGCACTCGAGGAACAGCCTGAGGATTGGCTTTCCTGGCTATAAATATAATAATAGTGCATAGAGCATTACAGCATAATACAGGTTCTTCAGCCCACAATGCTGTGCTAACCCTTTAACCTACTCTAAGATCAATCGTAATCCTTGCCTCCCACATAGCCTTCCATTTTTCTATCACCTATATGCCAATTAAGAGTTCTTTAAGTGTCACTAATGTAACTGTAATGTGGGATGGCACAGTAGTGCAGTGGTTAGCACAATGCTTTACAGTACAGACAACCCAGGATCAATTCTCACCGCTGCCTGTAAGAGTTTGTACATTCTCCCCGTGACCGTGTGTGTTTCCTCCGGCTGCTCTGGTTTCCTCCCACAATCCAAAAATCAATCAGGTGGGAGGTTAATTGGTCATTGTAAATTGTCCTGTGATTAGGCCAGGATTAAATTGGGGGACTGCAGTGCGGTGTAGATTGAAGGGCCTATTCTGCGTTGTATTGCAATAAATAAATAAAGTCTCTCCATCACCACCCCTGGAATGAAGGGCCGGAAGACCTTATTTCGTGCTGTATCAAAAAATAAATAAACATAGAAACATAGAAAACCTACAACGCAATGTAGGCCCTTCGGCCCACACAGTTGTGCCAAACATGTCCCTACCTTAGAAATTACTAAGCTTACTCACAGCCCTCTATTCTTCTAAGCTCCATGCACCTATCCAAAAATCTCTTAAAAGACCCTATTGTATCCGCCTCCACCACTGTTGCCAACAGCCCATTCCACGCACTCAGCACTGAGTAAAAAACTTACCTCTGACATCTCCTCTGTACCTACTGCCCAGCACCTTAAACCTGTGTTCTTTTGTGGCAACTATTTCAGCCCTGGGAAAAAGTCTCTGACTATCCACACGATCAATGCCTCTCATCATCTTATACACCTCTATCAGGTCACCTCTCATCCTCCATCGCTCCAAGGAGAAAAGGCCGAGTTCACTCAACCTATTCTCATAAGGCATGCTCCCCAATCCAGGCAACATCCTTGTAAATCTCCTCTGCACCCTTTCTATGGCTTCCACATCCTTCCTGTAGTGAGGCGACCAGAACTGAGCACAGTACTCCAAGTGGGGTCTGACCAGGGTTCTATGTAGCAGCAACATTACCTCTCGGCTCCTAAATTCAATTCCATGATTGATGATGGCCAATACACCGTATGCCTTCTTAACCACAGAGTCAACCTGTGCAGCTGCTTTGAGCATCCTATGGACTTGGACCCCAAGATCCCTCTGATCCTCCACACTGCCAAGGGTTTTACCATTAATACTACATTCTGCCATCATGTTTGACCTTCCAAAATGAACCACTTCACACTTATCTGGGTTGAACTCCATCTGCCACTTCTCAGCCCAGTTTTGCATCCTATCAATGTCCCGCTGTAACCTCTGACAGCCCTCCACACTATCCACACCTCCAACCTTTGTGTCATCAGCAAACTTACTAACCCAACCCTCCACTTCCTCATCCAGGTCATTTATAAAAATCATGAAGAGCAAGGGTCCCAGAACAGATCCCTGAGGCACACCACTGGTGACCAACCTCCATGCAGAAAATGACCCGTCTACAACCACTCTTTGCCTTCTGTGGGCAAGCCAGTTCTGGGTCCACAAAGCAATGTCCCCTTGGATCCCATACCTCCTTACTTTCTCAATAAGCCTTGTATAGGGTACCTCATCAAATGCCTTGCTGAAATCCATATACACTACATCTGCTGCTCTTCCTTCATCAATGTGTTTAGTCACATCCTCAAAAAATTCAATCAGGCTCGTAAGGCATGATCTGCCCTTGACAAAGCCATGCTGACTATTTCTAATCATATTATACCTCTCCAAATGTTCATAAATCCTGCCTCTCAGGATCTTCTCCATCAACTTACCAACCACTGAAGTAAGACTCTCAGGTCTATATTTTCTTGAGCTATCTCTACTCCCTTCCTTGAATAAAGGAACAACATCTGCAACCCTCCAATCTTCTGGAACCTCTCCTGTCCCCATTGATGATGCAAAGATCATTGCCAGAGGCTCAGCAATCTCCTCCCTCGCCTCCCACGGTAGCCTGGGGCACATCTCATCTGGTCCTGGCAACTTATCCAATTTCATGCTTTCAAAAGCTCCAGCACATCCTCTTTCTTAATATCTACATGTGCAAGCTTTTCAGTCTGCTGCAAGTCATCACTACAATCACCAAGATCCTTTTCCATAGTGAATACTAAAGTAAAGTATTCATTAAGTATCCCTGCTATTTCCTCCGGTTCCATACACACTCTCCCACTGACACATTTGATAGGTCCTATTCTTTCATGTCTTATCCTCTTACTCTTCACATACTTGTAGAATGCCTTGGGGTTTTCCTTAATCCTGCCCACCAAGGCCTTCTCATGGCCCCTTCTGGCTCTCCTAATTTCCTTCTTAAGCTCCTTCCTGTTAGTTCTATAATCGTATAGATCTCTAACATTACCTAGCTCTCTGAACCTTTTGTATGCTTTTCTTTTCTTCTTGATGAGATTTATTACAGCCTTTGTACACCAGGGTTCCTGTACCCTACCATAACTTCCCTGTCTCATTGGAATGTACCTGTGCAGAACTCCATACAAACATCTGCTGAACATTTGCCACATTTCTTCTGTACTTTTCCCAGAGAACATCTGCTCCCAATTTAAGCCTTCAATTTCCTGCCTGATCGCCTCATAATTCCCCTTACTCCAATTAAACGCTTTCCTAACTTGTCTGTTCCTATCTTTCTCCAATGCTATTGTAAAGGAGATAGAATTATGATCACTATCTCTAAAATGCTCTCCCACTGAGAGATCTGACACCTGAGCAGGTTCATTTCCCAATACCAAATCAAGTACAGCCTCTCCTCTTGTAGGCTTATTTACATATTGTGTCAAGAAACCTTCCTGAACACACCTAACAAACTCCACCCCATCTAAACCCCTTGCTCTTGGGAGATGCCAATCGTTAATTGGAAATTAAAATCTCCTATCACAACCACTCTGTTATTATTACACCTTTCCAGGATCTGTTTCCCTATCTGCTCCTTGATATCCCTGTTACTATTGGGCGGCCTATAAAAAACACCCAGTAAAGTTATTGACCCCTTCCTGTTCCTAACTTCCACCCACAGAGACTCCGTAGACAATCCCTCCATGGCGTCCACCTTTTCTGCAGCCGTGACACTAACTCTGATCAACAGTGCCACACCCCCACCTCTTTTCCCTCCCTCCCTGTCCTTTCTGAAACATCTAAAACCCGGCACTTGAAGTAATCATTCCTGTCCCTGAGCCATCCAAGTCTCTGTGATGGCCACAACATCATAGCTCCAAGTACTGATCCACGCTCTAAGCTCATCCGCTTCGTTTACAATACTCCTTGCGTTAAAATAGACACATTTGAAACTGTCGGTCTGAGCACATCCCTTCTCTATCACCTGCCTATCTGCCTTCACGCACTGTCTCCAAGCTTTCTCTATTTGTGAGCCAAACTGCCCCCCAACAATTCTAGTTTAAACTCTCCCCAGTAGCCTTAGCAAACCTCCCCGCCAGGATATTGGTCCCCTTGGAATTCAAGTACAACCCGTCCTTTTTGTACAGGTCACCACTGCCCCAAAAGAGGTCCCAATGATTCAGAAATCTGAATCCTTGCCCCCTGCTCCAATCCCTCAGCCACGCGTTTATCCTCCACCTCATTCTATTCCTATTCTCACTGTCACATGGCACAGGCAGTAATCCCGAGATTACTACCTTTGCGGTCCTGCTTCTCAAATTCCTTCCTAACTCCCTGTAGTCTGTTTTCAGGACCTCTATATGTTGTTTCTTAGACTGATCTTGAATTTCCAGTTGCCTGTCACTTTAATTAATCATCTTAAATCTTCAATTAATTACCTGATTTTGGTTCTTGTCTTTTTATACTGTTCCAACAAATCACGTACAATTGTGAAACTTCAGCAAAGCAAACAGAGACAGCAAAGTTCAAAAAGTCCAATGTCAAAGAACATTTTCTATGTATACCATATACAACCCTGAGATTCATCTTCTTGCAGGAAGCCACAACACAAAGAAACACAATAGAATTTGTGAAAAATCCCCACTCAACAAAGGCTGTCGAACCTTTAATGTGTGGAAAAGAAAGAACAAATTGTACAAACTGTAAAAAGGAACAAGCAATCAATGCACAGAAGCTGAACAGCAGAGTCTCTGAAAGTGAATTTCCAGCCACAGAGCCGGTTCAGCGCTGCAGTCAGTCCAGGAGCCCGGCTAACATTTCCAAAGAAAATGCCTTTGCCTTTTGAGTACTGAGTGATTTCGGAAATTTTTTGACACCTATATAACAGTGTTTTTGTCCCTATTTAAGGTATTTTACACCTCCAATTTCTTCAAATTATCAGCAATCTCCAGCCTGTCAGTCATTCGAGCAATCATGGATTTTACAGAGACCACGAGGCAGCTTATTGACAAAGCAATCCTGAATGATGTAGCATTTGCAGGAAAATGGGAAACACTTCCAACCTTCACTGCTAAGCTTGCAGTAGATTAATCCTTCTGAGAGAAAATAAACTTTGCGGTGATAATCATTGAGTATTTGTTGTTAAGCGTGTTAATGCCTATCTGCTCTTCTCGACAGGTGGATTGGCAAAGAGCTTGTGAGGTCACTGTCTTCATTGCGAACTGTAAAGAACCTAATATCCTTGTGAGAAGAAGAAGTGGCTTAGCATTTTCTTTACACAAATGAATTGGACAGATTATCTCTTTGCAATGAATTTAATTATTTAGCAACATATTCAGTAATCTGAATCTTCACCAACATGAAAGAAGCAAAAAAAAAAGAAAATATTTGCATTTATATAGATCCTTTCACAATTTCAAATTTGATTCCTGATGAGGGGTGTCAGCTGGACAGGTCGATTGTTTATTCCTTTCCATAGATGCTGCCTGACCTGCTGTGTTTCTCCAGCATTTTGTGTGTATTACAAATCCATTTTTATTTTATTTTACAGATACAGCATAACATGATAATGGGCCCCTTCAGTCCAACGAGCTGAGCTGCCCAATTCCACCCGTTTGACTAATTAACCTACTAACTGATACCTTCTTGGAATGTGAGAGGAAACACACGTAGCTACGAGGAGAAATCGCAAACTTCTGCAGCTAGTGGCGGAATTGTACCGTGTTGCTGGCACTACATAGCATTACACAAACCACTATGCTGCCCTGCCACCTCTGATGACCTCATCATCATCATCATCGGTACGTGCTGCGTCATGTGACATAGGATCCATGACCACTTTCTACAGAAGAGGGTTGCTGTTGCCTTCTTCTGGGCACAGCATTACAAGACAGGTGACCCCAGACATTATCAATACTCTTCAGAGATTGTCTGCCTGGCGTCAGTGGTCGCATCACCAGGACTAGTGGTATGTACCAGCTGCTCGTACGACCGTCCACTTCCTGCTCCCATGGTTTCACGTGATCCTGATTGTGCAGTGTGGGGGGGGGAGGGGGGCGGTGCTACACCTTGCTCAAGGATGACTTCCGGGCTGGCAGAGGGAAAGAGTGCCTTACACCTCCTTTGCTATGCACTGATCTCCACCCCACCACCCAAAGGGAGGCTACCTCGGTGTGGTATTCCGAAGGTGTCCTTCACAGCTTGCCCCAGCATTGCCAGTACTATTTATCGTACCTGTTTTATAATATGTTTGTGGGATTATGGTGGGAAGTTCAAGTTCATTATTGTTACACTTTAGCTCAGGTTATACGGTTATTTGCTTGTGTGTTTGTGGGTCACCCTGACTGTTACCGGTGTGTGTAATAATCACCTCCCCTGTCTGTATGTGACTGAGTGGGTTCTCTCCCCGGGACATAGCACCCGGTCTGTTTCTGTGCCTGTCGCAATAAACCATCAGTTGAGCTGAAGGAACTTCTCTCGTCTGTCATCATGCACCCGAATGCTCCCCACATTGGTGTCAGGAGTGGGATCGGAAATTGATGGTGAAATTGAAGAGCTACATCAGATGGAATGCTTTTAAATCCAGGGAATAAGCTTTGAGGTGTAGTCCTTACATATACAAACACATAGAGAATAATAGTAAAAACACAATCATATAAATATATAAGTACATAGTCCTGACCCCTCAGTCTACAATTGTGGTAGTTTGGAACCTCTCCTCCAGCAGCTGAAAAGCAAACGACCCTGCAGCCTGAGGCCTGAGTTCCCTGAGTGCCACTAAAACAATCTGCAGTTGGCCACAATAGAGCTCGTCTTCTGCCGAGGGAAACCCTGGGAGGACAGCATCAACTCCGTTCTGGACACTGAGCCACACTGCCCCCTGGTGAAGTCTCCTCACTCCGGGCGACTGCAAACAGGCAACACCGTGGCTTCAGGCCTGATCCTATGACTGAGGACTAAGCCCCCTCCATCTGCCCCTGCTTGTAAATCAGTGAGTGATGTGCAAGGGGGTCTTGCAATCACAAGAAAAGCAACTGTGACGGTCAGTCGCTATTTGACTGTGAACCTCCATCGACTCAGGCAGCAGCACATTGTACAATTCCTTCACTATCTCCATAACTTGTTCATGGGGTAGGCCTGCAGTCCTTTCAGTTCTTAATGTATGTCCACCCTGAAGCTCCTCGATACAATGGTACCAGCCGCCTGGAGCCAAATTTGGTGTTCGTGGGTCATATGAACCATCATCCATATAGGCTTCCTTCCCAGCTTGGTGTAGTCATCCCGGCCTAGGTGGATAGAGATGGCGGTCCAGCTGGCTCTGGTCACCAGCCACTGAGTGGCGACGAGAGGCAAGAGGTGGCTGCACGTCGCAGCGAGGAGAAACAAAGCGGCGCACAAGGCGTGGCTAGTCGACACCCGAGATGCCTGCATGACTGGCCTGGACTTTCTGTCTCACTGGGGGCCCATGTGGGTGTGCTGGGGCAACTCTCTCCTCGGCTCTGAAGCCATCGGTCTCCGGCAGGACAGCTCCAGGACACGGACCAGACAGGCATGACAACAACCACGGCCAGTCACCACCACGCAGTACACCGTGCCCGTTGGCGCAGTGCAACGACAGTGACGGCACTACTGCAAGACCATCCACGTGCAGAGTGAGGGCTGTGGCAGCGGATCAGCGAGGGCTTGGATCAGGACCAGCGGTGCCGGCTGAAAGATCTCTTGGAGCAGCATCTCGTCATCTTTGCATTCAGGGACGAGGACTTATCCAACACCACATTAACACTGGGAACACACAGCCCAACCATTTGTGGCCCCTTTGCTCGGCCCTCACAGAAAGCCAGGCAGCAGAGTAGCGGATCAAAGCAAACTGAGCCCGCAGGCAGCCCCTGTGGTGTTGATCTGAAAGTAAGACGGGTCACGGCGGTTCTTCACAGACTTTCGCTGTCTCAGTGCCGTGACCCAGAAGGACTCCTCCCCACTGCCCCAAATGGATGATGTCCTGGATCGTGTCCAGGTTCAACCTGGTTCAGCTCTCTCAATCTCCACAGTGGCTACTGGCAGGTCAAACTGGCCCCAGAGGCCCAGTCCAAAACTGCCTTTCCCATTGGTCAAGGGCTGTGGCACTTCCTCTGTAATACCCTAGCTACATTTGAGAGGCTGATGGGGTGGGAGCTCCAAATTCCTCAGAGTTGCCATGTCACCGATTTGGACAAGCCCTTTGTGCACACCACCGGTTTTGATGATGCCCTACTGAATTTGGAAAAGGTTTTCACTGCCATCCACCGGATGAACCTGTGCCTCAGCCCCACAGAACGCTGGGGCGTTTACAGACAGACAGACAGACATACTTTATTGATCCCGAGGGAAGTTTAGTGCCACAAAAGGTATTCAACACCCCCCGGAAGTTTTCATGTTTTATTGTTTTACAATATCGAAGCACAGTGGATTTAATTCGGCTTTTTTGACACCGATCAACAAAAAAGACTCCTTTGTGTCAAGTTAAAACAGAACTTGACAAAGTGATCTAAATTAATTACAAATATAAAACCCAAAATAATTGATTGCATATATATTCACTCTTTAATATGACACATCAAATGATTACTGGTGCAGCCAGTTGGTTTTAGAAGTCACCAAATTAGTTAAATGGGGATCACCGGTGTGCAGTCAAGGTGTTTCAGTTGATTGTAGTAAAAATACACCCAGATCTGGATGTCCAACTGCTGGTGAGTCAGTATCCTGGCAAAAACTACACCATGAGGACAAAAAAAACCACTCCAAACAACTCTGCAAAAAGCTTATCGAAAAGCACAAGTCTGGGGATGGATGCAAGAACATTTCCAAGTCACTGAATATCCTTTGTAGTACAGTTAAGTCAATCATTAAGAAATGGAAAAAATCTGCCTAGAGCAGGCCGTCCTCAAAAACTGAGTGACCATGCAAGAAGGGGACTAGTGAGGGAGGCTGTGACAACTCTGGGAGAGTTACAAGCTTCAGCAGCTGAGATGGAAGAGACTGCACCTACAACAACTGTTACCCGAGTGCTTCACCGGTCTCAGCTTGATGGGAGAGCGGCAAAGAGAAAACCACTGTTGAGAAAACTCTCATGAAGTCTCGGCTAGAGTTTGCCAGAAGGCATGTGGGAGACTCTGAAGTCAGCTGGAAGAAGGTTCTATGGTCTGATGAAACCTGAATTGAGCTTTTTGGCCATCAGACTAAACACTACCTTTGGCATATGCCAAACACCACACATCAACAAAAACACACCAAGCGTGGTGGTGGTTGTGGCACGCTCTGGGGTTGTTTCACTGCTGCAGGCCCTGGAAGGCTTCTGAAAGTAGAGAGTAAAGTGAAAGCAGCACAATACAGGGAAATCCTGGAGGAAAACCTGATGCAGTCTGCAAGAGAACTGTGACATGGAAGAAAATGTGTTTTCCAGCAAGACAATGACCCCAAGCATAAAGCCAAAGCTACACAGGACTGGCTTAAAAACAACAAAGTTAATGTCCTGAAGTGGCCAAGTCAGAGTCCAGGCCACAACCCATTTGAGAATTTGTGGCTGGACTTGAAAAGGACTGTTCACTCATGATTCCCATGCAATCTGACAGCATAAGCAGTTTTGTAAGGTAGAATGGGGAAAAATTGCAGTGTCCAGATGTGCAAAGCTGATAGAGACCTATCCACACAGACTGAAGGCTGTAATTGCTGCCAAAGGTGCATCTACTGAATACTGACTTGAAGGGTGTGAATACTCATGCAATCAATTATTTTGTGTTTGATATTTGTAATTAATTTAGATCACTTTGTGGAGAATTGCTTTCACTTTGATACAGAAGAGTCTTTACATATTGATCAGTGTCAAAAAAGCCAGATTAAATCCATTGTGATTCAATGTTTTAAAACAATAAAGTATGAAAACTTCTGGGGGGGGGGGTGAATACGTTTCATAGGCACTGTACAGTGAGCGTGCAACGAGTGGCAACTGACCCTGAGAAGGTGGCAGTAGTCAAGGAATGGCCCAACACCCCCCTCCCGTGATGTCACCGAACTTTGCATCCTCCTGGGGCTGGCATCATACGACCTCCAGTTTATTAAGGACTGCCACCGTCCCCAGTTCCACGCGCTAGCTCGTCAAGAAAGGAGGGCCCTTTGCCTGGACTCACACCTGCACTGCCGCCTTTGACCAGCTCCAAGCTGCGCTCACCCAGGCCCCGGTGCTGGTGTACCCTGATCCCGCACACCCCTTCTTTGTTGACACAATTGCCAGAAATGGGAGGCTCAGCACAGGGGCACCAAGGAGACTGTGTTTTTGCGTACTTCAGCTGCACACTGAACGTGTCACCCGTTGGGATGTCTTGGCCGTGGTCCAGGCCCATCGCCACTTCTGCCTCTCCCTCTTGGGCTGGCAGTTCCTGATTCACACAGACCTGGCTGTTGAGTTTCCACAGTTCCATTTGGGAGGGGGGGGGGGGGGGGAGAGGCAGCAGGTACGGAGTTTGAAAGCTCAGAAATCTGACTACGATTCTGATATACAGCACCACGCCAGAAGGCACCCTCTCTCGCGTCCCTGTGAGTCACTTCCTCGAGGAGCAGAGCCAGGGGCAAACAGCGGTGACAGCACTTTTCAGGTGACCGCCAGTGGTGACCTTTACACCATGGAGCTGCGCAGCAAGCCTGTGTTGGCCCAGATGAGGGAATGACTCCACCCTGGATCCAGAAGTCGAAGCCTATCCTCTCAACGGGGCATGCTTGGAGGTGCCTGACGGGTTGCTGTTCTGGTGGTGGCAGTTTCCTGACGGCGATAGATGTCTCCAGTCAGTTAGCTTTACAATAAATTGACCAAGCATGGATTTCCTTTCCTAAAACCAAAATGACATTGCTTGAGTTTATTATGAATTTCTAAACATTTTATTCTTAATAGTGGATCCTGACATTTTTCCAAAGACAGATGCTAGACTAAGTGACCAATAGCTTCCTGTTCTCTGACTCCTTTTCCTACTGGGGTGCTTCCCAATCCCCATGCCCCAACTCAATATCAAGAGACGTTTGGAAGATCCCAGCCAGTGTTGGCCATCATGCAATCATTGTATTTTTTAGTGATGCTTTGTAGCCTTTAGAGTTAGAGTTTTAT
Organism: Hemitrygon akajei; assembly: GCF_048418815.1. Lineage (NCBI taxonomy): Eukaryota > Metazoa > Chordata > Chondrichthyes > Myliobatiformes > Dasyatidae > Hemitrygon > Hemitrygon akajei. The sequence goes on from NC_133125.1 coordinate 5,224,549, forward strand.
AAAGCTGCAACATTACCTCACAGCTTTTGTATTCAATCCCCCAACTAACACCGTATACCTTGTTAAACACTGTGTCAAGTTGTGCAGTAGCTTTGAGGGATCTCTGGACATGGACTCCATGATTCCTCTGCCCCTCCACACTTAGCATCCTGCCATGTACCTTGTACACTGCCGGCAAGTTCAACCTTCCAAACTGTATCACTTCACGCTTCCCCAGATTCAACTCCATCTGCCCCTTCTCCACCTAACTCTGTATCCTATCAATGTTCCATTGTAACCTATGACAACTTTCTACACTATTCATTACACCACCAACCTTCAACGCTCAAAGTAAACTTACTGTCAAAGTACATTAACATCACCATATAGAACTCTGCGATTTGTTTTCTTGTGGGCATTCTCAGTAAATTCAGGAAACAAAGTAGAATCAATGAAAGCCCATGCCCAACAAGATGGACAGACGACCAATGTGCTAAGACAACAAACTATGCAAATAAAATGTTTTTAAAAATGTCATGTCGTCTGCAAATGTATCACAGGCCAGTTAGTCTGACTTTACTGGTCAGAAAGATGCTAGAGTCTATTAAGGATGAATTTTGGGGTACTTGGAGGCACATGGTGAAATAGGCCAAAGTCAGCATGGTTGTCTAAAGGGGAAAACCTGTCTGACAAATCTATTGGAATTCTTTGAGGAAATAACAGGCAGGATTGACAAAGGAGAGTCAGATGCTGCCAGGTCTGCTGAGTTCCTCCAGCATTTTGTGTGTGTGTCAGTGTATGTTGTTCATCTGGCTTCTCTAAAGGTCTTTGACAGGGTGAAGGACTCGAGGCTGCTCATGCCCATGGCATTATCAGGAAAGTTCCTGGCGTGATTAGATAACTGGCTGACTGGCAGGAGACAAAGAGCCTTTTCTGGTTGGCTGCTGGCGCCTGGTGTTGTTTCACAGGGACAACTGCTTTTCACTTCATATGTGAATGATTTGGATGAAGAAATTGATGGCTTTAGGGCCAAATTTGTGGATGATATTAAGATAGGTGGAAGGGCAGGTAGTGTTGAGGAAGCAGGGTGTCTTCAGAAGGACTTAGACCAACAATTGGGGGAATGGGCAAAGAAGTGGCTGATCGAATATAATGTAGGGAAGTGCATGGTTATAGATGGAATAAATGTGTTTTCTACAAGGCAAGAAATTTCAAAAATCAGTGGTGCAGAGTAATTTGGGTGTCTTTGTGCAGGATTGAACAAAGATTAACTTGCAGGTTGAGTCAGTGGTAAGGAAGGCAAATGCGATGTTAACCTCCAAGAACTAGAATACAAATAAGGATGTAATACTACGGCTGTATAAGGCATTGATCAGACCACACAGATAAAATACTGGAGGAACTCAGCAGGCCAGGCAGGATCTACGGAAAGGAGTAAATAGTTAATGTCTCAGGCCAAGACCCTTCTTCAGAACTCAAGAGAAGAGAACATAGCCTGGGTGGTGGGGGTTCTCAATGATACAAGCTGCTTTCCTGTGACAGTGCTCCATGTATACATGCTCACTAGTGGGGAGGGCTTTGCTAATGATGGACTGGGCCGTATCCACTACTATTTGTAGGATTTTACATTCAAGGGTATTGGTGTTTCCATACCAGGCTGTTATACATAACAGATTAAAAATGGCCAGAGTTCCAGTACTGATCTCCGTGGCATTTGTTAACTGATTGCCCTTGGAGATGTCCTATTTAATGCAACTCCCTGACAATTAGCCACTCCACTACCCATTTTAGTGCAAAAACTTTGTGCTCTTATCCTATGCAGTAAAATTATGTGACATCTTATTGATTACTTTCTGGAAATCCAAATACACTACACCTTCTTCAACCCTGTAACATCCTGTGAGAACCCCAGGAAATTCATGAAACATTAATTTCCATTTCATAAAACCACATTGTTTCTGCTTGATTGTCTTTTGATTTTCTTAATGACCTGCTATTGACCTCGTTAATAACGGATTTCTACGCTGTGTGCGGCCCCGAGCCACTGGAAGCTGAGTAACAAAAAAAAATGATCACTGCAGGCAGGTCACAATTAAATGTTCTACAATAAAGGCTACGAGCAGTGAAAGGAACTCAGGGGAATTATGTAACTTTATAGTGACCAATGACAATTGAGCCTGGGAGACAGTGTTTGCAGGACACACAAATGGCAGCAATACAATCATTTAACCATTTTTTCAAGACCTTGTATGAGATTTTTAGTGAGAACTAATTTTCTTTTCCCTGTGAGATATCAAGATTAGCTTTTTCATTGCAGGAAAGCAGCATCCATCATCAAGGAACGCTACCATCCAAGTCATGTTCTCTTCTCACTGCTGCCGTCTGGAAGGAGGTACAGGAACCTCAGGACTCACACCACCAGGTTCAGGAAGAGTTATTACCCCTCAACCATTGGGTTTTTCACTTGCTGAACTGTTTACACAAATTATGGACTCTCCTTCAAAGTCTCTTCATCTCATGTTTTCAAAGTTTACTGCTTATTTATTTATTTTAACATAGAACATAGAATAGTACAGCACAGTAAAGGCCCTTCGACCCACAATGTTGAGCCGACCCTTAAACCCTGCCTCCCATATAACCCCCCACCTTAAATTCCTCCATATAACTGTCTGATAGTCTATTAAATTTCACTAATGTATCTGCCTCCACCACTGACTCAGGCAGTGCATTCCACGCTCCAACCACTCTCTGAGTAAAAAGCCTTCCTCTAATACTCCCCCTTGAACTTGCCTCCCCTTACCTTAAAGCCATGTCCTCTTGTCCTCTTGTACTGAGCAGTGGTGCCCTGGGGAAGAGGCGCTGGCTGTCCACTCTGTCTATTCCTCTTAATATTTTCTTTCTGTATTTGTACAATTTACTGTTGTTTCCACATTAGTTGGTTGTCCATCCTGTCGGGTGTTGTTTTTAATTGATTCCATTCTGTTTCTTGTATTTACAGTGATTGCCTGCACGAAAATGAAGCTCAGGGCTGTCTGTATGTGATGATAATAAATTTACTTTGAACTTTGAACGTATCATCGAAGCATGCAGGGAAATGCATGGTTTGCATCAGTAACTGACGCAGTCCTAGGATGTGCTGGGAGCAGCCTGCAAGAGTTATTACTCATTCCAGTGCCAATGTAGCATGTTCACACTTTAGTAATCCTAACCTATACGTCCTTGGAATATGAAAGGAAATCAGAGCACGCAGAGAAAACCCATGCAGTCACGGAGAGAATATACAAACTCCTTACAAAGAACAGCAGAAATTGAACCCTGATCACTGGAACTATAAAGCATTATGCCAACTGCTACATTATGTTTCCTCCAGTACAAATAGTCCAGTTTTCACCAGCTAGGTATAGCCATTCCAAACACACATAATGTACAGAAAAGTCAATAAGTGAAAAACACAAGAAATATGCTGAATTAAAAGAAGAAATTGAAAGACTATGGAATATGAACAGGATATAATCACATACAAGAAAAGTTCCCACCACTTTCTTACTCTGACTTCTCATCTTTTTCCTCCAGTCCTGATGAAGGGTCTTGGCCCGAAATGTCGACCATTTACTCTTTTCTATAGATGCCGCCTGGCCTGCTAAGTTCCTCCAGTATTTTGTGAGTGTTGTTTGATGAACAGGGTATACATTGCCCCAGTAGAAATATCTACAACTGGTATGATCCCAAAGCCACCTCATAATGGCATTAAATAATTAGACCTACACAGCAATATCTATGTAAATCTCCAGAAAGCCACAATACTAAACACCACGAGAATAGTCAAAAAATTCCTAGGAATTGAGAAATGAGTGAGATTGGCTATGTCAGTACCTCGGATGTTACCAGCTTGATCTAAGAAAAAATAAAAATACAACAATAAAGATAGAGAACAAGAGAAGAAGAGTCCTTGAAAGGGAGTCCATAAATTGTGGGAACAGGTCAGTGATGGATTAAGTGAAGCTGACTGAAGTTATCCCCACTGTTTCAAGAGCTTGATGGTTGAGGCTCAATTATTAGCAATTGTTCCTGAACTTGGTGATGAGGGTCCAAGGCTTCTGTACCTTCTCCCTAATGGCAACAATGAGAAGACAGCATAGCCTGGGTGGTGGGGGTCCCTGATGGTGGATACTGCTTTCCTATGACAACACTCTACATAGATGTTCTTAATAGTGGGGAGGGCTTCACCCATGATGGACTGAGCCATATTCACTACCTGTATGGATAATGGATAAATTATTAAGGAATGCTGATATTTACAGATTTTCCTGATACAGTTAACTGATGGCCTTATGATTCCAATTTTAAAAAAAGGATGACGGTTCCTTTTATTTGTCAAATCTACATTGAAAAACAATGAAATACACAATTTACCCCAAGTCAAATCAGCAAGGATTGTGCTGTACAGCTTGCAAGTGTTGCCCTGATTCTGGCACCAACATAGCAAGCCAACAAATTTCTAACTGTAAACTATACATCTTTGAAATGTGGGAGGAAAGCAGAACACCAGGAAGGAAACTGACTCAGTCACAGAGAGTACATACAAACTCCTTACAGATGGAGTTGGGAAGTGAAATCTGATCAGTGATCATTGACAGTGTAAAACAATTCAGAATTTGAGATGATTACAAGCTTTTGATTGGAGCACTGCATAGATACAACAGAAGCATTCCTGCTCAGGTCCAGTGAAGAGCTTTAAAAACCCAGTCTCCAGAAAAGAGGGGCACTGCCTAGCAGAACAGTCATCACTGGAGTGGTCATCCTCAGAGTAGTCTGAGTCATAGTAGTTATGCTTTGGCTCAATAAGGCTTTGGTGTTAACAGGCAGAGGCAAGGCAAGTAGGTAAGTTTGTTCCTTATTTCTTATTTCCTGAATTAATAAAGGGAGGCGAGAATTGATATTGGACGACTGGAAAATAATGTTGGTGAGGTAGCAACTGGGGCAAAGAAATGGCAAATGAACTTAATAAGTACTTTACTTCAGTCTTTACTGTAGAATACACCAGCTGTATGTCCATGAGTGTCAGGGAGCAGAAGTGAGTGCCATTGCTATCACAGAGAAAAAAGTGCTGGACAAACTCAAAGATCTTAAAGTGGACAAGTCACCTGGACTAGATGGACTACTTCCCAGCGTCCTGATAGAGGTTGCTAAAGAGACAATGGATGCATTGGTCATGATCTTTCAAAAATCATTTGATTCTGGCATGGTCCAGGAGGACTTTAAAATAGTGTCACGTGCGTGTGCTTGTGTTCAAAAAGCAGTGATTTTTGTCACTGTTAGTTGGTGAGAAATAAGCAGTAAGACAATACAGAACTGTTTTGCTCACTGCGGTTTCAAGCATTCAGGCTTGGAGATAAAAGAAGCAGTTCAGAGTCATTTCGCTAATACAACAAGTTAGAAACTATGAAGAATTTGAAGGTATTGTGGCGACCCACTTCCTGCGCAGGCGAACCGGCTCACAAATAGCCAGCATGCAGGGGGAGACTTTGGTAATGCACCTCAGATGTCATTTCCGCCCAGAGAGGGTGGGCTCTAGGGATTAAATGCCAGCGCTGCGAAGTTTGAAAAAACTAGTCTCGAAACGACTTACCAACTGCGTGTCATTATTTCAGCGCTGTGTGTAGCACATCGCTACATTGGTGACCCCGACGGTCCAAACGGGATTTGGACTAAAGATGACCGACTCTTCATCTGTTCACGCAGTTTCACTAAAACTGCCGACTTTCTGGATGCTGCGATCACGCGTGTGGTTTAGCCAAGCAGAAGCCCAGTTCCAGATTCAGCAGATATCCTCTGATTCCAAGTGTTACTATCAAGTGGTGAGCTCCCTTGACCAGGAGACGGCCGCCCAGGTTGCGGATTTCATACAGTCACCCCCGGAAGAAGGCAAATATGAAGCATTCAAAGCGCTGCTCATTGGGACCTTTGGCCTCTCATGGCGTGAGCGGGGTGCCCGCCTGCTTCACCTGGACGGTTTGGGAGACAGACTGCCGTCAGCATTGATGAACGAGATGCTGGCCCTGGCTGATGGACACAAGCCCTGCCTTATGTTCGAGCAAGCGTTCCTAGAGCAACTGCCCGAGGACATACATCTACTGCTGGCCAACGCAGATTTCAGCGACCCCCGGAAGGTGGCGGCCCGGGCAGACATGCTGTGGAAAGCCAAGAGGGAGAGCGTGGTGTCCGTTGGTCAGGTTACCAGGCCACGCGCCCAACAGCGGACCAGACCAGGCCCGGCAGGGGGGCGCACACAACACAGGGGCAGGAGTGAGGAGGTCAGCGAACAGTGGTGTTTCTACCACCAGCGGTGGGGCACAAAAGCCTGCTGTTGTCGCCCGCCCTGCAAGGGCCAGGGCCAGGGCCAGCTGCCGCTAATGACTATGGCGGCTAGCCACCAGGACAGCCTCTTGTACGTCTGGGACAAACAGTCGGGACGCCACTTCTTGGTCGACACCAGAGCAGAAATCAGCGTCTTGCCCCCGACGGGGTACAACACTCGCAACAGGAAGCCAGGACCTACCCTGAGGGCCGCAAACGGCAGCATGATACGGACAGTGCAGCTGCAGTTCGGCGCCAGCCGGTTCATGTGGGACTTCACACTGACCGCCGTGGCCCAACCACTCCTGGGGGCGGACTTCTTGTGAGCTCACAGCCTGCTGGTCGACTTGCAAGGGAAAAAACTGGTACATGCCGAGACTTTCCAGACATTCTCCCTGGGTGAAGCCAAGTTGCCGGCCCCACACCTGGACTCCATCACGCTGTCGGACAACGAATTCACCAGAATCCTGGTGGACTTTCCATCGATTCTGGCACCGCAGTTCACGGCAACCATGCCCAGACACGGCGTTCAGCACTACATCCTGACCAAGGGACCACACCTCCACGCCCGCGCACGAAGGCTCCCCCCGGAAAAGCTCTGCCTGGTGAAGGAGGAGTTCAACAGGATGGAGGAATTGTGGATCGTACGGAGGTCCGACAGCCCATGGGCTTCCCCCCTGCACGGTGCCCAAAGCAGCCGGGGGTTGGAGACTACCGCAGACTGAACGAGGCTACAACTCCGGACCGCTACCCCGTGCCGCACATACAGGACTTTGCGGCAAACCTTCACGGGGCAAGAATATTTTACAAAGTAGACCTCATCTGGGGATACCATCAAATCCCGGTGCACCCTAAAGACATCCCCAAAACAGCACGTATCACCCCGTTCGGCCTGTTCGAGTTCCTCCGAATGCCGTTCAGCCTGAAGAATGCCGCACAGACGTTCCAGTGGCTAATGGACGCAGTGGGACGTGACCTGGACTTTGCGTTCATCTATTTGGACGACATCCTTATAGCCAGCAGTAGTCGCCAGGAGCATCTGTCCCACCTCTGCCAGCTCTACTCCCGCCTGAGTGATTTTGGCCTCACGATCAACCCGGCCAAATGCCAGTTCGGTCTCGATACCCAACTTCCTAGGCCACAGGATTACCAAAGACGGGGCAACACCTCTGCCCGCCAAGGTAGACGTGATCCGCCACTTTGCCCGGCCCAATACGGTCAAAGGCCTGCAGGAGTTCGTTGGTATGGTGAACTTCTACCACCATTTCCTCCCTTCAGCAGCCCGTATCATGTGCCCTTTGTACACCCTGATGTCGGGTAAAGGCAAGGACATTACTTGGGACGAGGAGGCCGCTGCCGCTTTCGTTAAAGCCAAGGAAGCCTTGGCAGATGCCGCGATGCTGGTGCACCCCAAAACGGACGTTCTGACCGCCCTCACGGTGGACGCATCCGACACAGCAGTCGGTGGGGTGCTGGAGCAACTCATTGAGGGGCGCTGGCAACCCCTGGCGTTCTTCAGCAAGCACCTACGACCACCCGAACTCAAGTACAGTGCTTTCGACCGGGAGCTGTTGTCACTGTATTTGGCAATCCGGCATTTCAGGTACTTCTTAGAAGGCACCGCGTTCACGGACCACAAACTGTTGACGTTCGTGTTCACGAAGGTGTCCGATCCCTGGTCAGCTCGCCAGCAGCGACATTTGTCCTACATCTCCGAGTACACGACGGACATCCAGCATGTCTCGGGAAAGGACAACGTTGTGGCGGACGCACTCTCCAGACCAGCTGTCCAGGCCCTGTCCCTGGGGGCGGACTATGCAGCACTGGCAGAGGTGCAGCAGGCAGACGACGAGATGCCCAGCTACAGGACCGCAGTCTCGGGTTTGCAGCTGCAAGACTTTCTCGTAGGCCCAGGTGAGAGGACCCTCCTGTGCGACGTGGCTACCGGTCAACCTCGCCCCATCGTCCCGGCAGCCTGGAGGCGGTGAGTTTTCGACTCCATACACGGTTTGGCGCACCCATCTATCAGGACAACCATCCGGCTGGTCTCCAGCAAGTTCACGTGGCACGGACTTCGCAAGCAGGTCAGTGAATGGGCCAGAACGTGCGCGCAGTGCTAAACAGCCAAGGTGCAGCGGCACACTAAAGCCCCGCCGCAGCAGTTCGAACCCACCCACCGAAGGTTCAACCACATTCATGTGGATATCTTGGGCCCCCTACCAGTGTCCCGAAGAGCGCGGTACCTCCTAACTATGGTAGACTGGTTCACGAGGTGGCCAGAGGCAGTCCCGCTCACCGACACATCTGCCGATTCCTGCGCCCGAGCACTGATCGCAACCTGGGTAGCACGCTTTGGGGTACCGGCCCACGTTACCTCTGACAGAGGCGCCCAGTTCACCTCCAGCCTGTTGGGAATGCAGCTACACCACACAACTGCCTACCACCCACAGTCGAACGGACTGGTGGAACGCTTCCACCGTCACTTGAAGTCGGCTCTCATGGCCCGCCTGAGAGGACCTAACTGGGTGGATGAGCTTCCCTGGGTCCTGCTTGGAATTCTCACAGCATCCAAAGAGGATCTGCACGCCTTGTCGGCCGAGTTGGTGTACGGCACACCCCTGGCCGTCCCGGGAGAGTTCATACCAGCCCCAAGGGGGCAAGAGGAAGAACTCGCAGCAGTCCTGGACAGACTACGCGAAAGGCTCGGCAACCTGGCTCCCGTACTGACTTCACAGCACGGATGGACCCCGACCCATGTACCCAAAGACCTGCAGAACTGTAAGTTTGTGTTTGTACGAAGGGGCGGACACCGGGCACCATTACAGCGGCCGTATGAGGGCTCGTTGAAGGTGATCAACAACAATGGGTCCACATACATTCTGGACATTGGGGGGAAAGAGGAGGTTTTCACGGTGGACCGACTCAAACCAGCCCATGTGGACTTGGCACAGCCGGTCGAGGTTCAGGCACCGTGGCGCAGAGGCAGACCTCCCAAACAGAGGCTGATCCAGACTGTGGACATTGGAGGGTGTATCACCGGTTCGGGGGGGTGGGGAGTTATGTGGCGACCCACTTTCTGCGCAGGCGAACCGGCTCACAAATAGCCAACGCGCGGGGGGAGACTTTGGTAATGCACCTCTGACGTCATTTCCGCCCAGAAAGGGCGGGCGCTAGGGATTAAATGCCAGTGCCGCCAAATTTTCAAAAAACTAGTCTCAAAATGACTTACCGACTGCGTGTCGTTAACAATAATCTTAAATGTTACAATGATAATGAAGGTTTAGAGGATGAAATCACTAAAAGCATTGTATGAGAGTAGTCCATTATCAGCACTGGGTGTCTGTGCTGATTATGTTCATTTCCAAACAAAAGAATGTGACACAAATGTATTCCTCCATCAGTAATTATTAAGACCTCATACAGTTTTACAGTATAGTAGTAGTATCGGTAGTGTTCTAATGTATGATGTACTTTATTTAGATACATGATTTGTTACTCAGTTAAATGGTAGCTTTTCTTTTTTATACTTTTAAAACTATTTGCATGAAACTTGAGCCATTGGAGCAGTGGACTAATTGTGCCCCATGTGTCCCAATTAACTGGAATCCACTGCTTAATTTGAGGATCTCTGTATTAACTTTCACTCACAAATCATACTTCAGTAAACTAGGGTCTGGAAGCCTCAGTTTGGCAAAAATGCTGTCATTACGATGTTGGATAACAGAATGGTGGTGAGGGCAGAAGGAAGGTATTGATGGAGGGATAGAAGAGAAATGACAGGGAACTTTAAGGATTGCTGAAGAAATTTGGACAGGAGTTGACGGCAGGCAAATAGATTCATGACAGGAATTTCAGATTACTGTGACGACAAATTTGCTCAGGGTAGAAGGATAGCAAATAAAAGGTTCCTATAAAGCTGGAACATCTTTGCCAATAAAGTAGAATTTTTTTTTTGTTTTGCAGTATTCATAATGTCCATAAGAGCAGAATTAGCCATTCAGCCCATGAGTCTGCTTTGCCATTCAATCATGGCATTCTTAAGACAACACACTCAAAATGCTGGAGGAACTCAGCAGGTCAGGTACATCTATGGAAATAAATTAACTGTCGACATTTCAGACTAAGAGTCTTCTTCAGGACTGGAAAGGAAGGGGGAACATGCCAGAGTAAAACACGGGGCGGATGGGAAGGAGGACGAGTTAGAAGTTGATGGGTGGGTAGGAAAAGTAAAGGGCTGGAGATGTAAGAATTTTTATAGGAGAGGAGAGTGGACCATAAGAGGAGGGGACCTAGGGGGAGGTGATAGGCAGGTGAGAAGAGATAAGAGGCCAGAGGAGGAATAGAAGAGGAAGAGTGAGGGAATCACTTTTTACCGTATGTTGGACAAATCGATATTCACTCCATCAGGTTGGAGGCCACCCAGATGGAATATATGGTGTTGCTCCTCCACCCTGATAGTGGCCTCATCATGGCACAAGAGGAAGCCATGGGCTGACGCATCAGTACAGGAATGGGAATGTGAGTTTGGCCACTGAGATGTTCTGCTTTTGGCTGATGGAGCGGAGGTGATCAATGAAGTGATCCCCCAATTTACAATGGGTTTCCTCAACCGCATCCTCTTGCCTTCTCCCCAGAACTTTAACTGCCTTTATAGTTAAAAACCTATCAATTTCTGCCTTAGATACACTCAGCGACTTGGCCTCCACAACCCTCTGTGGCAACAAATTCCACAGATTCATCCCCCACAGGCGGAAGAAATTCCTCATCTCAGCTTTAAATGAATGTTTTTTTATCTGAAGTAGTACCCTTGGATCTGAGACTCCCACACAAATGGAAACATCCTTTCTGTGTCCACAGGCTTTTCCGCATCCAGAACCTTTAAGTGGGATTTCCAGTCAGCTTTCTGAACTCCACCAAGTATAGGCCCAGTGACATCAGATGTCCTCATATGTTAAGCCTTTCATTCTTGTGGTTAATTGTTTTGATTTTCTCTGGACCTTCTCCAGGACCAACACATCTTTCCTGAGTTGTTAGGCCCAAAATGGCTCACAATATTTTAAATGTAGTCTAACCAAGGCCTAATAAAGCCTCAGAAGTACTTCAGAAACAAAAAAATCTTCAGATGCTGGAAATCCAAGCAACACACAAAAAATGCTAGAGGAATTCAGCAGGCCAGGCAGCATCTATGGAAAAGAGTGAACAGTTGATGTTTTGGGCCAAGACCCATTTTGTTTGTGTTGCTCAGCAGTACATCATTGTGTTTATATTCTAGTCCTTTCAAAAGGAATGCTGACATAGCAGCTGCTACTGGATCATATGTATGTCAGCAGCATCGAGAAGTAACAGTGAAAAAAATCAAACTACTGGAGGAACTCGGCAGGTCAGGCAGCATCCATAGAGGAAAATCAACAGACAACATTTTGGAAATTCACATCAGAAGAAATAGAATAATTTTTGTCCATCTCTCTCCAGAGAAGAGCCCTCTGTTCAAAGAAAACTAACATACAAATCCTTACTGCACTGACTCAAAGTCAGATATACAGGTTTCCCCCACCATCCTAAGGTAGACTGTTCCTATGAAATGGTTCGTAAGCCGGAATGTTGTAAAGTGAAGAAGCAATTACCATTTATTTATATGGGAAAAACTTGTGAGCATTCCCAGGCAGTATGCTTGACTTCTTAGCCTCGCGCATTTTTCTATCACAGTTCTTTGTAAGCACTCGAACCGTCCTGCAAATATGCCCTAAACCTACGTACCCTTTCAAAATTAAAGTCATACTTTTCTGCAGTCATTGTAGCATTGTCAATCATAGCGAAAATCTCACGCAGTTGCTTCACGTTCAGTTCCTGGACGACTTCACTTTCAGTCCGTTTGCTACTGCATTCCATTTCAATTGTTATCTGTTCCTCTTCCAATTGCATCAGCTCTTCATCTATCAGTTCTTGGCCATGGGATGCCAAAACCTCTTCAACATCATCTTCGTCAACTTCCACAAACCCAGCCTCCTTAGCCAAACTCACTATGTCCTTACTTCGTTCACCACGATTGAAATGCTTAATTATGTCTAGTTTTACGCTAAGTGTAACACCCTTACGAGCTCTTTTAGGCTCTTCCGATACCTTAGAACTATCTTGCTAACGGATGCACAAAATAAATCAAGATAAAGCACAGATGCTCACAGGCATGTGTTTAAGCAATGGCGGCATCCGGCTAATAGGAATCATCTGTCATTCATCTCTAACTCATCACCTGCAGCCTATTTAAACCCAACTTCCAGCTTCAGTCCTTGTTCACTCATCGAACCAGCCAGCCTCAACCAGTTGCTCCTAGTCTTCAGTTACCTTGTTGCCTTGTTGTGTTTAGTATATGTTTTCTCTTGTGTTGTGACCCTTATACCACCACCACCCCCGCCCCCGTGTCTTCTGTCTTGTTATGTTGCAGTTTATTATTGAAGTTATCCCTCATTGCTAAATGATCTGCTTTTTTGTTACTTCCTGGCATCCTATTTTTGCACACTACATGCTACTTCATCACTCTGTTACGTTCAGGGCTGACAAACGACCAAACCGATAGAATCAATGAAATCATTCTCAAAACGCAGGGAACCCCGTGATAAAGGCAAATCAGAAATCCACTTTAAAAAAATCACAGTGTGTAGAAAACCTGTGCCAGTTAAAATAAACTTGACAAGATTAAACAGAAAGCACAAGAGCTTAACATCACTAGATAAACAGCAGGTAACAAATACAGGTGCACAGGCACACAGGGGCTATGACATTTCAGTTCCAGCAAGACTTGGTTCCATTTCTATTCCAGTCACTCTGCAGTAAAGGCCAGCATTCCAAATAGTTCTGTCTTTGTTCGCTGTGACTCTTTGCTTATTTCCTATGTCTTTTGAACCAAATACCAAAGTCACTCAAATTTCATGAGTTTGTATGTTAAAGATTCTAGATCAGATTTATTAGTCACATGTATACTGAAACAGATCATGAAATGAGCTGTTTGTGTTAACAACCAACACCGCCTGACGATTGTGCTGGAGCAGCCTGCAAGTGTCACCATGCTTCAAGTGCCAACATAGCATGCTGACAATGTTCAGGAGATCAACACTATGCCAACATACAATACAAACACAACAATATCAAAACAAACTCCTTTGTAAAATATCCCCAACCTCCATCAGGTCAGGAATCCCCAACTTCTAGACCTGTTGACTTTGGCTCTCCAATGCCATGATAGCCACCTTCAAGTCTCTGATTGACTGGGCTCACTGACCTCTGACCTCTAACATCTGGTCCTGTCTACTGACTTCCACCCTTAGGACCTGGTGACCAACCTTTGTCCCAGGATGTTCCTCCTCTGCATCTTTGCTTCTTGCTGAACAGATGTATATTCAGTTATGGACTGATTCTCTTCACTGCTCACTTTCTATTGAGTTTTTCAGAAAGGGAAAGTTGAGGGAACACACACCAGCCCTCATCAAGGGATCTGAAGTGGAAGGGGGACGTAATACGCAGGTGAGAAATGAAAGTTCAGGGTAACGGAATATAAGATGTTGCTTCTCCACCCCGAGGGTTCATCTTGTGCCAAATGAGGCCTCACATAGGGTGGGAGAACTTCTCAGGGTGAGGTACCTCTTCTCACCTGCCTATCACTTCCTCTGGGACTCTCGTCACATGATGACGATTCAATATTAATCAGTGGTGAGCATCTGATAATTTTCACATCAACATTTTCAGATCAGCTACCTGCTTTTCCAATTGAGCTGTTCACTTCCAATCTCCAGATTCAGATTTATTTATCATGTGTATCTTGAAACATAGAGTGAAATGCATCATTCACATTAACAACCAATACACCGTGAGGATGTGCTGGGGGCAGCCTGCAAGTGCCACTACACATTCTGGTGCTAACATTGCATGCCCACAATGCTCGGTGGAACAACGTAGAACACAGCAGGCAACAAAACAAGAACTTGAGGAACAAATCCAATGGTGATCGTGATATAAGCTAGAGCTTTGTTTTAAGAAGAACACCTGGAGCACAGAAACAGGCCTTTCAGCCCATTTAGTCCATGTTGAACCATTTAAACTGCCTAGTCCCATCGACCTGCACCTGGACCATAGTGCCCCCATACATCTACCTGTATAAACTTCTCTTAAATGTTGAAATTGAAGTCACATCCAACACTTGAGCTGGCAGCTTCTTCTACACTATCTCTACCCTCTGAGAGAAGAAGTTTTCTTTCATGTTCCCCTTAAAAACATTTCTTCCAACTGATGGAAGAAATATTTGATTCTTCCATCAAGATAAATTTTGGAGTTCAGATTCCTTAATACTTTACAATCATCCACATGGTCCCATTCCCTTGGCTCCTTATGAACAGCAGTGTTATTAGAATAAACAACATTTCTTTCTAACTCCGACATGGACGGTCCAAAGCTCAGCTGTGAAAGGATGTTGGGCATGGGGTTAGCAACCCATCCTGTAAAACCCCACAGCTAGAGAAACATCAACAGAAGCTCCAATGACCTCATTCCTGAGAGAGGAAGGATCTTCAGAGATGGGCTATATCCAAGGATAACTTGAAAGACTGGCCCAGGACTGAGGATTCTGGCGAGCTGCAGTCAGCAACCTATAGCCCAGTCGGGCTCCTTTCTGAACTGTATCGGACCAGTTGTGAGAATGTGGGAAGTGTACATGTGACCAACTGATTGTGCAGTGAACCGATTGAGCCTTTGATGTGCAGAAGGCCCCATACTTTTTGCTCGGGCTTTAGAGTGCAAATGTTTTTTGTCTCGAGGCCCCGTTTCATTGCTTCCATACTGTAAATTGCTCAGTGTGTATCATATCTAAAATGATTCAGAGAAACGTTTCATCCTACTGCTCCATTGTGGTTCTTGCTCTACGCATACATACTGTCAGTGTTCAAAAATCTCCCTTATTCTGCGATCCCACACCCTAACTGAGGAAACTGCTTCAATTTCCTTCTCAGCATCTCTCTTTGCTGCTTTCTCAGTTAGTGCATCAGACATTCACAGCCCTCAGCAGAAAGTATGATAATGTGTGTAGGACAAAGAGCCAATGGGTTTTCTTTCACCCACTTGAGATGGAGATGGTTAGAAGGTTAGACTCTATGACTCCGTGGACAATTTCTGTGCTGTCCCTTTGACTCCTTGACTCTATAACAGGGATTTTCTACCTTCTTGATGCCAAGGACCAATACCATTAAAGCCAGAGGTCTGTAGACTCTGGGTTGGGAACCCCATTCTACATCAATATGGATTAGAGAAAGGAAGTGTGAGGGAATCCTGGACAACATTACATCCTCTGCTTTCCTACTTCATTGCATCATGCAAAACCTATCCAATCACACTATTCCTTGACTCTCATGAAACCAAGCTCCTTCTGACTTCTTCCCCTTTCTTTTACATTCTTGATGAAGGGTTCTGGCCAAAACGTCTGCTCTTTATTGCTTTCCATAGATGCTGCCTGACCTGCTGAGTTCCTCCAGCATTTTGTGTGTGTTTCTCTGGATTTTCAGCATCTGCAGTATCTCTTATGTTCTCAGGCAACTTTAGACCATCATTTACTTTTAATTAGAATTCACTATCTTAAGAACAAACCACTTTAGGATAACTAATACTTAGCTCTTCAGTTTAGAAACATAGAAACCCTACAGCACAATACAGACCTTCAGCCCACAATACTGTGCCAAACATGTACTTACTTCAGAAATTACCTAGGGTTACCCATAGCCCTCTATTTACTAAGCTCCATGTACCTGTCCAAGAGTCCCTTAAAAGTCCCTATTGTATCCGTCTCCAGCACTGTTGCTGGCAGCCCATTCCATGCATTCACCACTCTGTGTAAAAAACTTACCCCTTCCATCTCCTCTGTACCTACTTCCAAGCACCTGTGCCCTCTCATGCTAGCCATTTCAGCCCTGGGAAAAAAGCCTCTGACTATCCACACAATCAATGTCTCTCATCATCTTATACACCTAAAACTTTCCTAAAGGTTTACTGTCCTAAAACTTTCACTATCAGTTTCTGAGCTCATTGAGCATGCAATAAAATTTCATAAATCCTTATCTACACAGCAACACGAGGATACGCAGCTAAAATTATTTCAGTTGTCATTTTTATAATGGAACTTGAGGATCTCTGGTGTTCTCCGTTCTTCGTCTGAATGTCCTGACCAACTGCAACAAATAGCTGACAGCAGTTCGGCTGAAAAGAGTTTAAAAATGATTTTTAGGTCAAACTGCCACACAAGTACAAAGCCTATTGGCACTGTTCAAAGTTCACAGTAAATTTATCATTGAAATACATGTATGTCACCATATGCAGCCCTTAGATTCATATTCTTACAGACATTCACAGTAAATACAAAAAACACAACAGAATCAATGAAAGCTCGCACCCAAAGGGACAGACAACCAATGTGCAAAAGACAATAAACTGTGCAAATGCAAAAAAAGTAAAATAAATAATTATAATAGTAAAAAAAAGCAATAAATATCAAGATCAAGAGATGAACAACCCTTGAAAATGAGTCCATAGTCTGTGAAACAGTTCAGTTTTGGTGCTAGTGAAGTTATCTTCTCTGGTTCATGAGCCTGATGGTTGAGGAGTAATAACATGGTGGTGTGGGTCCTGAGGCTCCTGTACCCTCTTCCGGAAGGCAGCAGTGAGAAGAGACATGGACTGGATGGTGGGCGTCCTTGATGATTGATGCTGCTTTCCGGCGATAGTGCTTCATGTAGATGCGTTCAGTTGTCTGTAACGACTGAATCAGAGTTTGTTGGAAGTTTAAAGTGAACCAGCGCCAGCATTACCTTTAGCTTCAAAGTCATTTCTGAATCAGGATCCAGAGTGACTCATTTCTTCTGAGTAATCCGACTTAGGACTCTTCATCTCACATTCCCAATATTTATTGCTTATTTCTTTATTATTATTTTTTTTTCATATTGTATTTGCAGTTTGTTGAATTTTGCACACTATTTGAATGCCCACGTTAGTGTAGTCTTTCAATAATTCTGTTATGGTCAAAGTCAAAATACATTTATTATCAAAGTATGTATGCAGTATACAACTCTGAGATGCATCTTCCCACAGACAGCCACAAAAAGAGGAAAATCGTGGAACCCATTCAAAGAAAATCATCAAACACCCATTGAACAAAAACAAAACAAATCACACAAATGGGCAAAATAAAAAAAACAAGTGAAAAACACAGAATATAAAGCACAAAACCACCAAGACAATGAAAGAGACCAGGAATACTCAGTTTCAGCTCAGTTCAGTTCAATTGAACACTGTCATTTGTTATCTGCAGGCCACAGAGCCAGGCCTCACTGATCAAAATCTCACAAAATAACAACAAAAAAGGGGCAGTCAGAGACCAGAACCACATCGTATCGTCAACAACAGAACGCAATCCACAAACCACATCAATTAAACATTATGCAAGACCGAAAGCACCAGCACCATCCTCTAGCAGGAAAATGCAAGAGGGACAGAGAAACTGATCAAATACAGGCACCTTCCTCTGGGAGCAGCAAGTGAGGATGAGAGAGAGACCGGTCATTTGCAAGCAAACGGCACTGAACACCTGCTTGCCTTCTGTTCTCATCCTCACTGATTTCAATCTTCC
This sequence comes from Hemitrygon akajei, assembly GCF_048418815.1. NCBI lineage: Eukaryota > Metazoa > Chordata > Chondrichthyes > Myliobatiformes > Dasyatidae > Hemitrygon > Hemitrygon akajei. The sequence continues at coordinate 5,242,544 of NC_133125.1, forward strand.
TCGATGCCTTAATCGGTGAGTTTGGCGGGAAATCAAGTCAATCATGGGCCCGCACCCTGTCTCCAGAGTTCTTGGCCTACAGGCTGCGCACTTAGCTCAAAACCTCACCAGACACCCTCAGAGACAGCAACATACCAGATCACTCAATCAACCCAAAAACATGCCATCAAGCTGTAGGTCACAGGCTCCAATAGTAGCTGAATCATATTTGAAAGAAAAAGAAGACATGAAAGATGTAATTCCATGAACTGTCTGAAGGACGTTGCCTTTGATCGCATTCTTTGCTGGTGCTATCTTCTTCCATTATGGAATTATTGAGTATGCCCACAAAAAATGAATCTCAGTGTTGTTTATGGTGACATATGAACTTTGGTAATAAATTTATTTGAACTTTGATCTTTGGATTTCCATTTCAGGTCTGTTACACTTCAGATGCTGGCTGTGCCTGCTCTCGATAAATTCAACAATTAAAAACAAATGGCCATGGAACAATTTACAACATCAGAAGGTCAAATAGATGCTGAAAATTCTAACAAAAACAGTTTTGCAGATCTAAATCTAATCCAGTTTCAATGTTCCAAGAGACATAACAAGAAGATTTACTTTGGTAATGGAACCTTTAAGCAAGAGGAGACTCAATTACTCTTACCTCATCTACGCATCGCAAAGCACAATAGTGACTAGCATTTAATGGTTAATAAGCGCAGCAGTTCTGCAAGGTTAGAAGGATAATGCTGGAGGGATGTGACAGTTGCTTGGTGAAATTTTTAAAACTGGCAGTAGGTCACCTCTCCCTCGCCTTTGAGTAACCATGCATTGCTGAAACTTATTCCCCCTCAGCCCTGAGACATTGGGATAAATGCATTGCACTTCTTCGGTGTTTAAGTATTATATTCACCAATGAATTATAACTGAATGTTTCAAAAAAAGGCATCATCATCATCGGATCAACTTGCTTCGCTGTGTCAGTCTAAGAAGGATTATACTGCAGTCACATTTTGTCACATGTTCAGAGAAATTAGTTTCTACATTGGAAATAGTCTGCATTAAAAATTCTGCACACGTTCTGTACCAGTTGACCCTGAAAATCTCTCCTCCCACTTGTCTATTTTATCTTTCTGTAAAGCAGTAGTTGAACATTAATCAATTTCATATGGAACCATAAGATAATGTTAAAAGTAGCAAATTAGTAATTGCTCTTGGTAATGAAGATTAAAATGAATGAACTATAATTGTCTTTACTTTTAAAGAAATGTGAAAGTTCAATATTTAAATTTATAGGCTGATTGTCATAAATTTATTATGTAAGATATACATATGCAGTTCAGTAACCATGACCATCTTGAACTTGTCATTAGAGCTAAGGAGTCTCCCCCTAAGCATAACAATTTTTAGTGAGGGAATACTTAGCAGACACTATCCCCAGCTTTTTTTAACAGTACTGATAAATACAACAGTATTGATACATTTACCAAAGAGTAATTTTCCATTCAGCTTGTTTTTAGAACAAATTCCACAACAAATTAAAATACCTGTAAATAACAAAAATTCAATCATTAGCTGCTTGGACTCTGAAGCAGGGCACCAGACTGAATTTAAATCTTCAAGAATATTTTAATAATAAGTCCATTGGTCCTTATAATAGGGAGAGAACCCGTTTTCCTTCACCTTTTGGCAGCATTGTCGTTTGATAAATATTGGCATTTAATTTTATATCACTGCTTTCAGTTAATTACCAAGTTCTGTTATGTTACAATCTCATATATTTCATAAAGTTAAGAAAAAGAATTGTTTAAGTCTGCTTATTCTCCAAAACCGAGGATAGTCATATAACAGAGTGGAGATGATTCACCAGAAATGCAGTTTGTAATTCTTGCAGATTTCTCCTGGGCATGTTGTCATTATAGCAAGACATATGAAATTGGAGTAGAATTTGGCCATTCAGCCCATCGAATCTGCTCCATCATTCCGTCATGACTGATTTATTGTCCCTCTAAACCCCATTCTCCTGCCTCGCCCCATAAGCTTCAACATCCTGACTAATCAAGAACCTATCAATCTCTACTTTAAATATACCCAATGAATTGGCCTCCACAGCCGTCTGTAGCAATTCATTCCACAGATTCATCACTTTCTGACGAAAGAAATTCCTCCTCTTCTGTTTTAAATGGATGTCTCTCGGTTCTGAGACTGTGCCCCTGGTCCTAGAGTTCCCCACTATAGGAAATATCCCCTCTACACCCACTCAATCTAGACCTTTCAATATTCAATAGGTTCCAATGAGAATCCACCCCTCCCCCATTTTCTCAGGATCAGTCTCGTGAATCTCATCGAGATCCTCTCCAATACAGGCTCATCCTCACAATGCTCCAAGTGCAGTCTGACCATTGGCTTATAAAACCTCATTATTACATCCTTTTTTAGATTCCAGTCCTCTTGGAATGAATTCTAACATTGCATTGGTGTTGTTCCCTGCACACATGCTGAGCTTGTTAATTTCAGAAAATTTGCCTCCAGCTTCTGCCCTGCCCTTGCATTTGTCTTCATTACTACTGACATACTCACCCTGTAAGTTAAGCTTGAGGGATGAGAAATTGGATAGCCCAAGGAATAGAGTAAATTTATTAGTTTTCCGTACATCTAGATCAAGATTTAAAACATGTTATGAATTTCCTCTAGAGAGCCAATAAATTAGATGTAAAGACTTCTTAAACACAAAAATTAAACAAAGAACATTACAGTACAGGCCCTTCGGCCCACGATGTTATGCCGACATTTTAATCTACTCTAAGATTAATCTAACCTTTCCCCCTACATAGCCTTTCTAAGAGTGTCTGAAATATTCCTAGTGCATTTGCCTCGACCACCACAGTTCCACAAACTCACCGTTCTCTGTGTAATAAACCTACTCCTAACATTCCCCTTATAATTTCCTCCATTAACCTTAAAATTATGCCCCTTGTATTATCCATTTCCACCCTGGGAAATGTCTCTGGCTGCTTCCTATCATCTTGTACATCTCTATCAAGTCACCTCTCATCCTCTTCCGCTCCAGAGCTAAAACCTCTCACTCACTTAATGAGTTTAGTAAACATTTGAAAATGGAAAATATACCATTTAACCAAGTAAAAAGTGTAATTGATGCGAAGGGAAAGTAAGCCATATGATGATGCTCATAGGATTGTGGAGAAAAATGTATTTTGGTAATTGAAAACAATTTAAGTTTAATAATGTTAAAAAGTTAAACATACTTGGCCAAATGTCTGTACCATTCGACAAAACAAATGAACGGAAACAGAAGAAAAGCACATCACAAAACAAATCGTGTCTGCATTGAGCTGTGGCAATAAGATGAACTGATTAGATATCTGTATTAATGAACAGATGTAAGGGTGTTCCTAATAAATTGGCCTCTGTGTACATTATAAAATCCTATCATGAAGAGTGTTATATCGATCATTATCGATGTTTTTGCTCAAATGGCCTTTCTTCAGTATGATCGGACCTTTAACTTTATTAAATGTTTCACATTACCGTTCTGAATTCACCTATATTTGTCACAACATTTGAAATTCTCTGCCAATATTTCTTTAATGATACATTGCAGTGATAATCTTATCCTATAGAACAAAAGAGATCCCTTTATTGGGAGAGGAAAAGCTAATTGATTATAGATAAAGGTGCTTTGGAGTGATAATTAATCAATTTGTTCGCATTATTGTTCTGTGACAACTGGTGTAGTCCAGGTCTTCCCTCTGAAGTTTAGTTATTACATGAAAAGAGTCGGTTGTGCAAAAAATGAAGATCAGAACTTCAAACTGCCTGGTTTAGAGAGTATGGATTATGATCAGAGATTAAGGGAGCTAGGGCTTTACTCTTTGGAGAGAAGGAGGATGAGAGGAGACATGATAGAGGTATACAAGATATTAAGAGGAATAGATAGAGTGGACGGCCAGCGCCTCTTCCCCAGGGCACCACCGCTCAGTACAAGAGGACATGGCTTTAAGGTAAGGGGAGGGAAGTTCAAAGGGGATATTAGAGGAAGGTTTTTCACTCAGAGAGTAGTTGGTGCATGGAATGCACTGCCTGAGTCAGTGGTGGAGGCAGATACATACTGAAGTTTAAGAGACTACTAGACAGGTATATGGAGGAATTTAAGGTGGGGGGTTATATGGGAGGCAGGGTTTGAGGGTCGGCACAACATTGTGGGCCGAAGGGCCTGTAATGTGCTGTACTATTCTATGTTCTATGTTCTAAAGGTTATTCTTCCAACGAGTGGAAGACAAAACCTGAAAGTAAAATAGTATTGTTCTCTTCAATCTTAAACATGCTTGGTATATAATATCTAGATATACAGAGAATTTCCGGTCAAGATGGCGCCTCTGTACAAAACTTCTTCAGTTGACATAGAAACATAGAAAATAGGTGCAGGAGTAGGCCATTCGGCCCTTCGAGCCTGCACTGCCATTCAGTATGATCATGGCTGATCATCCAACTCAGAACCCTGTACCTGCTTTCTCTCCATACCCCCTCATCCCTTTAGCCACAAGGGCCATATCGAACTTCTTCTTAAATATAGCCAATGAACCGGCCTCAATGGTTTCCTGTGGCAGACAATTCCACAGATTCACCACTCTCTGTGTGAAGAAGTTTTTCCTCATCTCGGTCCTAAAAGGCTTCCACTTTATCCTTAAACTGTGACCCCTCATTCTGGACTTCCCCAACATCGGAAACAATCTTCTTGCATCTAGCCTGTCCAATCCCTTTAGAATTTTATATGTTTCAATAAGAACCCCCCTCAATTTTCTAAATTCCAGTGAGTATAAGCCTAGTCGATCCAATCTTTCTTCATATGAAAGTCCTGCCATCCCAGGAATCAATCTGGTGAACCTTCTTTCTACTCCCTCTATGTCAAGAATGTCTTTTCTCAGATTAGGGGTCCAACACTGCACACAATACTCCAGGTGTGGTCTCACCAAGGCCTTGTACAACTGCAGTAGAACCTCCCTGCTCCTGTACTTGAATCCTCTTGCTATGAATGCCAACATACCATTTGCCTTTTTCACCGCCTGCTGTACCTGCATGCCCACCTTCAATGACTGGTGTACAATGACACCCAGGTCTCGTTGCACCTCCCCTTTTCCTAATCGGCCACCATTCAGATAATAATCTGTTTTCCTGTTAATAATAATAATCAAGTCCAACATCTTCCCATGGAGTTTAGGAAAATAAAGGGCTATGGGTAACCTTAGGTAAGTTCTAAAGTAAGTACGTGTTCAGAACAGCATTCTGGGCCGAGGGCCTGCATTGTGCTGCAGGTTTTCTGTGTTTCTATGTTTCTAACGACTGAGGTCAGACTGACTGACCCTCAGCTTCCTTTCCTCTGCCTCTCTCCCTTTTTGGAGAATGGAGGTGTATATGCAATTTTCCAGTCTTCCGGAACCATTCTAGAATCTGGATATTCTTGAAAGATCATTATTAATGTCTCCATAATCTCTTCAACCACCTTTTTCATAACTCTGGGATGTATACCAACTGATTCAGGTGGCTTATCTACCTTCAAACCTTTCAGTCTCTCAAGATCCTTCTCTCTAGTAATGGTAACGTCACACTCTTCATGACCCCTGACACCTGAAACTTCCATCATATTGCTAGTGTCTTCCACAGTGAAGAATGATGCAAAATACTTATTCAGTTTGTCTGACATTTCATTTTCCTCCATTACTACCTCTTCAGCATCATTTTCCAGTGGTATGATATCCACTCTTGCCTCTCTTTTACACTTCAAATAACTGAAGAAACTTTCGGTGTCCTCTTTAATATTATTGGCTAGCTTACTTTTGTATTCCATCTTTATGAATTCTTTAATTCCCTTCCATTTGTTTTTTTAACAGCTTCCCAATCCTCTAACTTCCCACTAATTTTTCTATTATATCTCTTCTCTTTGGCTTTTATGTTTGCTTTGACTTCTCTTATTAACCATGGTTGTGTCATCTTTTCTTTAAAATACTTCTGTCACGGTCCCAACCGTTAATTCCTCTTATTCTCCTAATTCCCTTTTCCCCATGTTCTCCTGGGCTCCTTGATTGTGATACCTGATTCTTGTCTAAACCTGCAGCATAAAAAACCTGGCTTTGTATGCACTTGTTACCAGTTCATTGCTTCAGTCAGTGCGATAAGTATTGCCTTCTGTTGGTCTTTCCATTTGCCGCTCTGTGTCAAGATAAGTATTGCTGGCCATTTGCCTTTCCATTTAACGATCCATGTCAAGATAAGTGTTGCCTGCTGCCTGTCTCCTGTTTGCCGTTCAGCTCCAGAAGCGCCCTGTGTCAAGAAAAGTTTTGCCTGCCTCCTGCTCTTCCGTTCATCCACCCTGTTTGCCTGTGTTAACTCTGTCTCTCAACCACTTAGAATTGTGAGCATGACATGGTGCTTGTCGTTTTCCCCCAGCCACGCTCATCCCCTTGTCCACATCCCTACTCTGCCTTGTCCCGCCGTCCGTCTACACTCTCTGCTGGCTCAGCGGTTAAACACCATGTTCTCACAGTAGCAACCCAGGTTCGATCCCTGGTCCAGCCTCGCTCACTCCTCAGCTTTCCTCTGCCTAGTCCTCACTCTCACGCCTTCCCTGCAACCATTAATAAACGCTTTTTTGATTACACTGCCTCTGTGTCAGTGTCCCGCGTTTGGGTTCCCCCGTTCTCATTGCAACAACTTCTGCCTCTTCGGGATTTATGTCCTTTGCCTTCCGAATTGCTTCCAGAAACTCCAGCCACCACTGCTCTACCATCATCCCTGCCAGTGTTCTTTTCCAATCAGTTCTGGCCAATTCCTCTCTCATGCCCCTGTAATTCCCTTTACTCCACTGTAATATTGATACATCTGACTTTAGCTTCTTCTTCTCAAATTTTAGGGTGAATTTGGTCATATTATAATCACTTTCCACAAGAGTTCTTTTACCTTAAACTCTCTAATTAATTCTGCTTAATTGCACAACACTCAATCTTGAGTAGCTGATACTCTAGTGGGCTCAAATACAGGTTGCTCTAAAAAGCCATCTCGTAGGTACTCTAGAAATTCTCCCCCCTGGAATCCAGTACCGACCTGATTATCCCAATCTATCTCCACATTGAAATCTTCCATGACTATTGTAACATTGCCCTCTTGGCATGCATTTTCTATCTCCTGCTGTAATTTTAGGCCACATCTTTACTACTTTTTGGGGGTTTGTATACAACTCCAATCAGGGCAGTTTTACCCTTGCAGGTTCTTTAGCTCTACCACAATGATTCAACATCTTGCAACCCTATGTCAACTCTTTCTAAAGGTTTGATTTCATTTTTTTCCAAAGAGCAACACTGCCCCACTGCATTCCTGCTTGTCCTTTCAATACAATGTGTATCCTTGGACATTGAGCTCCCAACTATAATCTTTCTGCCATGATTCAGTGATGCCTACATCATCGTACCTGCCAATGTGCATCTCTGCTGTGTTCATCTACCTTATTCCGTGTACTGCATGCACCGAGATTTAACTCCTTCAGCCCTGTATTCACCCTTTTCAGTTTTGCTCGCCTTTTACATTGTTGCACCTCCTATTCACTGCAAAGTCTCTCCTCACCACACTTTGCCTCTGTTTGTAAACTAGCTACCTTCTCTTTAGCACTTTTATCCATCTTTCCTACGATACATCTTGCATTGAAATTATCACTAAACCAATCCAATGTAATGAACACCGATGATGTAAAAATACTTGTTAATGAATGCCCCAATTCAATATGCTTTTTCTTATTATGTACAATACTAATTAGCATCTCTTTAACGATATAAAGTCAGCACCCGAACAGGGACTTGAACCCTGGACCCTCAGATTAAAAGTCTGATGCTCTACCGACTGAGCTATCCGGGCTCTACTATTATGTACAATACTGTGCAAAAGCCTTGGGCGCATATATATATAGCACATATTTACAGAACTGTGTTTGACTATGTGGAGTGGAGAGTGAGTTTGTAAATATGGCAGGAGCAAAGGATGTTGGGAATGGTGAGGGTAGAGCATCACAGGAGGGTTGTGGGACAGGTGGCAGAGGAGGGGTTCCAGGGGCAAGGGGTGCGTGTAGGCACACCCAGCCCAGAGACACCAGGCAAAGTGATTTAATTCCAAACAATTGGTTTCTTGATCATTACATAATGTCTCTCTGGTACTTCCCGCTCTCTCCCCTTTTCCCAATCATGATTCCCTTCCCACTCTCAGTCCACAGTAGAGGCCCCAATCAGAATCAGGTTTATCATCACTCATATATGTCATGAAATTTGTTTTTTGTTTTCGGCAGGAGTACAGTGTAGGACTACGGCAATTTTGTGCAAAGGTGTTAGGCATCCTTGCCACATATATGTGCGCAAGACTTTAGCACAGTACTGTACATACCACAAAATCCCTCATTTGTACTGTGCATAGCATAATGCATACTTGATAGAGTCGTGGTTAGTGCACTGCCACTGTCTGTAAGGAGCTTGTACGTTTGCTCTGTGACCACAAGAGTTTCTTTCCAGTTCTTCAGTTTCCTCCCACAATCCAAAGAGGTACGAGTTAATAGGTTAATCGGTCACATGGGTGTAATCTAGCAGCAAGGCCTTGTTGGGTTGGAAGAGCCTGGTACCATGTTGTATCTCCAAATAATATTTTAAAATAATATATGAATGCATGAATGTGTTAAAATAGGAGGCTGAGGATTGATTTTGTGAAATCATGAAGACTACAGGCGAAGTGGATGGTCACCATGTTTTCCCCAGGGTAGGAGAGCCTATAACTGGAGGGCGTAGGTTGAAGGTAAGAAGGGAATGATTTAAAAGGGCCCTGAAGGACAGTGAGTGTGGTGAGGATGTGGAGCAGGGTACCTGAGGAAGAGGCAGGTTCAATGACAGAAAGATGAGCTTTTTTTTGTCACATCAAAGCAAGCAGCGAAATGTGTTGTTCACATCAACATTCAACACAGTCCGAAGACTGCACGCCGGTGTTGCCACGAACCTGGCATGCCCACAATCAGCCGCACGTCTTTGGAATGGAGGAGGAAAGCAGAACCGTCAGGGGAAGTCCACTCTGTCATGGAGGAACATACAAACTCCTTACAGACAGCGGTGCCAACAGAACCCTGAACTGTGACTGCTGACACTGCTTGCAATAGTGTTACACTAACCACTTTATAACTATAAAAGATATTCAGACAGATACATAGATTCAAAAGGTTTGCAGGGGTTTGCAACAAAGGCAGGCAAGGAATAAAATGTGTACAAGAGCACACCCCAAGAATATGTAATCCGTAGAGGATTTCCACACACTAAATTTGAGCAGAACAACAAACCGGAAGAAACACTAAGACACCACGGCCGCCATCTTGGGCACCACACTGTCCATCACAAATGCAATAGACTGAAATCCATAAGACCCACCCCTTCTGTGTTCCCACTTCTCACAACTCCAACACTTCAAATAGTGTATTTCAATCTCTTTGACCTGTTCGGATCCAATAATTTGGTTCAGTTTGGCACCAACGCTGTTGCAAACAGAATGGACTGTGTAGCACACACAAATTGCTGGAGGAACTCAGCAGGCCAGGCAGCATCTATGGAAAAGAGTACCGCTGACGTTTCAGGCCGAGACCCTTCTATACTCTTTTCTATAGATGCTGACAGGCCTGCTGAGTTCCTCCAGCATTTTGTGTGTTATTCAGAATCCAGCATCTGCAGATTGTCGCTTGTTTGAGGATAGACAATGTCCCCTGACTGACAGAGACTTTTCAACTTTATAGAGAAACCCCTTCGAAGCTGATTTATTTCCTTTGTAGATTTGTAATATTACACATGACTTCTGTAATACAATGTTCGAATCAGAATCAGGTTTAATATCACTGGCGTTTGTCGTGAAATTTGGTGTTTTGTGGCAGCAGTACATTGTTATACATAATAATAAAAACTGCAAATTACAGTAAGTATATATATTATTAAAGTTAAATTAAGTAAGAGAAAAAAACATTTTACAATATGTTTGTCATAATCACAAGACATTCTGCAGATGTTGGAAAGATAGAGCAACACAAAGCGCTGGAGGAACTCAGCAGGTCAGGCAGCAGTCACGGAAATGAATAAACAGTTGACGTTTTGGGCGAAGACCCTTCATCAGGACCAGAGAGGAAGGGGGAAGAAACCAGAATAAGAAGGTGCTGGGAGGGGCAGGAGTACAAGTTAGAAGGCCATAGATGAAGCCAGGTGAGGGGGAAGGTGTGTGGGTGGGGGTTGAGGGATGAAGCAAGATGCTGGGTGGTGACCGGTGGAAGAGATAAAGAGCTGAAGAAGAAGGAATCTGATAAGAGTGGTCAGTGAACCTCTGACATCCCTCCAATCACCTTAAAATTATGCCCCTTTGTAATAGAAGTTTCTGCCCTGGGATAAACATCTCTGGCTGTCCAGTTGATCAATGCCTCTTATCATCCTGTACACCTCTATTCCTCCAACATTTATGTGTGTTGTGAGAGCCCTACAAATGACTGAATTGTGAGTTTCTGTGCTGTAGCAAGCCTCCTTAAAGAGATATAAGCACATCCTTGATGTTTAAAATCTTTAAGTAACAATGGCACAAAATGGCTTAGCAGAGAGCAGAACTCCTCAAGCCTGTTAGAGTGCAAGATGTACCCTTTTGTAAAGGATGTGCTTAAAAATGTTAAAAGGCTCAAATTCCATTCTTGACAGCAGCAGACAACTTTGCAATCCCATCCCAGACTGTGCTGTACTTTCTCAACCTGACAACTTTTGTCCTTGTTGTGGTATTACTCTCAAGATAAATTATGAAGGCAATGTAAAAGCTGTAAAATTTGTTGTATCTTCTATTATCTCCATGTTAAAGGCCACAAAAGCTCTTCAGTGAAGTCAGCCATTAAGAAATGACAGGTATTGCTATCAGCCTTCTTTATAGCCTATTACCTACAATGACAACCGCTCCAGCAGTAACACTGTACAGCCTATCACATTATTTGCAGTTAAAGCTGGCTACTGTGTCATTTTCCCTCATTTTCTTGACAGTGGTATCATAAATCCATTCAGCTGCAGGGGTAACTGCCTGCTGCCTCGATTACCTTCATAGCACGAATGAATCTTGAAATGTATGTAACAGACAATGACTGTTATGGATCAGACACAAGAGCCATTCTCAATCCAGCCCATCAGCTCTACCAAGCAACGCCGTCTCCAACTGGGGCTTCCTGCACTCTCGTCACGTAGCACTGTAATACAGTACCAGTAACTGCACTTAAAGAGATGTGTGGTTCTTAAATAACATGTTCCAAGATATTTACACTGAAACTGTATTGATTAACTGTCCTAAAAGAAGTATTTCTGCATCTTGTTGAAAAAGCCCAGATGTTTCCAACACTACTGAAAACGCTATAAATTTTTGTGAGTACTGACTTTTGTTTTTGGCTAACGGCAAAGCAATACATTTCTAACACTGTACAGCTGATATTTCATTTTGTCAAGTACTAGTATAAATTTTTCAAAAGAAGCTCTACAGCAAACAATAGAAAACATAACTGTGTTTTTATATAGTGCAATGACATATTGTTTGAAATTTCATTTTCCATGCAGATTCAAAAACATCCATATATTTCCAATAACTATTATTGCCACCCACTATGATATTAAGTATTTGTAAGTCAACAACAGGCTGAATTTTGGTCTGACTGTCTACATTATGCTACATTAGTATTTGCCTGATATATTGTTCCCTGGTTCATTAAGATTTGGAACAAATTTGGCTTCACTGCAAGGTCAAAGATGTTTTCAATAGTAGTGGTTATAGCAGCCACATCTTGTGATGAAACACAACTGGATCTTTTTTTTCCCCCTTTATCAAGGTCTTTAACTAACTGGAGTACTCAAAGTTTTCATGTCTAACACGGAAACAATCCCATTTTTAATATTACTTCTTAATGTTATCAAAATATTTCTGATGATTGATCATCTGGGGGTCTTGCCCAAGCACCAGCAACAGAAACAAGAAGATTGGATTAATGTCAAGTGGAGGGACCTAATCAATATTCCTTTGGACTCTGCTGACAGACAGAATTTTCCATGGCTGCACTAGATACTTCTAAAACTTTTAAAAATTAGCTTTGTTCATCACATGTACATCATTTGCATCAGTGACCAAAACAATCCGAGCTGTGATGGTGGGAGCCCAAAGCACAAACCTGTACATTTTTGGAATATGGGAAGAAACAGGAGCACCTGGAGCAAATCCATCCAGAGTATATCCAGAGAGAACATACAGACTCTTTGCCGACGGCGGTGAGAACTGAACCCCAGTCGCTGGTACTGTAGTAGCTGTGCACAGGATCAGAAAAAGCTGCAGAAATTTATAAACTCAGCCAGATCCATCAAAGGCACTAGCCTTATCAGTATCGAGGGTGCTTCAAAAGATGAGGTGGCAAGAAGACCACAAGTATACACTCTTGTGCTCACTTACTAGATACAAACGGTACTGAATAAATTTAACTGTATGTACACCTGATGAAAAAAGCTAGACTTTTTATAAAGTTAATGTTTAGTTTCTGTCCAGAAAGCATATTCAGATTGGATATAAACAGAGTTGATGTGGAATGAGTCTTTCCATTAGTGAAGAAGAGCATAACTACAAGTCTGTTCAAAAACAAGATCGTCATTCAGAAATCGATTCAGGAATTCCCAAAAACTTTATCCAAAGAGCAATAAGCATGTGGAATTCACAAATGCATAGAATGGTTGAAGCAAATATTTGGGACACATTTAATGAGAAGGTAGAAAACTGCATGAGTGAGAATAAATAAAGAATTATACCAATGGTGCCACCCTAGCGTAGTTGTTAGTACAACACTATTACAGCTCAGAGTGCCAAAGATAGGAGTTCAATTCCAGCATCCTCTGTAAGGAGTTTCTACGTCCTCCCTATGGAATGCTTGTGTTTTCTCAGGTGCTCCGGTTACCTCCCACAGTCCAAAGGCATACTGGATAGGTTAATCAGTCGTTGTAAGTTCTCCCATTAGGTTAGGGTTAACTGGGGGATGCTGGGCTTTGTCGTGATGAAGGGTCTCAGTCCAAAATGTCATCCGTTTATTCCTCTCCATAGATGCTGCCTGACCTGCTAAGTTCCATCAGCAATGTGTGTGTGTTTCTCTGGTTAATGAACTGTTAGGATTTTGGCATTCATAAACAGGTTCAGAGGAAGCAACCGACAGGAAGGGATAGAAAACCACTGGTTACGTGAAAAAGGAAATGCCTCCTACTCTGTTACAGTTTAGGAAGGTTAAGAAGGTCTGGAAATGTACTGGGAAGTTGTTGGAATCGATTGTTAGGGATGAGATTACATAGTACCTGGAGGCACATGACAAGGTAGGCCAAAGCCAGCACGGATTCCTGAAAGGAAAATCCTGCCTGACAAACCTACTGCAATTCTTTGAGGAAATTACAAGCAGGGTAGACAAAGGAGATGCAGTAGACGTGGTGTACTTGGATTTTCAGAAGGCCTGTGACAAGGTGCCGCACATAAGGCTGCTTAGCAAGATAAGAGCCCATGGAATTACATGAAGTTATTAGCATGAGTGGAACATTGGCTGCACTTTGGTGGAAGAAATAAACGGGTAGACTATTATTTAGATGGGGAGCGAATTCAAAATGCAGAGATGCAATGGGACTTGGGAGTCCTTATGCAGGATACCCTAAAGGTTAACTTCCAAGTTGAGTCAGTGGTACAGAAAGTGAACGCAATTTTGGCATTCATTTCTAGAAGTATAAAATATAAGAGCAGGGATGTAATGTTGAGGCTCTATAAGGCACTCATGAGACCACACTTGGAGTATTGTGTGCAGTTTTGGGCTCTGTATTTTAGAAAGGATATACTGACATTGGAGAGTGTTCAGAGAAGGTTCACGAGATTCATTCCAGGAATGAAAGGGTTACTGTATGAGGAACATTTGGCAGTTCTTGGGCTGTATTCCCTGGAGTTCAGGAGATTGAAGGAGGATTTAATAGAAACATTCTGAATGTTAAAAGGCCTGAACAGATTAGATATGGCAGTTATTTCCCATGGTAGGGGATTCTAGGACAGGAGGCACGACTTCAGGTTTGAAGGATGTCCATTTAGAACAGAGATACGGAGAAATGACTTTAGTCAGAGGGTGGTAAGTCTGTGGAATTTGTTGCTACGAGCAGCTGTGGAGGCCAAGTCATTAAAGGCAGAGATAGATAGTTTCTTGATTAGCAAGGGCATCAAAGGGTTGGGGAGAAGGCAGTGGTGTGGGAATGACTGGAAGAATTGGATCAGCCCATGATTGAATGGTGGGCCGAATGGCCTACTTCAGCTCCTATATCTTAAGACCATAAGACCTTATCTGATCTGGAGTAATAATTATTTCATCCTCTTTACACTAGTGTACAGAAAATGATACTAAACAATCTTGAATCTAGTGGCCATTTATGTAAAATGTTAGATATAGTGTAACAATTAATAGTTGCATAAACATTTATTCTGGGACTAAATGATTTTTCTCTGCCTGCCATGGGACTGCAACTTCATGATGAGTTCTGCACACAGTGTAGGCAGGAATGGTACTCAGATTTCTATTCAGTATATCATTTGTATAAACTCTCTTCACCTTTCCCTCACAGAGAGGTAGCTATGGGGCAAAAGGTTATGAAAAAAGTGCGTGCAAAACATCTGTAATCCTCTGGAGATAATACTCATGTTGAAACTCTACACCACCAAACATCTTAATTGACAAACTATATCACCATCAATTCATAGGCTGCAGACTCAAAGGACAGCATCTGAAATATTTAGTCATCAGTCTTCTTTCAGACCACTTACCTGTCACAGACAGATCGTGGGCTGCTCCATATGCTATCTTGTGGACGTTATGTTCTCTGAGCACACTCGGAGTGAAGTTCTCCTCTCTGTGGCCCATGCCTGTTTGACCATGACTGTTGGCTCTGAAAATTTAGAACAGAGCAACGTTTCCAAGTGAGTATTATTTTGTAACCCACGTGCTTGTGCACAAGTTCAGTTATACAGAACGATGAAAAGAGATCCATTGACTGTGGTAGTCAGTGTTGAAACTCCCAGCAAGAGGTTTGGAATTGTTAAGGTAAAATAAAGCCTCAGAATGAAAAAACAGAGCAGTTACTCAACCATAAACAGCTGTGGCAATGAAAGAAATAGATCTAATTAATGGGTTGTAATTAAACCATCAGATAATTATAATGTAAACTGCTGCATGATAAATAAATAATAGTCTTGGTTATCAATGGATCATTTTATTTATTTGCTTAATGTTTAAGGAGATTACTATATAATTTACTGAAAAAATAGAAAAATAAATTTGTAAAGGTATTCAATTCATTGCATTAGGCATGATGTTTACAAGCCTAACTAAGTCCTGATTTACCTCTTGTTCAAAGTAAAACATTCAGTCTTTGCTTAGAGAGGTCTGTATGATAGGAGTCACAACCTTTCAGTTAATACGAGCATGATCATTGATGGAAATTAGAACCGTTGTAATCTACGACAGAGATTTAATCCACCCATGTTTCTGGAAGATGGAGTCTATACAACTTCATCACAAATCCCAGTTTTTGGTGCTTCTCTTCATTAGCTGACAATATATCAAGATGAGATTTTTAAGATTAATGTAATTTGCCCCATGTGCATTGAAACATACAGTGAAATGTGGCATTTGGATCAAATCAAATCAGTGATGATTGTGCTGGACAAGTTCAACGTTCAAAGTAAAGTTTTATCGAAGTGTGTATATGTCGCCACATACAACCCTGAGATTCATTTTATTGCAGGCATTCACAATAAATACAAGAAACACAATAGAATCAATGAAAGACCACCCCCAACTGGACAGACAAAACAACCAAGATTCAAAAGACAACAAATTGTGTGTATACAAGAAGAAAGGGAAATAATAAATAAATAAATAGTTGTTTATTGATTCATTCATTGACAACATGGGTTTCAGTGTTGCTGTGTTTCTGGTGCAAGTGTTGCCATGTTTCCGATTTTTTAAAATTGCAACTAGTGGCTGAGAGTGAAGGAGTAAGGAATCTCGGAGAGAAGCTATTTTTTTTACACTGCTCGGACTGCGCAGGCGCATGATGTCAGCCAGTAGAGCACCAAAGGTTTAAAAAGGTGACCACCATATCCAGCGGGCAGCAGAGTGAGAGGGAGCAGAGTGGGACGGCTTTGGCTCAACAGGCTTCAGCGTGAACTGGCAGAGGTAAGGGTAGGTTCTGGGTAAGTTTTGTTTTGTTTGTTTAGAGTAGAGAATATGCCAGGCAGGATGTTGGAATGCTCCTCTTGCAGGATGTGGGAAGTCAAGGAGACCTCCGGTGTTCCTGACAACGACACCTGCAAGAAGTGCATCCAGCTGCAGCTCCTAACGGACCATGTTAGGGAACTGGAGCAGGAGCTGGATGACCTCCGGATCATTCAGAAGAATGAGGGGTTTATAGATAGTAGTTTTAGGGAGGTAGTTATGCCAAAGGAGCAGCACATAGGTAACTGGGTTACCGTCAGGCGAGGGAAGGGGAAAGGGCAGGCAGAGCAGGGCTCCCCGTGGCCAATCCCCTCATCAACAAGTATACCGATTTGGATACTGTTGGGGGAGATGACTTACCTGGGACAAGCTGTGGCAGCCGGATCTCTGGCACTGAGTCTGGTTCTGCAGTGCAGAAGGGAAGGTGGAAGAAGAGGAGAGCGGTAGTGATAGGGGACTCGATAGTTAGAGGTACAGACAGGAGGTTCTGTGGTCATGACAGAGACTCCCGGATGGTTTGTTGCCTCCCGGGTGCCTAGGTCAGGGGTGTCTCTGATCGCGTGCACAGCATTCTGAAGTGGGAGGGTGAGCAGCCAGATGTCGTGGTGCACATCATGGTACCAATGATTCAGGAAGAAAGAGTGAGGAGGTCCTGAAGACTGAGTATAGAGAGCTTGGTAGGAAGTTAAAAAGCAGGACCTCGAGGGTGGTAATCTCAGGATTGCTACCTGTGCCACGTGCCAGTGAGGGTAAGAATAGGATGTTCTGGAGGATGAACACGTGGCTGAGGAACTGGTGTAGGGGGCAGGGTTTCAGATTTCAGGATCATTGGGACCTCTTCTGGGGCAGGTGGGACCTGCACAAGAGAGACAAGTTACACCTGAACTACAGGGGGACCAATATCCTTTGCAGGGAGGTTTGTTAGTGCTATTGGGGAGGTTTTAAATTAGATTTGCAGGGAGATGGGAACCAGAGTGACAGAGCAGATAGTGGAGCAGGGGTGAAAATAAATGATGTTAAGGGTTCATGCAAAGTGTCAAATAGAAGTGGCGGTAATAATCTTCTGAGGTGTGTCTGTTTCAATGCGAGGAGTATTGTAGAGAACGCAGATGAGCTGAGGGCATAGATTGACATGTGGAATTATGACATTGTAGCCATTAGTGAAACTTGGCTACAGGAGGGGCAGGACTGGCAGCTTAATGTTCCAGGGTTCTGATGTTTCAGACATGATAGAGGCAGAGGGATGAAGGGTGGGTGGGGGGGGGGGGGGTGACATTGCTAGTCAGGGAAAATACAGCGGTGCTCAGGCAGGACAGGTTAGAGGGCTTGTCTACCAAGGCCATATGGGTGGAGCTGAGAAGCAGGAAAGGTATGACCACATTAATGGGGTTGTATTATAGACCACCCAATAGTCAGCAAGAATTGGAGGAGCAAATATGCAGAGAGATAGCAGACAACTGCAGGAGACAGAAAGTTGTGATAGTAGGGGATTTTAATTTTCCACATATTGATTGGGACTCCCATACTGTTAAAGGTCTAGGCGGGTTAGAGTTTGTAAAAAGTGTCCAGGAAAGTTTTCTAAATCAATATATAGAAATACCAACTAGAGAGGATGCAATATTAGATCTCCTATTAGGAAATGAGTTAGGACAGGTGACGGAAGTGTGTGTAGGGGAACACTTTGGTTCCAGTGATCATTAGTTTCAACTTGATCATGGATAAAGATAGATCTGGTCCTCGGGTTGAGGTTCTAAACTGGAAAAAGGCCAAATTTGAAGAAATGAGAAAGGATCTAAAAAGCATAGATTGGGACAGGTTGTTCTCTGGCAAGGATATGATTGGTAAGTGGGAGGCCTTCTAAGGAGAAATTTTGAGAGTGTAGAGTTTGTATGTTCCTGTCAGGATTAAAGGCAAAGTGAATAAGAATAAGGAACCTTGGTTCTCGAGGGATATTGGAACTCTGATAAAGAAGAAGAGAGAGATGTATAACATCAGAATCAGAATCAGAATCAGACTTTAATCGCCAAGTACCTATGCACATACAAGGAATTTACTTCCGGCAGATGTTGTCTCTCTGCTCATAACAATAATAATGATAAATATAATGAAAATATAGATTATACATACAGGTAGTGCAATCCAAGTAATAGTTAGCCAACAGTTAACCGGCAGTTAACTGTTCAGCAAAGTGACCGCAGTAGGGAAAAAACTTCTCCAGTGCCTATTAGTCTTAATCTGGAGGGATCTGAAGCGCCTACCAGACGGAAGCAGATCAAACAGTCTGTGTGCAGGATGGGAGGAGTCCTTTATGATGTTCCCCGCCCTATTCTTCAACCTGGAAGAGTACAGGTCCACAATAGAGGGCAGGGAGGCTCCAATGATGCGCTCGGCAGTCCTCACTGTGCGCTGTAGTCTGGTTCTATCCTGCTTGGTGGCGGCTCCAAACCAAATAAGGTGCTTGAGGAGAATAAAAAGTGCAAAAAAACACTTAAGAAAGAAATCAGGAGGGCTAAAAGAAGACATGAGGTTGCTTTGGCAGTCAAGGTGAAGGATAATCCTAAGAGCTTCTACAGGTATATTATGAGCAAAAGGATAGTAAGGGATAAAATTGGTCCTCTTGAAGATCAGAGTGGCCGGCTATGTATGGAACCAAAAGAAATGGGGGAGATCTTAAATGGGGTTTTTACATCTGTATTTACTAAGGAAACTGGCATGGAGTTGATGGAAATAAGGCAAACAAGTAGTGAGGTCATGGAACCTATACAGATTGAAGAGTAGGAGGTGTTTGCTGTCTTGAGGCGAATGGGAGTAGATAAATCCCCAGGACCTGACAGGATATTCCCTTGGACCTTGAAGGAGACTAGTGTTGAAATCGCAGGGGCCCTGGCAGATATATTTAAAATGTCAGTATCTATGGGTGAGGTGCTGAAGGATTGGAGGATAGCTCATGTTGTTCCATTGTTTAAAAAAGGCTCAAAAAGTAATCCGGGAAATTATAGGCCGGTAAGTTTGACGTCCGCGGTAGGTAAATTATTGGAAGGAGTACTAAGAGATAGGATCTACAAGTATTTGGATAGACAGGGACTTATTAGGGAGAGTCAACATGGCTTTGTGCATGGTAGGTCATGTTTAACCAATCTATTAGAGCTTTTTGAGGAGGTTAGCAGGAAAGTGGATGAAGGGAAGGCAGTGAATGTTGTCTACATGGACTTCAGTAAGGCCTTTGACAAGGTCCCACATGGGAGGTTAGTTAGGAAGATTCAGTCATTAGGTATACATGGAGAGGTAGTAAATTGGATTAGACATTGGCTCAATGGGAGAAGCCAGAGAGTGGTAGTGGAGGATTGCTTCTCTGAGTGGAGGCCTGTGACTAGTGGTGTGCCACAGGGATCAGTGCTGGGTCCATTGTTATTTGTCATCTATATCAATGATCTGGATGATAATGTGATAAATTGGATCAGCAAATTTGCTGATGATACAAAGATTAGAGGTACAGTGGACAGTGAAGAAGGTTTTCAAAGCTTGCAGAGGGATTTGGACCAGGGGAAAAATGGGCTGACAAATGGCAGATAGAGTTTAATGCAGACAAGTGTGAGGTATTGCACTTTGGAAGGACAAACCAAGGTAGAACATACAAGGTAAATGGTAGGGCACTGAGGAGTGCAGTAGAACAGAGGGATCTGGGAATACAGATACATAATTCCCTAAAAGCGGTGTCACAGGTAGATAGGATAGTAAAGAAAACTTTTGTTACATTGGCCTTTATAAATCAAAAGTATAAGAGTTAGAATGGTATGGTGAGGTTGTATAAGACATTGGTGAGGCCGAATTTGGAGTGTTGTGTGCAGTTTTGGTCACCTAATTACAGGAAGGATATTAAAAAGGTTGAAAGAGTGCAGAGAAGGTTTACAAGGATGTTGCCGGAACTTGAGAAACTGAGTTACAGAGAAAGGTTGAATAGGTTAGGACTTTATTCCCTGGAGCGTGGAAGAATGAGGGGAGATTTGATAGAGGTATATAAAATTATGATGGGTAGAGATGGAGTGAATGCAAGCAGGCTTTTTCCACTGAGCCTAGGGGAGAAAAAAAACAGAGGACATGGGTTAAGGGTGAAGGGGGTAAAGTTTAATGGGAACATTGGGGGGGGCTTCTTCACACAGAGAGTGGTGGGAGTGTGGAATGATCTGCCAGATGAAGTGGTAACTGTGGGCTCACTTTTAACATTTAAGAAAAACTTGGACAGGTACATGGATGAGAGGGGTACGGAAGGATATGGTCTAGGTGCAGGTCAGTGGGACTAGGCAGAAAAATGGTTCAGCACAGCCAGGAATGGCCGAAGGGCCTGTTTCTGGGCTGTAATGTTCTATGGTTCTATGGTTCTAACTACAGCTTGCCTCTTCCTATCCCTAACTGGACAATACATCTTTGAACTGTGGAAGGAAACCGGAGCATCCGGAGGAAACGCACATGGTCACAGGGAGAATGTACAAGCTCTGTACAGACAGCAGTGGTAATTGAACACCAATCTCATAGCTGGCATTTTAAAGCGATATGCTATCCACTACACTGATATTGAACTATTGAACATGTTAAACCTGGGTATTGTATTTCAAATAAATCTCCCTTATGAAACAATTATTTCAAAAAGCACAACAATTCTGCAGATGCTGGAAATCTAAAGTAACACACACAAAATGCTGGAAGAACTCAACAGGTCAGGCAGCATCTACAGAAATGAATAAACAGTTGACTTTTGGGCTAAGACCCTTCTTCAGGACTGAACTACGTTCTTGTAAACGTCCTTTGTATCCTTCTAGACTTTCCCCCATAATTTGCTGATCAAGATTGTACACAATCTAGTCATATTCCATCCTGCATGATGCCATCCTTCATATTGCATCAAGGGGTGTCGCATGTATGATCATTACTGAGCGGAAGAAGACATTGTAAGCGCTTTCAGTGTGTTGCTGAATGGTTAGATGAGGCAAGATGAAAGGCTGAAGCATTTTAAAGGATGGTTGAACAATCAGAAAAGAATAAATACAAGAGATTCTGCAGATGCTGGAAACTTGAGCAAAACATTTAAAATGGTGGAGGAGCTCAGCAGGCCAGGCAGCATTTACAGAAAGGAATAAAGAGTCGATGTTTTGGGCCAAGACCTTTTATCAGGACTGGCAAAAAGGATAAAAGGATAACCTCATTAAAGGTGATTGGCATTCTTTTTGATGTTTCTAAAGATGAGAAGTTGGTCTACAACATAAATTTGTCAGTTTTATTGCTGGAATCAAATATCCTATGGCAATTAATTCTACCAGTGAAAGTGGAACGTTTAATTCCTGGAACCACATCTATTGTGTTTCTTTTATTTGCAGCAAATTCTTCTTCAGCTCATCATCCCTATCGGGGCATAGGTCACCGAGTGCAGCTCACCAGAGTCCTCTGTCTTGGGCCAGTCTTTCAAATTGTCCCTAGGTGTAGCCCATCTTCGAATATCCTACCTCTCCCATGGATGAGGTTTTTGGAGATTCTGTAGCACTGGGATACCTGCCCTGTACCCAGTCCTGCTCCTTTCACAGCTGGGCTTGGGACTGTCCATGGTGATGAATGCCACAAAAAAAAGGATCTCGAGGTTGCATCTGACACTTGGATAATAAATCTAATTTGAACTTTGAACACTTCAATTGGAATTTATTTGATCTTACTTTAATGATACAGCCTGGAGAAGGCTTTTCCAGCTCTTAGAGCTGCGCCACCCCAACAAGCACCCACAAACCCCATTTAAGCCTAAACTAATAATGGGATAGTTTACAATGACCAGTTAACCTACCGGGTAGGTCTGTGGACTGTGCAGGGAAACTGCAGCACCCGGAGAAAACCCACACATTCCACGGGGATGACATCCAGAGAGGTACCAGAGCTAAACTCTGAACTCCAGACTGGCCCAAGCTTTAATAATGTTGTGCTAACCACTGCATTACTGTAGATTAGTTCAGATACTCAACAATATGTGCACAACTACAAAACTAACAAAACAGGTTTACAGATTCTTTGAAAAATACAAAAAAAATGGGAGCCTATTTAATATGACTTAATTAAACATGATAACGTGTTGGATTTATTGGCTGAATTCAATTACTTTTTAATCTACCTGGTTTGCTAATATTAACATAGTTCCTAAAGACACTGGAGTTCAATTATTGCCTTTAATCAAAGTTCAAAGTAAATTTATTATCAAGGTACATATATATAATCATATACAACCCTGAGAGTCATTTTCTCATGGGCGCACTCAATAAATCCATAGAATAATCACCACAACAGAATCAATGAAAGACGGCACCATGGTAAAAACTGGTTAAAGAACAGATTAAGGAACTCTGTTGGCCGGGGTTGACTGTGGATATGGCGTTGTACCTCTCAATGTGATCCACAAGCCAGTACACAAGCCAGGGCAGTACGATATGGAGAGCACGTTGTTGCCTACGCAGCAGGTTCTGCCTCTCCACACAGCTGATGAACCCAAAGGAAGAGAAGAGACCGATATAGTTCAATAACAGAATATGCAGAAAGGAGAACAGGGAATTTTCAATACACACAGCAAAATCCTAAAGAGGACGAGTAAAGACTTGTAGGCACGGACCCCTGAAATTCAACTTCAAGTTCAAGTTCAGTTTATTGTCATTCGACTGTACACATGTATACCTCCAAAAGGAACAGCATTCCTCCAGACCAAGGGGCACAACACAGTACATATAACCCACTCACATAACACATAAAGTAATAATACCACAAATAAATTAACAAATAATAAGGTGCATATATGACACAAGTTAAAAGCAAACAGTGTAACGCTACTGGTACTTCATACATGATGAAACCTGGGTGGTGACAGGGAGTTCAGTAGTCTCACAGTCTGCGGGAAGAAGCTACGCTACCTCCTGCCTGATCGTAGGGGGAGTCAGAGAGATTGTTGGATCGATGGAAGGGATCGCTGACAATGTAAACAGCCCTTCATACGCAGCACTCCTGATACTGTTAGTATATCTGATGGGTACAAGTGAGACCCTCCTCCCAATGATTCTCTCAGCAGTCTTTGCAATCCTTTGTAAGGAGTTGCGATCAATTCCCTTTTCTTTTGCACATTTTAACCTAACTGCTGTGTATTTATTGTTCCTAATTGTGTCTACAATTTACATTGCAATTTCCCAGCTGATCTGTGAGCTGGTTTTGTGGGTACATTTATACTTAACCAGGATAATCTATCTAATTAGGAACAAGTTCTAGACACAAGAGATTCTGCAGAATCTCTAGAAATCCAGAGCAACACACACATAAAATGGTGGAGGAACTCAGCAGGTCAAGCAGCATCAATGCAGAGGAATAAACAATCAACGTTTTGGGCTGAGATCCAGAATTCCTGATTGACAAAAAGACTGATGTTGCAAATTTCAATAAAAATTCAAAAATGTTAGAAACGTTTATAAAAGTGAAACCATAGTAATTGGGGTAGAGCAGGGGTTTCCAACCTTTCCTATGCCATGGACCAATACCATTAAGCTAGGGTCCTTGGAACCCAGGTTGGAAAGCCAAGAGGAAGAAAAAAATTCTGCATAATTCAACGTGTTTAATTTTGATTATGAACCAGATCTTCTTTTATTTCTGACAATGATCACTCTGTGTATTGAAAATTTTTCTTGAAATTTCAGAAATTTATTGGTGTAAGTCAAAATGTTTAGGAATTCCTAATGAAGGCCAAAAATTTTTACAGCAAATAAAATTTTGCAATGCAATTTATTTCCAGAATGTGCAATAGGAAATTAAAATTTCTAAGGGAATGACGTGATACTGTTTCCAAGTTATTTGGCCTCCATCAGAATATTTGATGTATTTCCCATCACAAATCATCATTCTGTCTCCAATGCAATCAGGAAGGAATGGATTGTCATCCTATCCTGCGCTAAATTCCTTTGCTGTCCATGGCTGGTTGCCCATTATTGCATATTCTGGGAATAATATGGTCTTAAACCTACCCACTTGGAAGTTCAAATTTCAAAATTCAAAGAAAATGTGTTATTGTTAAAGAACATATAGTCACAATATACAACCCCAAGACTGATTTTCACATGGGCATACTCAATAAATCCAATAACCATAATAGAATCAATGAAGGACTGCACCAACAGGGCGGACAACCAATATGCAAGAGACAAACATAACTAAATAATAATAATACCATCCCAAAGTTACCACAGTACAGCATTAAACAATTAGGCCTATACAGTAATATTTATTTATACTGAACATTACTAGAATGCCTGTACCTCAGGTTTTACCAGCCTGAGCTGAGAATTTTTTTAAAAACTAAATAAATAAACAAACAAACAAACAAGCAAGTCAAAGAGGAATGGGAACCAGTATGGGAATCATCTTACAGTTTTATAGAGTAGAATGAGGTGGCAGATAATGCGTGGCTGATGAAGTTGAGCAGGATTCAGATTTCTGGAAAATTGTCACCTCTTCTGTGGCATGTGTGACCTGTGCCGAAGGTGTTGGGTTGCACTTGAATCTGAGAGGGACCAATATTCTTACAGGCAGGTTTACTAGAAGTGTTGGGAGTGGCTTAAACTAATATGGCAGGGGGATGGAAACCGGTATGATAGAGCTGAGGAGTTTACAAGTAGATGATGAATGTAACATGAACGTAAGGAAGGACAAGCCAATGATTGGGTACAAATACAGACAGAGCAAAGAGTTAACTTGTACCACAGGCAAAATTCAAAAAGGGCGAAGAATGCAGGACTGAAGGTGCTCTATTTAAATGTGCCTAGCATTCAGAATAAGGTGGACAAACTCATGGCACAATTGGAGACTGGTTGGTATGACATTGTGGCCATCACTGAGTCATGGCTGTAAGAAAGCCATAGTTGGGAGTTTAACATCAAAGTATAGACTTTGTATTGAAAGGACAGGCAGGAAGGCATTGGTGTTGGCGTAGCTCTGTTGGTAAGAGATGGAATTTCATCTTTAAGAAGAGGTGATATAGGGTCAGGGAAAGTCAATTCTTTGTGGGTGGAAATAAGGAACTGCAAGGGTAAAAAATACCATTATGGGAATCATTTAAAGGTCTCCTCATCATCATCATCATCATCAAATAGTAGCCAAGATGTGGGGTTGAGATTGGAAAGGGAGCTGGAAAAGGCATGTAATAAGGTTAATGACACAATTGTAATGGGGGATTTCAATATGCAAGGGATTGGGAAGATCAAGTTGGTGTCAGATCGCAAGAGAGGGAAGTTGTTGAATGCCTAAAAAATGGCTTTTTAGAACAGCTTGTGCTTGAGCCTATTCAGGGAAAGCCTATCTTAGAATGGGTGTTGTGTAAAAATCTAAATCTTATTAGGGAGCTTAACGTAGACGAACTCTTAGGAGTCAGCGATCATAATATGACTGAATTCATACTGCAGTCTGAGAGTGGAAAGCTTAAGTCAGAAGTATCAGTATCACAATGGAATAAAGGAATAACAGAGGCATGAGAGAGGAGCTTGTCCAGGTGGATTGGAGGGAGATACTGGTGGGGATGATGACGGAGTAGAGGTGGCTGTAGTTTCTGGGTATAGTTCACAAGGTGCAGGATAGATATATCCACAGAAGTTCTCAAGTGGTGGGCAATCATAGCTGACAAGGGAAGTTACAGATGGCTTAGAAGATAATGAAAAGACATATAATGCAGGAAAAGTGAATGGGAATTTGGATGTTTGGGAAGATTTTAAAACCCCACAAAAGGCAACTAAAAAGCTATAAGAAGGGAAAAGATGAAATAAGAGAGCAAACTGGCCAAAAATATAAAGCAGGATGCTAAAAGTTTTTTTTCCCATTATATAAAGACTAAAAGGGAGGTGAGAGTTGATATTGGACCTCTGGAAAATGATGCTCATGAGGTAGTAATGGGGGACAAAGAAAAGGCAGATGAACTAAATGTGTACTTTACATCACTCTTCATTGTGGAAGACACTAGCAGTGTGCCAGAGGTCCGTGAGTGTCAGGGGGCAGGAGTGAGTGCCATTGCTATTACAAAGGAAAAAGTGTGAGGCAAACTCAAAGGTCTTAAGGTGGATAAGTCACCTGGTTCAGATGGACTACATCCCAGAGTCCTGAGAAAGGTTGGTGAAGAGATAACTGATGCATCAGTCATGATCTTTCAAGAATCACTTGAGTCTAGCATGGTCCCAGAGGACTGAAAGATAGCAAATGTCACTGAACTCTTTAAGAAGGGAAGAAAATTCTAGGCCAGTTAGCCTAACCTCAGTGGCTGGGAAAATGTTGGAGTCTATTGTTAAGGATGAGGTTTTGGGATACATGGAGACTAATGATAAAATAAGTCAAAGTTATCATGGTTCCTGTCAATGGAAATCTTGCCTGACGAATCTGTTAGAGTTCCTTAAGGAAGTAACAAGCAGAGTGGACAAAGGAGAGGCAATGGATGTCATTTACTTGGATTTTCAGAAGGCATTTGATAAGGTGCCACACATGAGACTGCTTAACAAGATAAAATCCTATGGCGTTACAGGAAAGACACTGGCATGGATAGAGGAATAGCTGACAGGCAGGAGGAAGAGAGTGGGAATGAAGGGTACCTTTTCTAGTTGGATGTTGGTGACTAGTGGAATTCCTCAGGGGTCTGTATTGGGACTGCTACTTTTCACATTGTTAATGATTTGGATAATGGAATTGATGGTTTTGTGGCAAGTTTGCAGATGATACGAAAATACATGGGGGGTAGGTAGTGCTGAGGAAGTAATCAGATTGTAGCAGTACTTGGACAAATTGGAAGAATGGGCAAAAAAGTGCAAGATGGAATACAATGTTTGGAAATGTATGATAATGTATTTTGGTAAAAGGAACAGTGCACATCATAATCTAAATGGGGAGAAGGTTCAAAAAAGGAGAGATGCAGAAGGACTTAGGAGATGCCATCCAAGACTCCCAGAAGGTTAATTTTCAGATCGAGTCCATAGTAAAGAAGGCAAATGTGATGTTGGCATTTATTTCAGGGGGAATAGAATATAAAAGCAAGGAGATGATGCTGAGGCATTATAAGAAACTAGTCGGGTTACACTTGGAATATTGTCAACAGTTCCCCCACCCAATCTTGTACTCTTCCTCTCCACCCCCCCCCACCTTCTTATTCAGGAATTTTCCCCCTTCATTTCCAGTCCTGATGAAGGATCTCAGTCCAAGATATCGACTGTTTATTCATTTCCATAGATGCTACCTGACCTGCTGATTTCCTCCAGCATTTTGTGTGTGTGGCTCTTTATCGTTCCCATTTTGTAACAACACATGAATTTCCGAGGCTTTCATTGCTCCCGTACAGCTTTCTAATCTATCTTCCAGCACAATATGGAGATCCCACATCTGCCATTTCTGTCTGAACAAAATAAGACAGCTGATGTAATGTTAATCTAACCTAATGTTAATCAAACCCTCATCAGCCTTCACCCCACAGAATAAATGCCAGGGTCCAAGTCCCCAATTTTCAGAGAAGCAATGTATTAACTCTCTGATTTCTCACACCTGAAGAGGGCAGGAGAATTTCCAAACCATTGTGTGCCTAGGTGAAGGTATATGAACTAAGGCTTCAACCCTGTAAATAATTGTCATAGACTATGAAACTAGCTGTCTTTTATTCTTCATCATTTTCACCAATAGTGGCTGATCAATCACACTGCTGAAAGGAGTGATGCTTGTGAGAAATTAGTTAAAGGCCCAGATTGGAAGCCTGATGTCATTGAGTCTGAGTGTCATAGAGCACTATGGGACAAAAGAAGGCTCTTTGATCCATTTAGTCTGTGCCGAATGCTTAATATGCCAAGTCACATTGACTTGCTCCCGACCCATAGCCCTCTATACCCCTCCCATCCATGTACCTATCTAAAGTTCTCTTAAATGTTGAACTTGACCCCGCAGCCACCATTCGCACTGGCAGCTCATTCCGGGCCAGGCACTGGAGATGTGAAGCTCACTGGTCAAGGCAACTCTGGGCCACACAGTGGAGGTTAGAGGCCTGATGTCTGCAAGTCTCCATCAGGGCCAGTGAGTGGACGTCAGAGTCCCAGTGGTCAAGGCCCAATGTCTGTGATCATGTGAGTCCGCAAGTCCGAGCCAGGGACTGGAGGTCAAAGCCTGATAGCAGTGAACCAGGGCCTGAGGTCAGAGGTCTAGTGGTCAACACCCAATGTCTGCAAGTTCAGGGTAGGGATTGAAGGTCAGATGCCCGGTGGCCAAGGCTCTTATGTCTATGACTCTGCAAGTCTGGGCCAGGGACTGGAGCTAAGAGGCCTAGTAGTCAAGGCCTGATGTCTGTGAGCCTTTTTGTACAGGCCAGTCACTAGAGGCCCAGAGACAGCCTCTCCTGGCATTGGAAGCCTGTCTGTGTGAGTGGGAGAGGATGGGTGGGTGGGTGGGCCAGTGGGATAGGGGATGCTAGTGTCTCCTTCCAATGAGGTTTGGCCAGCTCTTCTCTCATGCCTCTGTAATTCCCTTTACTGCACCATAATACTGATACATCTGACTTAGCTTCTCCCTCTTGAATTGCAGGGTGAAGCCTATAATATTATAATCACTTTAAATACTTTTTATAATGCTGATTACTTTGTAAATATATGCTGCTATTTATGTATTTATGCTGATTTTATTCTATATCCATACTTTAAAATTGTAACTTTTTTTTATCTAATTCTTTATTCTTGTAATCATTTAATGCCTTTTTTTACTGCATGTCACACCAACACAACACAGCGAATTCCTAATATAGGTTAATGTATATTGCGAATAAACTCAAGAAACACATATAAACACCCTGGAGGAACTCAGCAGGTCGGGCAGCATCCGTGGAAATGAGCAGTCAACGTTTCGGGCCGAGACCCTTCATCAATATTGAAGAAGGAGGGGGCAGGGGCCCTATAAAGAAGGTGGGGGAAGGGTGGGAAGGTGAAGGCTGGTAGGTGCGAGGAGAAAAACCAATCAGAGGAAAGATCAAGGGGTAGGGGAGTTCAAGAACTATTGCTGTTCAAGAACAAAAACATTCACAAAAATACAGAGATATTATTCCCTATGAAAAGGGAGCTCATGGTTGTTCACAGACTACTGTGTACACTTTGTCTACAATCAGACTGTTTTACATCTCATACACTGATTCATCTTTTGTACTGTTTATTTCTGGAACTTAAAGCAATTTTTATGCATAGCCTTCCTATCCCCTTCCTGCTTCCCTTCCCCCACCCCTTGATCTTCACGGATGCTGCCCGACCTGCTGAGTTCCTCCAGCTTGTTTGTACATGTTGATTTGACCACAGCATCTGCAGTGTACTTTGTGTAAACTCAATAAAGTTGTTGTGCTGGACATTGTGGGCTTACTGCTTTGGCATTGGAATATGTGGTGAACACTTGCAGACTACCACCCAGGACATCTCGGGTGTGTTGGTTGTTAATGCGAACGACACATTTCACTGTATGTTTCGATGTTCGTGTCTCATCATGTTTGAAGTATCACTTGTATCATTTGTGAACCTTATTATTTGCTAATTTATTTATGGCCGTTCTACTTTACATTTTGTGTGTGTGAGTTATATGTACCATGTTCAGCAACTTGGTCTGGAGGAATGCTGGTCTCATCTGTTGATACAGCTGAATAACAAAGGGGTGCCGCAGTAGCATAGCAATTATCCCAATGCTTTACAGTAGAGACAACCTGGGTTCAGTTCCCGCTGCTGCCTGTAAGGAGTTTGTACGTTCTCCCCATGACTCCGTGGATTTCCCCCAGGTGCTCCAGTTAGCTCTCAGAGTCCAAAGACGTACCAGTTGATTGGTCATCAGACCAGGATCGTAGGGCCAGAAGGGCCTGCCCTGTGCTATACGTCAATAAATAAAAATACATAAACAAACTGAACTTAAACTTGATAAATCAAACCGAATCTGAAGTATAATCACTGAAACATCCACAATTGTAAATTCTGCCAGCAGGAAATATTGTAACACTCCTTCACTGTAAACAAATATATCTCAGCATTTCAGCTCTTTATGTTGACATTCCACAAATTCATTCAAACAATGTATTATTTACAATTAAGAAAAGTGCCATCACTTTCATGACATCTTTTTCCTCAGGAGCTATGTTCTTTACACATGATAACGAGTTTCTGTATTCAGCATCCCATCACATAATACAGCATCTCACTCATAAAGGCCATGAGCCAAGGTCCAGTCGCTGTATAACTGAAATGGCTTCATAAATGAGAGCCTGGTAATGAGGGTGGATTCTAATAGCATATTTCTTCATTCTGGAATTTTTTATCCCAGGGTCATAAAGAGTTCAAGAACTATTGCTGTGTGGACAAAAACATTCACAAAAATACAGATATTATTCTCTCCGAAGAGGTAGCTCATGGTTGTTCACAGCCTACTGTGTACACTTTGTCTACAATCAGACTGTTTTACACCAATTCATCTTTTGCACTGTTATTTTATTTCTGGAACTAAAAGCAATTTTTATGTTTTGTATTGCGCTGCTGCCACAACTACCCTCCTATACCCAACGAAGTGGGCATTAAGCACATGTTGGTGATAATAAACCTGATTCTGGTGCAAATCTGATTTGATGGACTTTGACAGACTGTTGATTTGGATTCTGTTTTAAGCTAAGAAAATGCCAATTTGATATATCAGGAACAAGGATCAAATGTTAACTTCCATAGATCTTCATGTAAATAGAAAATTATACATGAAAATTCAAAATTTTCACAAATTATCCACTGTAATACAACCAGCACCATGAACAATCTTTGTATTAATATCACACCTAATTAAAGCTTATTCTTCTCAAATTACCTTATTTTAATCAAAGAGCTGCACTTGATTTATTGTGAAATTCCATGTGCTTTGAATTGCTGGTGCAAGGCCAGAGTGGTAGGCAGCTGTCGATCCCAGGGGATCGTGGGTTTGTGCCTCTGCTGGACTGTGACCTCTCCAGGGCACAAGCCAGGGTGGGAAGGTTTGAAGAACCGACTGTTGCCCACGCAGCGGGCTCCCCCTCTCCACGTCACTGATGTGGTCCAAGGGAAGGGCAAGCGCCGATACAGCCTGGCACCAGTGTCATCACAGAGACTGCCAGAGTGAAGTTGTAAACAACATCAAACTACCTTAGGGACCCCGGCTCCGGATTTCTTACTCAGGGTTTACTCCTGAAGCCTTTCCCATGGGTGGGTATGGCCACAAGGCAGCAGAGGTTTAAAATCAGAGTTTCCTTTCTCTTAGGAGGGCTGCCGTCCAAGGCTGACGAGCCCCACCTACCTGAAGCAACTGGTTTTGAGGTGCCAGTGGTCCACCTTTGCCCCTTCTCTTGTCAGTAGAGACAATTCCAACAGACCTAGTAGCTAGTCTGCATGTGAAGGCTAGGAGTTGAACTTGGTTCTCAAAGACTGTTAGAGTCACACGCCATTCGGAGCACTTTATAGGTAGTGGGAGCTTATCCCCATTACCACCCTTGGCTATGACAACCTTAGGAACCAAGGTTTATATAACCTTAACACACATCCCACCCTGCAAAAACTCATTTCAGGGAGGTAGCACCCCTGCCTCCCACAGCCCCATATCCCCATCCCCCGGTCGACCTCCAAGGGTGTATGTAATACTTTGGTGATTTTGTCTAATCTGTAAACCAAGTTGGGTATATGCAGAAAATATGACTTTAAAATATGTACTTACGTTACATTATCATGGAGTCATTTTTTAATTCTATTACAACTTTAAGCAAGTCTACAAGAGTTTGGCCTCATCGCGTAGGACATCAATAGAGTAGCTCCTTAGTAGCTAGCCAGCTAGTTTAAATAACATTAGCTATGCTAATGAATGAATGACACCTGCTAAACTCCTCTCAACATGTCTTTTACATTTTAACCCACCATGGGTGATAGAAAAGTCACTGTTGTAAACAGTGCAACGAGCAACACTGTCATTATTTTTGAGGTCGACTGTAAAGCCCGCCCACAGAGAAAACTGATAGGTCTACTTAGCATGAAGAGAGACCAATCAGGATGCTCCCTCTCGCTCTTCCTCTCCCTCTCCCTCTCAAAAAAATCGATTTCCAGGATATTGCATATAATTTGCGGGTGTCAGGGAGCCGCTGTCAATATGCGGGACACTCCCGGAACTTCCGGGAGAGGTGGGATGTCTTTAATTCCACAATCTGTGGAATTGTCACAACAAAGATGAGGACCTTTTGCCCCAGCAAGTTTCTGCCTGTCCTTGGTAGAGAAATCCAGCTAGGCACATTGCCAGTGAAAAGGCTCATGGGAATGAAGCCCTTGGCTCCTGCCAATCAGGGACTCATGTGAATAGAGGCAAATGCCTAGCTGTGCATGTGGCATTACAGATGAGAACAGGGTTGTCAACAGCTTGATAAAGTGCAGAATGTTATTTTTCTTGTAGGGGAAGCAGAGTTTGAAGGAGTGGGGTAGGAAATCCCCAAATTTGTGAAAACAATGTAAAAAGCTTCCACTGCCAAGAAGGCCCACCAGTGCCTTTATTTCCTGAGAAAGCTGAAGAAATTTGGCCTGTCCCCTGAAACACTCACTAATTTTTATAGGTGCACCGTAGAAAGCATTCTTCTAGGGTGCATCACAACCTGGTATGGAAGTTGTCCTGTCCAAGACCGGATGGAAGCAGCTGCAGAAGATCATGAACACAGCCCAGCCCATCACACAAACCAATCTTCCATCCTTGCACTCAGTTTACACCACACACTGTTGGAGCAGTGCTGCCAGGAAAATCAAGGACACGACCCACCCAGCCAACACAGTTTTTGTCCCTCTTCCCTCTTCAAGGTTCAGGAGCTTGAAGACTCGTATGGCCAGATTTGGGAACAGCTTCTTTCCAACTGTGATAAGACTGCTGAACGGATCCTGACCCGGATCTGGGCCGTACCTTCCAAATATCCGGACTTAACTTGCACTACCTTACTTTCCCTTTTCTATTCTTTTTTTATTTATTATTTATAATTTAAATTTTTATTATATTTACTATTGATTTGTACTCCAGGGAGTGCGAAGCGCAGAATCAAATATCGCTGTGATGATTGTATGCTCTAGTATCAATTGTTTGGCGACAATAAAGTATTAAAGTAAATTCCAGGTAAATTTCAAAGTTCAAATTAATTTATTATCAAAGTACATATCTGTCACCATATTCTACCCTGAGATTCATTTTGTGGTGGGCATTCACAGCCAAACATAGAAAGGGAAAAGAATCAATTAAAAAACTACACACAAAGACTACCAGGCAACCAATATGCAAAAGTAAACAAATTGTATAAATAAAAACAAACAGACAAACAAGCAAATAAATAATATTGAGAATGTGAGTTGTAGAGACCTTGAAAGTGAGCCCATAATTTGTGGTGCAAACACGAGGAAATCTGCAGATGCTGGAAATTCAAACAACACACACAAAACGCTGGTGGAACACAGCAGGCTAGGCAGCATCTATAGGGAGAAGTGTTGTCGACGACTCGGCCCGAAACGTCAACATCGCTTCTCCCTATAGATGCTGCCTGGCCTGCTGTGTTCCACCAGCATTTTGTGTGCGTTGTCCATAATTTGTGGAATTGGTTCAGAGTTGCAGTGAGTGAAATTATCCACATCAGTGCAGAAGCCTGATGGTTGTAGGACAATAACTCTTCCCGAATCTCTGGTGTGGGACCTAAGGTTAAGGATCCACTTGATTCAGCATATACTGTTCATTTACATGAATCAGGGATTTGCTGAGGTGTGATGATGTGACATGCAACGAAGAACAACAACATCCAATAATTATGCAGAATAACATAAAAATAGATTTAGAAGTGTGGATATGGAATAAAATGTGCATAAATAATAAATACATTCATACAGCAGCAACTTTAAGTGCAGTGTTTTAAAATGAATTACATTTCATTGATACCTTGAAACATAAGAAGTAACCCCAGAGATATTAAATCATTTAGTGCTGGCACATCATAACTTAAATGCTCAAGATTCAGCGTTAGCCGTTACAATATTACATTTAGATATGTTGCTCTGATCATGGACTGCAAGGGAACACATTTCACTTTAAAAACTAGTGTTATTTAACAGAATGTAAGGCAGGGCCTTGCAGCCTGGCGTCCACAGACATCTCAATTAATCACAGGGGTCCATGGCATTAAAAAGGTTGGGAACCCCTGACGTAAGGATAATTCTTTATGTTACTCCAGCCTACTATATTATCATAAATTTGGGCACCATGTTAGTGTAGTGTTTAGCACGGCGCCATCACTACTCCGGGTGTCAGAGTTTGGAGTTCATTCTCGGAATCCTCTGTAAGGAGTTTGTCTGTCCTCCCCATGGAATGCATGGGTTTCTCTACACGCTCCAGTTTCTGCCAACAGTCCAAATATTTACCGGTTAGTAGGTTAATTGGTCGTTGAAAATTGCCTCATGATTAAATCAGGGACTGTTGGGCTGCACAGCTCTAAGTGCTAAAAAGTCCAATTCCTTGCTGTATCTCTAGATATATTCTCCATTCCACTTCCTGCCCTGAAGAACCCAGCAAGGTGAATGCTGAAGGATTCTCTCTTTGCAGTGACACTGTGTGGTGTTTCACTACAGTGTGTTCACTGAACAATGCAGAGAAGCAAGCTTTTGTTGTAATACTCAGAGACCACTGTAAAGTTTAACTTCTGCAGGTGCAAGAATAATCTTACTTTGCCTCCGTATTTACACGAGGTCTCACCTTTGTTATGTATGTTTTAAAAGAAATGGCTTTATCAAAGGCAGCTTCCTGACAGGCCCCAGAGACAGCTCCTTACACAGTTACATGCCTGAGACAGTCTGATGTGCATATATAGTCAGGGACAAGTTAAGATGAGAGCTGCAGTTGCTCTTTGAAGTACTCTACACGGACAAAACTGTCAGACATACTGTGTTTTAAACTCAAGTGGTTCTGCTGGTCTGCATTGATAACATAACAATGTCACATTCATATAAAACATGCTCCCACCCATTGAAACGCATTCCAAAGCTGGTTCTGACACAAGACTTCACTCGTCCACATCATCCCACACAGGCAAAATGAAGAGGCAGTAAATGATTGGTGAACTAGTACACATTTTTTGCATTGGTGCAAAAGACAACAAGTTATAAAATTACAGATATTTTGAGCACCATAGACTATTGGTTCTGTGCTAACTGTAAAAGACAGATTCAAACAAATCCCCTCAGGCTGGGGGAGCAACACATATTCTGTCTGGGTAGTCTCCAACCTGATGGCATAAGCATCGATTTTTCCAACTTCTGGTAATTTCTTCGCTTACTTCCCCCTTCCCTCTTCTTCTATGCCCCACTCTGGTCTCTCACCTCTTCTCATCTGCCTATCACCTGCCCTCCTCCTTCCCTTTCTCCCATGGTCCACTCTCCTCTCCAATCAGATCCATTCCTCTCCAGACCTTTGATTTTTCCACCTATCAGCTCCCAGCTTCTTCTCATTCCCCCTACCTGACCTCACCTATCACCTTCTAGCTTGTCATCCATCTCCTCCCCAGCCTTTTTATTCTGGCATCTCCCCACTTTGTTTCCTCTCCTGGCAAAGGGTCTTGGCCTGACATGTCAACTGCTTATTCATTTCCATAGATGCTGCATCCAGCATCTGCAGAATCAAATGTGCTCACATTAATCCCGTTCCCCAGCTGCATGTCTATGTCAGTGCAGGATATCAGGTGCACACCTGACTGGGGCAGACTCGATGGGCCGAGTGGCCCAATCCTGCTCCTATGCCATATCGTCTAAACATATAACATGAGTTGTATTTAATACTTTCTTTATGTGGAACATTCTATTTATCCCGTTTGAGTGAAGAGAAATAATCTTCACTTCAGATCTATGCATCACACACCCCAGCCACGCCCACGTATTTATTAGATAGCTCTCTGCTTGGACATTCATCTCTTCCAAACGTCTTACTTTCAGTCACCTCAATTAAACTTCCCATCTCTTTTCCAAAGAAAAATATCCCCAGTCAGGGAATCTTTCTTCTAATCTAAACCCTTTTCAGCCTGTCAGCAGATATTTCTGAATGGACAACCTCACCAAATAGTTTCTCTCTTTTCCACCACTTACTTAGCTCAATTTATTATATTCTTCGTATTATAGTTTTTTATACATATGCACTGTAACGTGCTGCAGCCACAAAACAACACAGCTGATGACATTATTAAACCTGCCTCTGAGTCTCCTCTGCACCTTTCTTCTGCCATTGCATTTTCTTTGTGGAGCGATGACCAGAGCTGAACACTGTTGTCTAAGTGAACGGAGCTACAAAGCTGAAACTCAGCAGACCACTCTGGCACATCAGAAAGATTTGGCAAGACTGATGGTTCAGGATCTGCTTCCCATCAAAGTAAGGGAGCTGACTGCTAAACTAGAACTGCGATAGTGTGTCTGATTCTGACACTTGGTCATCAGAGACGCCCACCAGGTCACGAGCAGCCTTCCTCACGTGAGAAACCACATTACTATTAACCTAACAGCACTTCTTGAATGGCTGGTGAATGCCAGAGCACTGATTTCACAGGATGGAACAAGCGAACACTGTGCAAATGGGAGCAGAGGTTAGAATTGAACTTGAGCGGTATGAACTGTGAATATGTGATCCAATGGACAGTTTGCGATTTCTTGTTATGATCACAAGTCCCTGCTGACATTAGTAATGTAGAATACTGTAATGTAGTAATGTAGAATTAGTACTGTACAATCTCACCTGGACTGTATATAGAACGTAGAATAGTACAGCACAGTACAGGACCTTTGCCCCTCAATGTTGTGCTGACCCTTAAACCCTGCCTCCCATATAACCCCCCACCTTAAATTCCTCCATATACCTGTCTAGTAGTCTCTTAAATTTCACTAGTATATCTGCCTCCACCACTGACTCAGGCAGTGCTTTCCACGCACCAACCACTCTCTGAGTGAAAAACCTTCCTCTAATATCCCCCTTGAACTTCCCACCCCTTACCTTAAAGCCATGTCATCTTGTGCTGAGCAGTGGTGCCCTGGGGAAGAGGCACTGGCCGTCCACTCTATCTATTCCTCTTAATATCTTGTATACCTCTATCATGTCTCCTCTCATCCTCCTTCTCTCCAAAGAGTAAAGCCCTAGCTCCCTTAATCTCTGAGTATAATGCATACTCTCTAAACCAGGCAGCATCCTGGTAAATCTCCTCTGTACCCTTTCCAATGCTTCCTCATCCTTCCTATAGTGAGGCAACCAGAAATGGACACAGTACTCCAAGTGCGGCCTAAATAGAGTTTTATAGAGCTGCATCATTACCTCATGACTCTTAAACTCTATCCCTCGACTTATGAAAGCTAACACCTCATAAGCTTTCTTAACTACACTATCTACCTGTGAGGCAACTTTCAGGGATCTGTGGACAGGTACCCCCAGATCCCTCTGCTCCTCCACACTACCAAGTATCCTGCCATTTACTTTGTACTCTGCCTTGGAGTTTGTCCTTCCAAAGTGTACCACCTCACACTTTTCCGGGTTGAACTCCATCTGCCACCTCTCAGCCCACTTCTGCATCCTATCAATATCTCTCTGCAATTTTCGACAATCCTCTGCACTATCCACATCACCACCAACCTTTGTGTCGTCTGCAAACTTGCCAACCCACCCTTCTAACCCCACATCCAGGTCGTTAATAAAAATCACAAAAAGTAGAGGTCCCAGAACCGATCCTTGTGGGACACCACTGGTTACAACCCTCCGATCCAAATGTACTCCTTCCACCATGACCCTCTGCCCTCTGCAGGCAATCCAATTCTGAATCCACCTGGCCAAACTTCCCTGGATCCCATGCCTTCTGACTTTCTGAATAAGCCTACCATGTGAACCTTGTCAAATGCCTTCTTAAAATCCATGTAGATCACATCCACTGCACTACCCTCATCGATATGCCTGGTCACCTTCTGAAAGAACTCTATCTGGCTTGTTAGACGTGATCTTCCCTTCACAAAGCCATGCTGACTGTCCCTGATCAGACCATGATTCTCTAAATGCCTATAGATCCTATCTCTAAGAATCTTTTCCAACAGCTTTCCCACCACAGACGTAAGGTTTACTGGTCTATAATTACCCGGACTACCCCTACTACCTTTTTTGAACAAGGGGACAACATTCACCTCCCTCCAATCCTCCAGTACCATTCCTGTGGACAGCGAGGACATAAAGATCCTAGCCAGAGGCTCAGCAATCTCTACCCTCGCCTCATGGAGCAGCCTGGGGAATATTCCATCAGGCCCCGGGGACTTATCCGTCCTATGTATTTTAACAACCCCAACACCTCCTCTCCCTTAATATCAACATGCTCCAGAACATCAACCTCACTCATATTGTCCTCACCGTCATCAAGTTCCCTCTCGTTGGTGAATACCGAAGAGAAGTATTCATTGAGGACCTCGCTCACTTCCACAGCCTCCAGACACATCTTCCCACTTTTATCTCTAATCAGTCCTACCTTCACTCCTGTCTTCCTTTTGTTCTTCACATAATTGAAGAACGCCTTGGGGTTTTTCTTTACCCTACTCGCCAAGGCCTTCTCATGTCCCCTTCTTGCTCTGCTCAGCCCCTTCTTAAACTCCTTTCTTGTTACCCTATATTCCTCAATAGACCTATCTGATCCTTGCTTCCTAAACCTCATGTATGCTGCCTTCTTCCACCTGACTAGATTTTCCACTTCACTTGTCACCCATGGTTCCTTCACCCTACCATTCTTTATCTTCCTCACTGGGACAAAATTTAAAATTTTCCCATCCTCTCTGATTCTATCCTTTTGCATGATAATGCTAAAGGCCAGGGAGCGGTGATCAGTGTCCCCCAGATGCTCACCCACTGAGAGATCTGTGACCTGACCCGGTTCATTGCCTAATACTGGATCTAGTATGGCATTCTCCCTGGTCAACATATTGTGACAGGAATCTGTCCTGGACACACTTAACAAACTCTGCCCCGTCTAAACCATTGGAACTAATCAGCTGCCAATCAATATCAGGGAAGTTAAAGTCACCCATGATAACAACCCTGTTATTTTTGCACCTTTCCAAAATCTGCCTCCCAATCTGCTCGTCGGTATCTCTGGGCCTATAGAATACTCCCAATAGAGGAACTACTCTCTTCCTGTTCCTGACTTCCACCCATACTGACTCAAAAGAGGATCCTGCTACATTACCCACCCTTTCTGTAGCTGTAATAGTATCCCTGACCAGTAATGCAACTCCTCCTTCCCCTTTCCCCCCTCTCTATCCCTTTTAAAGCACTGAAATCCAGGAATATTGAGAATCCATTCCTGCCCTGGTGCCAGCTAATTCTCTGTAATGGCAAATGCATCATAATTCCATGTATGTATCCAAGCTCTCAGTTTGTTCCTGATGTCTTCCATTGAAGTACACACACTTTAGCCCTTCTATCTTACTACCTTTACACCCTTTATTCTGCTTCTCTTTTCTCAAAGCCTCTTTATATGTTAGATCTAGCTTTACTCCATGCACTATACTTGCAGTTCTCGCATGACCTTTATCCTCCTCCACCTTACTATCTGCTCTAACACTCTGGTTCCCTGCCCCCTGCAAATCTAGTTTAAACCCCCCGGAGCAGCACTAGCAAACCTTCCCGCAAGGATGTTAGTCCCCCTCCAGTTCAGATGCAACTTGTCCCATCGGAACAGGTCCCACCTTCCCTGGAACAAGGCCCAATTGTCCAGAAACATAAAACCCTCCCTCCTGCACCAACTCCTTAGCCACGTATTTAGCTGCATTATCCTCCTATTTCTTGCCTCACTAGCATGTGGCGTGGGTAGCAATCCTGATATACTTGCTGAGTGGTGATAAAAGCATGCCTCTTTCACCTCAGGCAGCTGAAGAAGTTTGGACAAACACGAGGAAATCTGCAGATGCTGGAAATTCAAACAACACACACAAAATGCTGGTGGAACACAGCAGGCCAGGCAGCATCTATAGGGAGAAGCACTGTCTACGTTTTGGGCCGAGACCTTTTGTCAGGACTAACTAAGAAGTTTGGCATGAGTCCCCAGTTCCTCAGGACTTGTTACAGGGTCACTATTGAGGTTGAGAGCATACTGACTGGCTGTGTCACAGCCTCGTACGGGAACTGTACTACCCTCAATCGCAGGGCACTGCAGAGAATGGTGCGGAAAGCCCAGTGCATCTGTAGATATGAATTTCCTCTATTCAGGACATTTACAGCAGCAGGTGCATAGAAAGAGCTTGGAAGATCATCAGGTATTCCAGCCACACCAACTACAAACTGTTTCAGCTGCTACCGTCTGGCTACTGGTACTGTAGCATTAAGGCCAGGACCAACAGACTCCGGGACAGCTTCTTTCACCAGGCCATCAGATTTATCAATACACACTGATCTGATTGCATATCTGAATATAAATACATGTATACAAAACAATTATGTATACAATCTGAGTGCCTGGGCAATATTCTCGCACAGTTCCTTCCTTATTGCTTGTACATAGCAACAGAGATGCAACATGATTTTTACTCCCTTGGATGTAAGAAGTAAAATAAATACAAATACAAACACAAATACTGCAAGTCTGAATCACTGGTTCCTTGGAAACACTGACACAGGGGGAGCTGTGTTGCCTTGGCTGTGGCACATCCAGGCCCACATCCCTCAGGGTCACCGGTGAAGGAGACCCTGGAGTTGGATGTGTGCCGCTGGTTTCCATACAGGGTTGGGGCTGACCCCTTCTCTCAGTGCTGCTCTCCAGTATTTGCTTGGTGGGAATCAAGCTGGATTGCATTCTTCTGCATGATATGAGGAACTGCTACGAGTTGTTCTTGCAGGAACGTGGCCCCGGGACAACATCCCATGCACCATCAATCTGCAGGCCATGACACTCAGGAACTCGGGGTGTATTACACACAAGAAAGTCTGCAAGTGCTGGAAATCCAGAGTAACACACACAAAATGCTGGAGGAACTCAGCAGGTCAGGCACCATCAGGAAGAAGGTACAGGAGCCTCAGGACACACACCATCAGGTTCTGGAACAGTTATTACCCCACAACCATCAGGCTCTTGAACCAGAGGGGATAACTTCATTTAACTTTGCTGGCCCCATCACTGAACTGTTCCTCCTGAATTAGACTCACTTTCAAGGACTTTTCAGCTCATGTTCTCAATACTTATTAAATATTTATTATTGTTATTTCTTTCTTCTTTTTATATTTGCACAGTTTGTTGTCTTTTGCACATTAGTTGCTTGTCTGTTCTGTTGTGTGTGGTCTCTCACGATGTTACTTTGTGTTTCTTGCATTTACTGTGAATGCCTGCAAAAATAATGTCAGGATACTATATGGACACACACACACACACACACACACACACACACACACACACACACACACACACACACACACACACACACACACACACACACACACACACACACACACACACACACATATATATATATACTTTGATAATAAATTTACTTTGCACTTTTGAATTTTGGACTTTGCATCTATGGAGGGAAATTAAACATGTCCCGATGAAGGGTCTCAGCCTGAAACATCGGCTCTTTATTCTTCTCCATAAATGCTCTTTGACGTGCTAAGTTCTGCCAGGAATTTGTGTGTGTTGCACTAGATTTGTAGCATCTGCAGAAATTCTCCATGCCTTCCATTGTTGAGCCAATTAGGACCCAATTTGCCTCTTTCCCTTGCATTGTGTGGGTTTTTATTATCATGATCTGACTGCCATTTAGAACTCTGCCTTGATCAAATTCACAGAGAACAGATCAAATACTCTGGTGTCACTGATTTTTTATTGAAAAGGTAATGAGGAAGATCAAACTGCTTACCGATGACCTTCCCTTAGATCTAATACGACTCTCCTTGATTAAATGTGCCTTTCTTAACAGTGTCTCTCAGATTTTTTTTCAATATCTGCCTTCCACCTTAATTCAAGTTCAAGTTCAAGTTTAATTGTCATTCAACCATACATGGATACCCATGGTCACATCTGAATAAAGTAGTGTTCCTCCAGGGACAAAGTGCAAAGCACAGTAGCAACGGTTATAAACAGCACAAGGCACATATAGCACATATAAGATACAGTCACCCAAAATAAAACAATATAGTCCAAGTCCTTGAGTCCATGAATGTTGTCGGCTAGAGCGAGCTCGCAGCAGTCTGCGGGTGAACGCCACTCAGCTTGTCTTCCTGCAAGTGGACACTGGAAGGCAGCACCGACACCTCACTACACCACCGACCGGCACTGACTCCATAAGACCGTAAGATATAGGAGCAAAATTAGGCCCTTTGTCCTCTCGAGACTGCTCTGCTACTTCAACATGACTGATCATGGCTCCAACTCCTCTGAATGGGAAAGATGTGATGTTATACATCAGAATTAGAATCGGAACCAGGTTTAATATTACTGGCATATGTCATGAAATTTGTTTTTATGCAGCAGAAGTACATTTCAATATGTGATAATAAAAAACCTGTAACTTACTGTAAGTATATATATAGTTTTTTAAAGAGTTAAATTAAACAGTGCAAAAAAAACAAAACAAAATTAGTAAGGAAGAGTTCATTGATTCAATGTCTATTCTGAAATCTGTTGGCAGAGGTACTCATGAATCATTGAGTGTGTACCTTCAGACTCCTAAACCCACAGAGCAATGGGAAGAGAGCATGTCCTGGGTGATGGTGTTTCTTAATGATCGATGCCACCTTTTTGAGATATTGCTCCTTGAAGATGTCCTGGATGCTGAGACAGTTAGTCCAATGATGGGGCTGATTGAATTTACAAGTTTCTGCAGCCATTTCAATCCTGTGCAGTGCCCCCCGCCCCTTATCAGATGGTGATGCAGCCAGTTAGAACGTTCTCTAGTTGCATCCGCAGAAATCTGTGAGTGTCTTTGGTGACATACCAAATCTCGAGAGGGAGGGCAAGAATCCAGATGTTATGGTCCATGTAGGGACCAATGACAATCTCAGGATTGCTACCTGTGCCACGTGCGAGTGAGGCAAGGAACAGGAGGATTATAAAGATTAATACGTGGCTGAGAGGATGGTGCAGGAGGGAGGGCTTCAGGTTTGTAGATAATTGGGCCTTGTTCCAGGGAAGGTGGGATCTGTTCCGAAGGGACGGTTTACACCTGAACTGGAGCGGTACTAACATTCTTGCAGGGAAGTTTGCTAGAGCTTCTTGGGGGGGTTTAAACTAAATTTGCAGGGGGCGGGGATCCAGAATGTGAGAGAGGATAGCGAGAGGAAGAATAAAGGACAGGTGGGGACTACACGGTTCCGGAATATTAAGTGTGTAGTAGAGGAAGGTGGGGCGGAACAAGTGATAAGGAGGACTCATGTACAGAGGGATGGTCTGACAGAACATGGAGTTAAATGATAGATAGATAGATAGATAGATAGATACTTTATTCATCCCCATGGGGAAATTCAACTTTTTTTCCAATGTCCCATACACTTGTTGTAGCAAAACTAATTACATACAATACTTAACTCAGTAAAAAATATGATATGCATCTAAATCACTATCTCAAAAAGCATTAATAATAGCTTTTAAAAAGTTCTTAAGTCCTGGCGGTAGAATTGTAAAGCCTAATGGCATTGGGGAGTATTGACCTCTTCATCCTGTCTGAGGAGAATGTGTTGAAAGAATAAGTAAATGTAGGAAGGACAACAAAATTCTAGGGGCGTATAGCCCGATGGGAGTTCGGGGAGCTGGGTTAAGCACAATAGGCAGCGATTCAAACAGAGAGAGGAGAAATGGGTTAAAAATTCTATATCTGAATGCACGAAGTGTCAGAAATAAGGCGGATGAGCTTGAAGCCCAGGTGCGAATGGGTAACTATGATGTTGTTGGGATAACGGAGACATGGCTACAGGGAGATCAGACCTGGGAAATGAATGTACAAGGGTATACATGCTATCGTAGGGACAGAAATGTGGGCAGAGGGGGTGGGGTGGCCTTGTTGGTGAGGAATGAGATTCAGTCCTTTGCAAGGGGGGACATAGGGTCAGGAGAAGTAGAGTCTGTGTGGATAGAACTGAGGAACAGTAAGGG
The DNA here is from genome assembly GCF_048418815.1 of Hemitrygon akajei. Taxonomy (NCBI): domain Eukaryota; kingdom Metazoa; phylum Chordata; class Chondrichthyes; order Myliobatiformes; family Dasyatidae; genus Hemitrygon; species Hemitrygon akajei. The sequence goes on from NC_133125.1 coordinate 5,287,081, forward strand.
CAAAAGGACCCAAATGGGTGTTGTCTACAGGCCCCCAAACAGTAGCATGGATATTGGGTGCAAGTTAAATAGGGAGTTAACATTGGCATGTGGCAAAGGTAATGTCGCAGTAGTTATGGGGGATTTCAACATGCAGGTGAACTGGGAGACTCAGGTTGGTGCTGGACCCCAGGATAGGAAGTTTGTAGAGTGCCTATGGGATGCATTCTTGGAACAGCTTGTACGAGAGCCAACCAGGGACAAGACTATTCTGGATTTAGTGTTATGTAATGAACAGGATTTGATAAGCGATCTCGCAGTAAAGGAGCCATTAGGAGGTAGTGATCACAATATGATAAGTTTTTATCTGCAATTTGAGAAGGATAAGGGCAGCTCGGAGGTGTCAGTGTTGCAGATGAACAGGGGAAACTATGGAGCCATGAGGGAGGAGCTGGCCAAAGTTGACTGGACGGATAGTCTAGCAGAAAAGACAGTGGAACAGCAATGGCAGGTATTCTTGGGAATAATGCACAAGGTGCAAAATCAGTTCATCCCCCAGAGAAGGAAGGATTCAAAGGGAGGAAAGGGGCCTCAGTGGTTGACAAAGGAAGTCAGAGACTGCATAGCATTAAGAAAAAGGAAATATGACAGAGCTAAGGTGAGTGGGAGGACAGATGATTGGGAAGTTTTTAAGGAGCAACAGAACTTAACTAAAAAGACAATACGGGGAGAAAAAATGAGGTACGAACGCAAGCTAGCCAGGAATATAAAGGAAGATAGCAAAAGCTTTTTTAGGTATGTGAAGAGAAAGAAGATAGTTAAGAACAATGTTGGGCCCTTGAAGAATGAATTGGGTGAAATTGTTATGGGAAACAGAGAAATGGCAGAAGCATTTAATGAGTACTTTAGATCTGTTTTCACTAAGGAAGACACAAGCAATCTCCCAGATGTATGGATGGGCCAAGGACATAGGGTAACAGAGGAAATGAAACAGATTGACATTCGGAAGGAAACGGTGATGAGAAGACTGATGGGACTGAAGGCTGACAAATCCCCAGGTCCAGATGATCTGCACCCTAGGGTACTAAAGGAGGTGGCCCTGGAAACTGCGGATGCATTGGTAATAATTTTCCAATGTTCCTTAGATTCAGGATCAGTTCCAAGGATTGGAGAATGGCTAATGTTATCCCACTTTTTAAGAAAGGAGGGAGGGAGAAAACAGAGAACTATTGACCTGTCAGCCTGACATCGGTGGTGGGAAAGATGCTAGAGTCCATTATTAAGGATGAAATAGTGGCATATCTAGATAGCAGTGATAGGATTGGGCCGAGCCAGCATGGATTTACCAAGGGTAAATCATGCTTGACTAATCTGTTGGAGTTTTTCGAGGATGTAACCAGGAAGTTAGATGGGGGAGATCCAGTGGATGTAGTGTACCTCGATTTTCAGAAGGCATTTGATAAGGTCCCACATAGAAGATTGGTGGGTAAAATCAAAGCTCATGGCATCGGGGGGAAGGCATTGACATGGATAGAAAACTGGTTGGCAGTTAGAAAGCAAAGGGTAGCGGTGAATGGGTGTTTCTCGGAATGGCAGGTGGTGACTAGTGGGGTGCCACCGGGCTCGGTATTGGGACCACAGCTGTTTACCATTTACGTTAACGATTTGGATTAAGGCATAGAAAATAACATCAGCAAATTTGCTGATGATACTAAGCTGGGTGGCAGTGTGACATGTGATGAGGATGTTAGGAGAATTCAGGGTGACTTGGATAGGCTGGGTGAGTGGGCAGATACTTGGCAGATGGCATTTAATGTGAATAAGTGTGAGGTTATCCACTTTGGGAGTAAGAACAGGAAGGCAGATTATTATCTGAACGGTGTAGAGTTGGGTAAGGGAGAAATACAAAGAGATCTCGGAGTCCTTGTTCATCAGTCACTGAAGGTGAATGAGCAAGTGCAGCAGGCAGTGAAGAAGGCTAATGGAATGTTGGCCTTTATTACAAAGGGAATTGAGTACAAGAGCAAGGAAATCCTCTTGCATTTGTACAGAGCCCTGGTGAGACAACACCTGGAGTATTGTGTACAGTTTTGGTCTCCAGGGTTAAGGAAGGACATCCTGGCTGTAGAGGAAGTGCAGCATAGATTCACAAGGTTAATTCCTGGGATGTCTGGACTGTCTTACGCAGAGAGGTTAGAGAGACTGGGCTTGTACACGCTGGAATTAAGGAGATTGAGAGGGGATCTGATTGAAACATATAAGATTATTAAGGGATTGGACAGGATAGAGGCAGGAATTATGTTCCAGATGCTGGGAGAGTCCAGTACCAGAGGGCATGGTTTGAGAATAAGGGGTAGGTCATTTAGGACAGAGTTAAGGAAAAACTTCTTCTCCCAGAGAGTTGTGGGGGTCTGGAATGCACTGCCTCAGAAGGTAGTGGAGGCCAATTCTCTGGATGCTTTCAAGAAGTTGCTAGATAGGTATCTTATGGATAGGGGAATCAAGGGATATGGGGACAAGGCAGGAACCGGGTATTGATAGGAATTGATCAACCATGATCTCAAAATGGTGGTGCAGACTCGAAGGGCCGAATGGCCTACTTCTGCACCTATTGTCTATTGTCTATAATAGGCAAATAACTCCAATTACATAGCATGGAATAGGCCCTTCTGCCCAGCAACCCCTGAAAACCCCCCATTTAACCCTAATCTAATCACAGAACTATTTACAGTGACCTATTAACCTACCTGGTAGGTCTTTGGACTGTGGGAAGACAATGGAGCACCCAAAGGAAACTCACACATTCCACAGGGATGACATGCAGAGACTCCTTACAAAGGACACCGGGAATGGAGTTGAAACTCCAATGACTCGAATGATGTAGCATCACACTAACCACTGCGACTCCGTGGCACCCACTCTGTTACCTTCAGTCAGAGTTTCACATATAACCAGTCCTGATAAAGGAATCTTAACCTGAGAAGTTAACTTTCCATTTCCCTCCATAGATACTGCCTGGCCCACTGAGTTACTCTGGCATTTCGTGTATTGTAGTAGGAAAATAATCATCTTCTCTGAATGAATGACAAAAATGAAGCAAAAAAATTGTACTAAACTATATTCCTTCCAAATTCAGGGACTGTGTTATGAAGAAAAGCTGAAAAGTAGAAGACTAAGAGGTGACCTTATAAGAGGTGTAAATTATGAGGGGCAATAGTTAGACAGTTTGAGAAATCAATAACTAGAATATGTAGCTTTAAGGTGAAAGGAGGAGGACTTAATGGGAGCATTGGAGCAACTTAAACTTCTCCATGGACAGTCCCAAGCCCGGCTGCAAAAGGAGGTGGGTCGGGCAGCTAGAAACTCCATCCCATAAAAACTTAGAGCTTTAGAAATGGCACCAGAAGCTCTAAAGACCTCATCTCTGGGAGGGAAAAGACCTTCACCTCGAAAACATAAGATGGGCTATACCTGGGGATAATTTAAAATACTGGGCAGTACAGAGGTCTCTGGGGAGCTGCTGTTGGCAGCTTATGCCCCAGTAGGGGTGATGAGCTTCAGAAGAACAAGAATTGGAGTAACTTTGTCATCTTGAAGTTGGTCTATTGAATGAGCTGCCAGGAGAAGTGGTTGAGACAGATGCATTATCAACAAATAAAATACATAGGTAAATGGAGGGTTCAGAAAGAGATTACCCAAATGTAAGGAAATGAGACTAACTTAGATTGACATCTTGGTCAGCCCAGTCTGATTAGGCTGAAGGCTCATTTGTATGCTGTTTGATGGAAGTCTTAAGCTTACTCTGGCTTCAGTCTCCAGTCTGCCAGAGTTGTAAAGATACTACTCAAAAGAAGACCATGGCAAACCACTTCAGAAGAAAAATTTGCAAAGACCAATCATGGTCATGGAGAGACCATGATCACCCATGTCATAAGGGTTTCCTGTTGATCTCCTTCTCCGGTGCAGATACGGGAGATCGACAGGAAACCCCTCAGAAATATTGAGAGATTGTCAGAGTGCTCCATTTGGCTTGGTGAAAGCAAACCTGCATACTCCTCATCTCTCAGAGCCTGATACTGGCCTCATTCCCCTGTAGGCCAAAGTGAGAATTAATACAAGGTGAATTCTTTGCTTAGAATCTGGACATGACTTGAAAAGTATCACAGGGTTTAAAAAGAAAAAATGTTTAGGGAAACAGAGGAATTGGTCTTTGGAACCAAGCTAAATATGGACAGTTTATAAATAAGATTTCATTCCATCATGGAGATATATCATTGCCTCGAAGGAGTTAGACAATTTCAAGTTTTATTATAGTTGATACGCTTGCCAAGAATTTATATTTACTTCCAAAATCTTTAGCTACCCTGACTTTGACAATCTGAATGATATCAATTGTGTCATATCAAAGGGAGGTACTTTGACCTTCAGCTTTGATGAAACATCCTTTTTCAAATGTATTAGAACCGAGAAACTCAAGTCATAAAACAAGTCATTGCTTCTGGTTGGTGAGCTTTCATTAGGCAATATCTTTATTGCACTAAAGTTTTCCATCAAAGTTCTACCTGTTCAGTCAACAAAACATCTAGGTATCAGCACTATTATGCCTGTCAAAGTTATAAAAATTCTGACAAAACTGATTAAAACAATTTTATTTAAAAGCTCCTATATTCCACAATAATAAAATGAAGAGATTTCATCAGAGTTGGATGATCTAAAATTGACTCTGTACTCTCACCACTTGGGTGGCAGAGTAGAAATTTTTCTCTACCAAAGGAGGTGTCAGGCGTTCCTTCCTGCACAAGCCTGCAGGTCACACTTGGGCAAGGTGCAGTATCCGCTTAGCCTCCTAATCAGGGATCAGGGTCATGTGAATCCATGGGAGAAGGTGGTAGATGGTCGTACGAGCATCACAAGTCCTCGTTATATGACCATTGACACCAGGTAAACATTCTCTGAAGAATATTGATAATGGCTGGGGTCATTCTTCTTGTACAGACACTATCAAAAGAAGACAATGGCAAACCACTTCAGTAGAAAAATTTGCAAAGACCAATCATCGTCATGGAGAGAACATGATCTCCCATGTCATAAGACACAGCACGTAACAGCGATAACTGTCACCACTGTTCCATTCCCTCCTTGAACACCTCTGATGAGGAAAGGCTGAGGGAAACAGAGCTTTTCTCTTTGGAGCAGAGGAGGATGAGAGGTTACTTGACTATCAGAGTCATAGATAGAGTAGACATCCAACACCTTCTTCCCAGGATGGCAGCAGTCAATACCGGAGGACATCCTTTTATGGTGCGTGGAGGAGAGTTTATGACGGATATAAGAGTTAGACCTTTTTAACAGAGAGGGCTGGGAGCCTGGACCGTATGGGCAAGGATGGCAGCAGAGGCTGATAAAATAGGGAGATTTAAGAAATTCTTTAATTGGTTTAACACAACATTGTGGGCTGCAGGGCCAGTTCCTGCGATGTACTGTTCTAAGTTCTATGGTCAGGAAAATGGATGCATGAATATTGCAAGGTTATGGACCGTGAAGGAGGGAAGGGTTAGGTTGATCTTGGAGTAGGTTGATATAGGTTAGCATAACATTGTAGGCCAAACGGCACTACTGTGCTGTACAGTTGTGTGACTCAGCCTCAGAAATATTTATTTAGACCTTAAGACCATAAAACATAGGAGCAGAGTTAGGCCATCTGGACCATCGAGTCTACTCCGCCATTCAATCATGGCTGATCGTTTTTTTACCTCCTCCTCAACCCCAGTTCCCAGCCTTCTCCCCGTAACCTTTGATTCCATGTCCTATCAATCTCTGCCTTAAATACATCCAATGACCCGGCCTCCACTGCTGCACGTGGCAACAAATTCCACAAATTCACCACCCTTCGGCTAAGGAAATTTCTCTGCATCTCTGTTTTGCAAGGGCACCCCTCTATCCTGAGGCAGTTTCCTCTTGTCCTAAGCTCCCCCACCATGGGAAACATCCTTTCCACATCTACTCTGTCTAGGCCTTTCAACATTCAAAAGGTTTCAATGAAATCCCCCCTCATAGAGTCATAGATATGTACAGCACAGAAACAGGCCTTTTGACCCATGTAATCCATGCAGAATCTTTCTGAATTCCAGTGAGTACATTCCTTGTATGATAACCCTTTCATTCCTGGAATCATCCTTGTGAACCTCCTCTGGACCCTCTCCAATGCCAGCATATCTCTTCAAAGATGAGGGGTCCAAAACTGTTCACAATACTCAAGGTGAGGCCTCACTGGTGCCTTATAAAGCCTCAGCATCACATCCTTGCTCTTGTATTCTAGACCTCTTGAAATTAATGCTAAAATAGCATTTCCTTCCTCATCACCTGAAAGTTAACCTTCAGGGTGTTCTGCACAAGGACTCCCAAGTCCTGCTGCATCTCAGATTCCTGGATTTTCTCCCCGTTAAGAAAATAGACCACACATTATCTTTACTACCAAAGTGCATGACCATGCATTTTCCAACATTGTATTTCATTTGCCACTTTCTTGCCCATTCTCCTAATCTAAGTCCTTCTGAATCCTACCTGTTTACTCAACATTACCTGCTCCTCCACCAATCTTTGTATCATCTGTAAACTTGTCAACAAAGCCATCTATTCCGTCATCCAAATAATTTATATAAAACGTTAAAAGAAGGGGTCCCAACACCGACCCCTGCAGAACACCACTAGTCACTGGCAGCCAACCAGACATGGATCCTTTTATTCCCACTCTCTGCCTTCACCCAATCAGCCGGAATGAAGCAGATTGCACTCAGTACCACGGGCCAGCGCGGTAGTTTAACGGGAATGAAGCAGATTGCACTCAGTACCACGGGCCAGCGCGGTAGTTTAACCGGAATGAAGCAGATTGCACTCAGTACCACGGGCCAGCGCGGTAGTTTAACCGGAATGAAGCAGATTGCACTCAGTACCACGGGCCAGCGCGGTAGTTTAACCGGAATGAAGCAGATTGCACTCAGTACCACGGGCCAGCGCGGTAGTTTAACGGGAATGAAGCAGATTGCACTCAGTACCACGGGCCAGCGCGGTAGTTTAACGGGAATGAAGCAGATTGCACTCAGTACCACGGGCCAGCGCGGTAGTTTAACGGGAATGAAGCAGATTGCACTCAGTACCACGGGCCAGCGCGGTAGTTTAACGGGAATGAAGTAGATTGCACTCAGTACCACGGGCCAGCGCGGTAGTTTAACCGGAATGAAGCAGATTGCACTCAGTACCACGGGCCAGCGCGGTAGTTTAACGGGAATGAAGCAGATTGCCCTCAGTACCACGGGCCAGCGCGGTAGTTTAACCGGAATGAAGCAGATTGCACTCAGTACCACGGGCCAGCGCGGTAGTTTAACGGGAATGAAGCAGATTGCCCTCAGTACCACGGGCCAGCGCGGTAGTTTAACCGGAATGAAGCAGATTGCACTCAGTACCACGGGCCAGCGCGGTAGTTTAACCGGAATGAAGCAGATTGCACTCAGTACCACGGGCCAGCGCGGTAGTTTAACGGGAATGAAGCAGATTGCACTCAGTACCACGGGCCAGCGCGGTAGTTTAACGGGAATGAAGCAGATTGCACTCAGTACCACGGGCCAGCGCGGTAGTTTAACTGGAATGAAGCAGATTGCACTCAGTACCACGGGCCAGCGCGGTAGTTTAACGGGAATGAAGCAGATTGCACTCAGTACCACGGGCCAGCGCGGTAGTTTAACGGGAATGAAGCAGATTGCACTCAGAACCACGGGCCAGCGCGGTAGTTTAACGGGAATGAAGCAGATTGCACTCAGTACCACGGGCCAGCGCGGTAGTTTAACGGGAATGAAGCAGATTGCCCTCAGTACCACGGGCCAGCGCGGTAGTTTAACGGGAATGAAGCAGATTGCACTCAGTACCACGGGCCAGCGCGGTAGTTTAACCGGAATGAAGCAGATTGCACTCAGTACCACGGGCCAGCGCGGTAGTTTAACCGGAATGAAGCAGATTGCACTCAGTACCACGGGCCAGCGCGGTAGTTTAACGGGAATGAAGCAGATTGCACTCAGTACCACGGGCCAGCGCGGTAGTTTAACCGGAATGAAGCAGATTGCACTCAGAACCACGGGCCAGCGCGGTAGTTTAACGGGAATGAAGCAGATTGCACTCAGTACCACGGGCCAGCGCGGTAGTTTAACGGGAATGAAGCAGATTGCCCTCAGTACCACGGGCCAGCGCGGTAGTTTAACGGGAATGAAGCAGATTGCACTCAGTACCACGGGCCAGCGCGGTAGTTTAACCGGAATGAAGCAGATTGCACTCAGTACCACGGGCCAGCGCGGTAGTTTAACCGGAATGAAGCAGATTGCACTCAGTACCACGGGCCAGCGCGGTAGTTTAACCGGAATGAAGCAGATTGCACTCAGTACCACGGGCCAGCGCGGTAGTTTAACGGGAATGAAGCAGATTGCACTCAGTACCACGGGCCAGCGCGGTAGTTTAACCGGAATGAAGCAGATTGCACTCAGTACCACGGGCCAGCGCGGTAGTTTAACCGGAATGAAGCAGATTGCACTCAGTACCACGGGCCAGCGCGGTAGTTTAACGGGAATGAAGCAGATTGCACTCAGTACCACGGGCCAGCGCGGTAGTTTAACCGGAATGAAGCAGATTGCACTCAGTACCACGGGCCAGTGTGGTAGTTTAGCGGGAATGAAGCAGATTGCACTCAGTACCACGGGCCAGCGCGGTAGTTTAACGGGAATGAAGCAGATTGCACTCAGTACCACGGGCCAGCGCGGTAGTTTAACGGGAATGAAGCAGATTGCGCACTCAGCGTAATACAGTCGTTTAGCAGTTAATTAATCGCTTTACAGTGCCAAGTTTAATCTCCACCGCTAACTGAAAGAGTTTGTATGTTCTCCCCATTACAGCATGGGTTTCCTCTGAGTGCTCCAATTTCTTTCTGCAGTGCAAAGATTATGTTTAGTGAGTGGTGGGAATGCTATGTTGGGGCTGTAAGTGTGGTGACACTTGGGGTCTGCCCAGTACAACCCTTGCTGATTTGGCTTGACATAAAACAACTTGTTTCACTATATGTTTTGATGTACATACATGTAACAAACAAAGGTGATCTTTAATCTTTTGAAGGATGATATGGTCTTTCCATCCACCTTTCCTGCTTACCTGTTGATTTTTATTTATTTCGGGAATAGATACTTATACTTTAATTTATTTATCAAGATAACATGCAGAACAGGCCCTTCTGGCCCTTTGAGCCACGCCTAATCACGGGGAAATTTACCAGGCCAACTAACCATACATCTTTTGACAGTGGGAGGCAAGTGGGGCATCTAGAGGAAGCCCAAGAATTCCATGTGGAGGACATGCAATCTCCCTCACAGGATGATGGGATTGAATTCTGAACTCCGATGCCCCAAGCTGGAAGAGTGTCGCGTTAACCACTATGTTACCATGGCACCGGACCATTTGATGCAAATCAATGTATTTCACTGTACGTTTTGATGTACATACATGTAAAAAACAAAGCTGGCCTTTAATCTTTTGATGGTGATATGTGCCTTCCATCAACCTTTCCTGCTTATCTGTCCCTCACAAGGTTATTTTATGACCGGGGAACATAGCAGATGGCAAACTGCAGGTGACTTTCCTTGAATTTCACTGGGAAAATCACATTTAGATAAAATTCCTCTATCTGACACTGCAGACAGAGAAATGCCTCGAGGAAGTTGATATCATTAGTATCATCTACGCTGGCCATGAAGTTGCATGAGATATTGTTTGAGACCATTCCTGTGAATATCACTGGAGGGGCTTGGATTATCACAGGCAGCCATTAATATAAAGGAAAGTATCATGGAGAGAGGCTGCAAATTACCTTTGCATAGTAACCGCATGGACATATGGGTCACAGATTAATTCAATAGCTTCAATTGGTTTTTTTTAATAAACTCTGAACAGAAAATTATAAAATGCAAGAGACAGAAATGAGCTTGAATGACACATAGTCTTGAGAGATAGAGTTAAAAGATGAAGGTAAAAAAAAACATGAAGATGTCACTATTCCAATCAAGAAATTCACTTTTCATCTGTAATATCAATTCTGAATGAAAATGGTGATGAACTTAGAGCAAGGAACTAAAATGTTGTGGCCATTGCAGAAACTTGGTTGAGAGAAGGGCAAGATAATTAATGTATCAGGTTTTCGAAGTTTTAGAAAAGAGAGGGGCTAAAAGAGACGCACTGCTAATCTTGGACAATATCACAGCTGCACTTACAGGAGACCTAATGGAGGGGTCAGACACTGAGTCCATTTGGGTAGAAATCTGGAATAGGAATGGTGTAATCACACTGCTGGGATTGTACTGCAAACCTGCTAATAGCCAACGGGACATTGAGGAACAGATATGTAATCAGATTAGGAAATGTGTAAAAATAATAGGGTTGTTGTTGTGGGAGATTTCAACTTCCATAACATAAACTGGGACCTTCTTAGTGCAAGGGGTTTGGATGGGGCAGAATTTGCTAAGTGTATCCAGAAGGGTTTCTTAAATCAGTATGTGGATCCAATGAGAGGAGGGGCTATACTGGACCTGGTGTAGGGTAATGAGCCTGGCCAGGTGACTGACCTTTCAGTGGGTGAAAAGTTAGGGGTCAGTGACCACAACTCCTTCACTTTCAGGACAGCTGTAGATAAGGATAGGTATGGTCCTTGTGGAAGAGTTTTAAATTTGTGTAGGGCAACTTACGAGGACATTAGGCAGGAACTAAGTAGAGTTAATTGGGAACACTTTTTTTTCTTGCAAGTCTGCATCAGACACGTGGAGGGTGGTTAAAGATCTATTGCACAGAGCAGAGGAAAGGTATGTTCCTGTTAGAAGGAAGGACAGGGACGGAAAAATAAGAGAACTTTAGATGTCCAGAGAAGTGATGAATTTAGTCAAGAAGGAAAAGGAAAAGTATATAAATCTTCAGAAGTTAGTCTCAAACAAAGCACATGAGGAGTATAAAAAAGGCTGAAAAGAAGGGAATGAGGAAGACCACGAGGGGCCATGAAAAGCTCTTCGTTTTAGTTAGTAAGTAGGATCCCAAGGCATTATATACATACATCAAGAGCAAGACAGTAACTAAGGAGAAGGTGAGACTACTCAAGGATAAAGGGCGGGGGGGGAGGGGAAGCATCTGCTTGGATACAGAGAATGTGAGTGAGGTACTTAATGAGTACTTTGCTTCAGTATTTACCAAGTGTTACATACCCCGTGGGTATCTTGTGGCTGTCTAATGACCATGGTGTAATTGAGTATCTGGTGAGCATGATGTAATGGCCTTGTGATGGTGGGGTGATGTAATTTCACGCCAGTATGAGGTCACATGATATATTTTCCCACCAGTGGGAGGTCATGTGATGGCCTGTTCCAACAGGTATAAAATGGGAAAACCTTGCTGTGACGCAGTTCAGTTCGTTGTTTAATTCGTCAGTTACTCCGTTATGCTGTGTATTCGTCCCATGACACAGTTTTGTTTTAAAGTGGAGTTTTACTTTCTACTGTAAGTTGTGCCGGCAGTTTTGAAAATCACTGCCAGTTATATTTGATGTATCTTCTATTTAAGTTTAAAGTCTAATTATTGGAGAGTGAAGATTTAACAAAGTACGGGAACCCGAAGGCTTGAGTAAAGTTGGTATCATCGGCGGTAATACAGGATCAACCTTATTTAATCTTTGTTCAAGGAAATAGTAACCTGCATCCAAGATAATCCCTGCTGTGAGAGCAGAAAGGGTTGGGTGCAGTGTTATTCACCAAGGAAAAGGTCAGTTCCTTTAAGCCGTTTTTATTTCCTTTGTTGTAAATCCTTCAGGCAAGGCATATTTTGGCTGCGATCAGCAGTAACTTCACGTTGTTGCGGAATTCGTTACTTCAGGAAAGTCTCTCCTAATTGACTGTATAAATCATTTGGACTTTCGCATTTACCACTTTAAGAACTGTGTTCTCATTTATCGTTTTAAGAACTGTTCGAGTTGCCATATAGCAGTTAACTTCCGGTTAAGTTAGTGATTTGTTTACTTTTCATTTTTATTGAGCAGTGTTTAATAAATGTATATTTGTTTATAAAACTGGACTCACTTCTATATTCATTGTTAACGCTATCATAACACATGGAAAAGGATATGGAGGGCCAGGAGATCAGTGCTGAGTGTATTAATACGTTAGGGCAATTAGAGATCAAGGAGGAGGAAGTTTTGGGCCTCCTAATGAGTATTAAGCTGGATAAGTCCCCAGGACTTGATGGGATTTACCCCAGGTTATTGAAGGATACAGACAAGATTGCTGGGGCCTTGACCAGTATCTTTGTGTCCTCCCTAGCCACAGGCAAAGTCCCAGAGGACTGGCGAGGGGCTAATGTTACATAGAAAACCTACAGCACAACACAAGCCCTTCAGTCCACAAAGTTGTGCCGAACATGTCCCTACCTTAGAAATTACTAGGTTTACCAATAGCCCTCCATTTTTCTAAGCTCCATGTACCTATCCAAAAGTCTCTTAAAAGACCCTATCGTATCCGCCTCCACCACCGTTGCCAGCAGCCCATTCCACGCACTCACCACCCTCTAAGTAAAAAACTTACCTCTGACATCTCCTCTGTACCTACTCCCCAGCACCATAAACCTGTGTCCTCTTGTGGCAACCTTTTCAGCCCCGGGAAAAAGCCTCTGACTATCCACACGATCAATGCCTCTCATCATCTTATACACCTCTATCAGGTCACCTCTCATCTTCCGTCACTCCAAGGAGAAAAGGCCAAGTTCACTCAACCTATTCTCATAAGGCATGCTCCCCAAACCAGACACCATCCTTGTAAATCTCCTCTGCACCCTTTCTATGGCTTCCACATCCTTCCTGTAGTGAAGCGACCAGAACTGAGCACAGTACTCCAAGTGGGGTCTGACCAGGGTCCTATATAGCTGCAACATTACCTCTCTGCTCCTAAATTCAATTCCACAATTGATGAAGGCCAATACATCGTACACCTTCTTAACCACAGAGTCAACCTGCACAGTTGCTTTGAGTGTCCTATGGACTCGGGCCCCAAGATCCCTCTGATCCTCCACACTACCAAGAGTCTTACCATTAATAGTATATTCTGCCATCATGCTGTACTTCTATTTAAGAAAGGAACAAGAAATATCCTGGGAACTATAGACCGGTGAGTCTCACGTCAAGTTGTAGGGAACTTGCTGGAGAAAATTCTTAGGGATAGGATATACGAGCATTTGGAAACCCACGCCTAATTAGGGAGAGCCAGCATGGCTTTGTGAGGGGCAGGTTGTCTCTTACCAACTTGATTGAGTTTTTTGACAAAGTGATGAGAAAGACTGATGAGGGTAGGGCAGTGGATGTTGTCTACATGGTTTTAGTAAGGCATTGGAGCTGGAGGTCTGATATTAGTAGTGTTCCACAGGGATCTGTGCTGGGACCTCTGCTGTTTGCGATGTATATAAATGACACAGATTAAAACGTAGATGGGTGGGTTAGCAAGTTTGTGGATGATACCAAGATTGGTGGAGTTGTAGAAGACTGACAAAGAATACAGTGCAATATAAATCAGTTACAGATATGGACAGAAAAAATGGCAGATGGAGTTTAGAACAGATAATTGTGAGGTGTGGCACCTTGGTAGGGCAAATGCAAGAAGACAGTACACTGTTAAGGACAAGATCCTTACCTGTGTTGTTGAGCAGAGAGGTCTTGCGACCCGAGTTCATAGCTCCTTGAAAGTGACCATACTGGCTACACAGGGTGTTAGTGGTTCAGAAGGCTGATGGAATGTTTGCTTTTATTAATTGAGGCAATGAGTTCAGAAGTCAAGAGGTTATGTTGGTAACTCTGGGTAGGCCACATCTGGGGTATTGTATATAGGGTATTCTGGTCGCCCGTCTATAAGAAGGATGTCAAGGCTTTGGAGAGGATGCAGATGAGGTTTATCAGATTGCTGCCAGGTTTAGAGGGTATGTGCTATCAAAGGAACCTGGATGAACTTGGGTTGTTTTCTCTGGAGGCTAATTGGAGATCTGATAGAGGGTTATAAGATTCTGAGAAGTGTAGATAGAGTAGTACGTTTCCTTGGGTTGAGTTGTCTGATACCAGAGGACATGCATGGAGAGTGAAATGGGGTAGGTTCAAGGGGGATGTCTGGGGTAAGTTTTTTACTCCGAGAGTGGTGGATACCCGCAATGCATTGCCTGGTATGATGGTAGAGATTAATACATTAGAGGATTTTAAGAGAATATTAGATAGGCACATGGATGTAGGGAGGGATATGAACATTGTGTAAGTAAGAGGGATTAGTGTTTGAGTGTTTTTGATTTGACTTTTAACTAGTTTGGCACAACGTTGTGGGCTGAGTGGCCTGTTCACTTAGAGCAGGTAGGGCTTGGCAGCTGAGGTGGCAGCTCATCTGGAAAAAAAATTGTGTTCTCCGATATCCACTGCCTTGTGGCTATACCCACTCATAGGGAAGGCTTTGGGAGTAAACCCTGAGAGAAAAATCCAGAGCTGGAGTTCCTAAGGCAGTCCCACATGGAATTCAATGTTGACTGGCAATTCCTGTGATGCTGCTGGCATCAAACAGTATCGATCTCTACCGTTCCTTTGGGGTCATCAGATGCCTGGGGAGGGGGAGCTTCCCACATGGGCAACGGCTTGCTCTCCATATTGTACTGTCCAGGCTTGTATATCTAGACAGCTAGGCTGCAATATTCATGGTCAACTCCTGCTGACAGAGGCCTCAGAGACAGACTCCCTTTGTACAAAATCTTGAGGTACTGGTATTTTGAAACTATTTGTATACGCAAACCAAAGTGTTTCACTGTATCTCTGTACATGTGACAATAATAAACTACCAATTCTTCCATCTCCCTTTCCCCAAGGACTTCCTTCAGTTTTCCAACACCCTTTGTTATGATACCACTGCCCATTTCTTTTACAGTTTGGTTCACATCTTTTGGAATTCCCTGAGTAACCCATCCATCATCCTTGAATAACATCAACATTTACCTTTATGTTAGTTTTCATTTATTTATGAGATACAGTACAGCACAGGCCCTTTGAGCTGTGTCACCCCGAAAACCCCTGATTTGACCCTATCCCAATCATGGGACAATTTATAATGACTAGATGGGTGCTGGCAATATTGGAATCCAAGTGCGGAAGAAAGACAGACTCTGATGTAGATACGGCGACCAGAATTTATTCAAAATAATTCCAGAAGAAGATTGGTGCCTCGGCTGAGCAACACCACAAGAGTAACATTCTCAAAACTGGGATCCCACCCCAATTAGAGCTACTCGGGCGTCCGCTTAAATAATACAAGTCAAACAGAATCCCCAAGCTCTTCAAAATAAACTTAACAAGTTTAAACAAAAAAACAGCAGGAGACCTCATTACAAAGAGTGAGTCACTCAAGAAAAACATAAGGAACTCTAAATGATTAACAACTCTCATTAAACAACAATCAACTAATTCAGGTGCTCTGAAGATCTCAGAGACCAGTGCTCTCTGGCTCCCCACACAGGCCCAAAGAACTCATCACACCTGGTATGTCTTAAGAACCATGGGATGAAACTCGATCACTTGTGGAAAAAACACACACAATCCATGGGGACGATGTATGTACAAGTGCCTTATAGAGGACACAGGGATAGAACTCAGAACTCCAGTGACCCAGACAGTAATAGCATCACACTCATCATGGATTCTGTTTTAACCAACTTTCCATTTTTCTCAACATCCATGAAAAAAGTTGCCAAAATTTTCCCATGGTTTTGTTTTTAAACTAACAGTTTCTTTCAAATCACTTAAACAGAGAAAATGAGGGAAAGGCAAGATGGAGTCTGACTGAGGAATTAACATTTTGTTACAGATATTGAGGAGATTTAAAAATTCCAGAGACACTCAGAAATGTAAATGCCATCTGTGGAGAGACAATTTACTGTACATTCCAGGTCAATATCTCTTCTCACATTTACTGCATAACATGGTTTCCACTGGTAAAAATGTAATGGAAAAAGATTCTGCTATAAGAATCTCACTGAAACCTACCAAATATTGAAAGGCCTAGATAGAGGGGATGGATGTGGAGAGGATATTTCCTATAGGGGGGAAGCCTAAGGCCAGAGGGCACAGATTCAAAATACAAGGATGTCCCTTTAGAACAAAGATGAGGAGGAATTCCATTAGCCAGAAGGTGGTGAATCTGTGGAATCCATTGCCATGGCTGGTTGTGGGGGCCAAATTATTGTGTATATTGAAAGTGGAGGTTGATAGGTTCTTGACTAGTTTGTACGTTCATTATGTGCCATGTTGTATAACATGAGCGATCATGGTCTTTCCATGACCATGATTGTTCATGGCAATTTTTTCTGCAGAAATGGTTTGCTATTGCCTTCTTCTGGGCAGTGTCATTATAATACAGGTGACCCCGAACAGCATCAATACTCTTCAGAGATTGCCTGCCTGGCATCAGTGGTTACATCACTGGGAGTTGTGATATGCGCCAGCTACTCATACGACCATCCACCACCTGCTCCCACAACTTCACATGACCCTGATTGGGGTGGAAGGGTGCTAATCAGGTGCTGCACCTTGTGCAAGGGTGATCTGTAGGCTAGTGGAGGGTAGGAATGCCTTACACCTCCTTAGGTAAAGATGTACCTCCACCCTGCCACCCAGTAATGGTGTCAGAAGCTTCAGGAAAAGGCAAAAGATTGCGGTTGAGAGCAATAGTAAATCAGTCATGATGAAATGGCAGAGCAGACTCAATGAGCTGAATGGCCTAATTCTGCTCCTTATGTCTTATGGTTTATGGTCTAAGAACACATATAATGGAGATGGTGGGAGAAAATGTGTGTGGAATATACAGAAAGATAAATAAGCCTTTAGCCTGCAGTCAATTTGAATTCAAAATTCTTTTTAGAACAAAGATGATTGTATAGGAAATGGAAAGGGTAAATTTGAAGGAAGGCATTACTGAAAGAGTTGGGACATGCAATTAAAGTAGCCTAATTTGAGTACTTTATCTTCAGCATTGGCATGATAGACCAGAGGAGTTCTTTGCATGCTGAAAATCCCAGTTGTGTAAACTATCCACCCATTTTCATCAGATGCAATTTCAATCTATTTATTTTATGGCCTCTAAAGAAGTTAAATTTATAGCTCAAGGATTCTCAGAGTCATACTCTACTCTTCAGATCTATTTACACATCACTCTGAGAGTCTGAACGAACAGAGAGCGGAACAGTTCCATATACAAATACCAAGGGAAACCAGTCACAATTGATTACTGTCAGCATGGGGGAAAAAAAGGAATCTTCATCTGTGTCTAATAAGAATTAAGTATTTGGTTTGCAATGTCATTTTGAATCAAAAGCCGAGTACATTACCACACCTGAAGGCATGGAAGTTTAAGGCCGAGGAGAATCAGTCCGAGTACAAACTCGGAAGAGAGAAAAATGGTATTGGGATGAAAAAATTTGCACATATGAGCTGCAAAGCAATGTTTCTCAATTGCTGGGATTGAATTGTAGTGTCACAGAGTATGGAAATGGATCTGTTGGCAAATACAGGAGCCTGAGGTCCCACCTCACCAGCTTCACAAACCCTTCAACCATCAGACTCCTGAACCAGTGTGGAGAACTTCACTGACCTCAACACTGAACCGAATCTACAACCTCTGGACTCACTTTCAAGGACTCCACAACTCAGATTCTCAGTAATGTTTATTTATTTGTTTGTTTGTTTGTTATTATTTGTGCTTTTTTTGTATTTGCACAGTTTGTCTTCTGTTACACTTTGGTTGTTTGTCAGTCTTTGTGTGCAGTTTTTCATTGATTCTGTTGTATTTTTTGTTCAACTGTGAGTGCCCACAAGGAAATGAATCTCAGGGTAGAATATGGCGACATATATGTACTTTGATAATAAATTTACTTTGAACTTTGAAACAGTCCGTACTGACGTGTATTTCCATCCAAACTAGTCCCACTTGCCTGTTGTTGGCCCATATCCCTCTAAACATTTCCTATCCATGGTTGGGATATTTAAAAGTATTTTTGAATTAAATTTGGTTTCAACTGTGATTACTGCTTGGGCCAGCATATGTTTTCCTAATGATTCCCAAGAAGTGCTGCTGGTTCAGACTTTTTGGAGGAGTGGAGGACCTGGGGCTTGACCCTGAGTTTGCATGTTCTCTGACCACGTGAACTCCAACACGTTGAGCTGTAATAGCATTGCACTAGCCATTAGCTACTGTGGCATCCAATGGATTGTTTTCCATCAAAAAAAGTTCAGTTCACCATATACTCCCCTGAGATTCATTTCCTTGCAGACATTCACAGCAGAACAAAGAAATACAAAGGAATCAATGAAAATCTACACACAATGACTCAAGAACAACTAAAGTGCAAAAGGAGACAAATTGTGCAAAGAAAAAAGCAATAATAATAATTAACAAAATAAATAATACTGAGTACATGAGTTGTAGAGTCCTTGAAAGTGAGTCTGTAGGTTGTGCAATCAGTTCCGAGTTGAGATGAGTGAAGTTATTCCTGCTGGTTTAAGAACTGATGACTGTCCTGAACCTGGTGGTGTAAGACCTGAGGCTCCTGTACTTCCTTCTCATTGGCAGCAGTGGGAAGAGAGCACGGCCTGCCTCGTGGCGGTACTTGATGATGTTTGCTGCTTTCAGGTGGTAGTGTGCTGTGTAAATGTGAACAATGTGTGTGCAACGGGGGAGGGGGCATTTCCTGTGATGGACTGGGACGTACCTATCACTTTTTGTAGACTTTTCTGTTCTTGTATCACGTGCACAACCAACACACACCATTAGTTGTACATTTGAATGCACAAGATTTTGTAATGCAAGATATAATAAAATTTCTAAACGTCAATGAGGAGTTAAAGCATAAATATTTAAGTTTTATTCCTGGACAACAATATGCATGGCAGCATAACGTCTCACCAGCGCATTATTTTCTGCCTCTGAAATTCATTTCACTAACTTCAATACATTGAATTGAAGAGCGTAGTACAATACTCTGCTGACATTACAACAGGTCATACTAATGACCAGGGTGAATTTTTAAATAGGAGGATCTCATAATAATACGTGAAGTAACAAAGTGACAGAGAAAATATTACAGGAAGCAAAGTGTGAACACTGTAATGTCGCGGCTCCCACAGGGAATGTTGAAGCCATTTGAAGTGAAGTTTGCAGCCAATAAGAATTTTAATGTATCATAGGTTAGCAGCGGTCTTCCTGCATTCCACTCACAGGAAGTCAGAGGCTCTCATCTGTATGCATTAGATGAGGTTATGGTGTAATGGGTGAATTTGTTGTTCGTTCCCTAGATATGTTTAAGGTGGTGAAGTGAATGTGGGTTATGGTAACAAATACTGGAGAGCAGTTACACAGGACGTGAGCGCTAATTGAAATTAATTAAAAATATATGATATTGAACATTTGAGTTATTTGATAATTTTATAATGTAACATTATAATAATACAACTTCATAATACTTTATAATTTATAATACAACAAGTTTGTTGTGACCTCTTGTTCCTTAATGACCTCTATAACTGCTCAGACAAGAGGTTTATATTCGAAGCTGGACTGTGAAGTCTGCGGTTTGTTGTAAACTGCTGCTCCACTGAGTAAGTATGGATAGAGTCTCACAATAGTCCAAGTTGTGAAATACTAAGCACAAGGCTTACTTACGGAAAATGGTTCTAAGACAATGTGATAATTCTTAAAAATACTAGCAATTGCTATGGTAAATAATGAGATTCTAACGGAACAGCCATTATTAGTTAATTTTCAAGTCATTTACACTTAAAATGTCAATGAAGCACAAAAAAGAGGACAGTAAATGTTAAATGCACTCTTCAGTGCTTCTTAGCATTAATTCAAACATCCACAACACCAAATGAAACAAGCAAATTCCTTTTACCACCTCAGACTTGTGCAGGCAACAGCGAGGTGACCTTGACACTTCACCTCTTAATGTTCTTATTGCAAGTAGTTGCAATTTAGAACTGTGAAGAGGTGCAATTGCCACCTTAGTGACACAAGTGCATTGTGCAGAGTCTACTGGGATAGCCCACGGGCATGCACTGTCTGAGCGATGTGTAGACTGTGCTTTTAATCACAGTTGGTACGCTTGTCTGGCTGCACAGTGACCCAGTCGCAAAGCTTTCTTTCCACACTCTTGCTCCCTGCAACCAGCTCTGAGCGCGAAGGTGTTAATGCCTGACCAGGATATATCAGAACAAGTGTTCTCCTGATATTGGGGAAGATATACCACAAAGGTAAGGTTTGTAATAAATAAGAAATGTACATAATTTTTAAAAAAATCAGAGAAGTGGTTCTTCCTGCAAAGCAGCCAGAATAATCAAAGGCCCCACCCACCCTGAATATTCTCTCTTCTCCCCTTTTCCATCAGGCAGAAAATACAAAATCACTTGGCAGCAGGTTCAAGGACAGCTTCTACCCTTCTGTTATAAGACTATTAAATGGTTCCCTATTATGGTAAGCTGGACGCTTAACCTCACACTTTACCTTGTTAAGATTTCAGAATCAGAATCAGAAACAGGATCAATATCACAGGCATATGTTGTGAAATTTGTTAAGTTAACACTACTACTCCAACTCAGGCCTGGGGGGGCCAGCTTCGGGCATGATGCCAGACTCTCTACTCCTCCCTCTCCCTCATCAGTGTGTTCAGTTCATCTACATCAGCCGTGCCGCTATCTTCTGGGAGCGTGTTGGCCATAGTCTTGGGAGGGCGTCCAGGGTTCATCCTCCAGTGCTCGGGCTCAGATGTCTTGGATACTATGGAAGCTGGTACCCATGAAGGAGCTGAACAATCTTACAAGTTTCTGCAACTTACTTCGATCTTGTGCAAAAGCACCCGGGTCCCCCCCCCCCCCCCCCACCACCCACACTAGGCGGTGATGCAGCCGGTCAGAGTGCATTCCACAGTACATTTGTAGAAGTTTTTTGGTGTTTTAGTTGACAAACCAAATCTCCTCAAATGCCCAATGAAATATGGTTGCTGTTTTGCCTTCTTTATAGCTGCATCAATATGTTGGGACTAGGTTAGGTCCTCAGAGATACTGACACCCAAGAACTTGCAGTTGCTCACTCTCCCCACTTCCGATTCCTCTGTGAGGATTGGTTTGCGTTCCCTTCTCTTACCCTTCCTGTAGTTCTCAATGAGCTCTTTGGATTTTGGTCTTACCGACATTGAGTGCAAGGTTGTTGCTGTGACACCCCTTTATAGTTTACCTGCACAGGTCTTGCTGATGTTGATGACAATTGTGGCATATTCACATGTCATATTCGAAGACCAGTCCCTGAATGTTGTCCACTCTACCAACTCAAAGCAATCCTGGAAGCTCTCTTCCATCTCCATTGACCATACCTTCTTGGTCCTCACCACTGATGGTCTGTCCTTTATTTTCTGCCTGCACTCTGGGAGTAGAAGTACAGCCAGGTGATTGGACTTTCCAGAATGTGGCAGTGGCACGGTAAGCATCCTTGATGGTGATATAAGTGTTTGCCTCCTCTGTTTCCACAGCTGATATGTTGGAGGTAGTGGTTCAGAGGCTTAGTCAAGCTGGCCTGGTTGAAATCCCCCGCAGTGATAGGGAAGGCATCCATTTGCAGAGTTTTGTGCTTGCTTACTATGATGCTTTGCTCCTCCAGTGCCTGGCTGATGTTAGCCTGAGGTGGAATGTACACTGGTGCCTGAATGATGGCAGAGAATGCCCTCAAAAGATAAAAAGGACACCATTTGTCTGCTGGATGTTTTAGGTCAGACGAGTAGGACTGAGACAGAACTCACATCTGTGTACCACAATGAGTTAATCATAAGGCACACTCCACTTCCTCAGCCTGTGGTGGATAGTGAAGACACTGGAGTGCACCTCTACATTGGAAATGACGCTGCTGAGCCTGGTGTCTCTCTGTACTGCAGTCTTGCTCTGAGGTCTCGAGGTATTGCATGAGCAGTATGCAAGAAAATGGTTTTCACTCTGACAATAATAAACCGTAACAACATAAGATGCAGGAGACAAATTAGGCCATTCAGCCCATTGAGTCTGCTCTGCCATTCCATCATGGCTGATTTATTATCCCTCTCCACCCCATTCTCCTGCCTTCTCTCCATAACCTTAGATGCATTGACTAACCGAGAACCTATCAGCCTTCATTTTATATATGCTCAATGACTTGGTCCCCACAGCCATCTGTGGCAAAGAATTCCACTGATTCACACCTCTCTGGTTAAGGAAATCGCTCCTCATCTCTGTTTAAATGGGTGTCTGTCTATTCTGAGGCAGTATCGTCTGGTCCTGGACTCCCCCATCATAGGAAACATTCTATTCACATCAACTGTATCTAGGCCTTTCAATATTTGACAAGTTTCAACGAGATCCCCCATCATTCTTCTAAACTCCAGCAAATACAGGCCCAAAGTCATCAAATGCTCCTCATATACAAGTCCTTTTGTTCCTGGGATCATTCTTGTGAGCCTCGTCCAGACACTCTCTAGTGCCAGTATAAAGTCCATTATGTAGCATTCTACCCATCCCCTTGTCACATCAGAATCAGAATCAGGTTCAATATCACTGGCATATCTCCTGAAATGTGTTGTTTTGCAGCAGCACAGTGTCATGCATAATAATAAGTACTACGCAGACCCTTCACCGGGCTCGCATGCAAACCAGTTCTGCTAACTGCCATGGACTCAGCGTGAGTATACACAAACAACACACGTCTGGAGTCGATATGATTTGGGGTTCAACCAAACAAGAACGTTGTGATGTTATGATCTGAGCGAATGCAGCATAAATACTGTCCATACACAATTGTTGGTCAGCAAGTAATAACAGATCGTACACCACATAAAATCATAAATAAAGTATACTGTATTTACAAATTTCAGCTTTATCAAACGGTTAGTAGCACAAAATCAGGAAGAATGAATAAAAGGGCCCCAGCAACACAGCAGGCCAGGCAGCATCTGTCGACGTTTCGGGCCCAGACCCTTCGTCAGGACTAACTGAAAGGAAAGATAGTAAGAGGGCCCCATTTCAGTTAACCGACCACAAAGTTGAAGCTCATCTTGAAGGTGTCTTTTCACTCAGGCACTGGACCCACAGCCTGTGTGAAAGCACACATCACATTCCAAACGCCGCTTGAAATCCTTGTCGAAACACCAGCCACACTCTTCAGGAGTATTGGCCCTTCTTCCTTGAAGCCATTCATCTGTCCAAAACACTTTGTGCAACAGGGAGAGTGTTTCCAGGGCATTCTCAGCCATCTTGCCTCCTGTCCTCTCTGCAGCCCCCACCAAATAAAAGCCACACTGCCCATCACAACTCTTTCTCCACCCCGTTCTCTCCAACTTGCTCCCAGTTAGACCAATGCTGACTCGCTGACAGTGGAACATCATAGCCCCTCATCTTCTAGTCAAAACGAAAACATCCTGAAAGCAGAACAAACTACTTTGACAGAACGGCTAAAGTGAAATACCTACAGCATAGCAGCAAAAATCTTAACTAGGGCATCACAACTATAAATTACAATAAGAAGAGTACACATCAAAAATAAGTTAAGTAAGTAGTTCTAAATTAGAGGAAAAATAGAAGGAAAAAAACTGAGCTGGTGTTCATTGTCAATCTGATGACAGAAGGGAAGAAGCTCTTCCTAAAACATTGAGTGTCTGCCACCAGGCATCTGCAGGTCCTCCTTGAAAGGAACTATGCTTTTAACTTTATTTTACGTGTTTCCTCCACTTGCATCTCTCCTACATTGTATTTGTTTGGACTCAGCCATCCATCGGGTATTTCTCTTTTACCTTGTGTGGTGATTTCATGAACTTCTTTTATATGGTTGATCTTGTCAGCATTTAAATCTGTGTTCCTAATCACAAGGTTTCCAAGAAGTACAGCATCATGTGTGCCTTTCTTAAGAGCATAAAAAATAGGAGCAGGTGTAGGCCATCCAGCCCATCTAACCTGCCCCACCATTCAATAAGATCATAGCTGATCTGTCCGTAAACTCAGCTCCATCTACCTGCCTTTGCCCCATGATGCACCATCAATAACTCTCTGAGACGTGAGGCGAGATATCGGCTTTTATTGACTGGAAGAAAGAACAAGCAGCAATTGACCACCACACTACATCCTGGAGACTGAGGGCAGGGCTCAGGCCTCAATCACCTTTATACCGGGGTCTGTGGGAGAAGCCACGGTCAGTGGGAGGAGCCACAGGAGCAGTCAGCAGGGGGGCGTGTCCAGACAGGTATATGTAGTTCACCACACCCCATAACCCTAATTCCCTTACTTTGTAAAAACCTATCTAATTGTTTCTTAAATATATTTAGTGAAGAAGCCTCAACTGCTTCACTGGGCAGAGAATTCCACAGATTCACCACTCTCTGGAAAAAACAGTTTCTCCTCATCTCCACCCTAAATCTTGTCCCCTGAATCTTGAAGCAATGTCCTTACAGAGGTCATCACAGAGCTGAAGGAGACAGTGAATTCCACACTGTGACACTAGCTGAAAGAGACAGTGATTTCCACACTGTGACACTAGCTGAAGGAGACAGTGATTTCCACACTGTGACACTAGCTGAAGGAGACAGTGCTTTCCACACTGTGACACTAGCTGAAGGAGACAGTGCTTTCCACACTGTGACACTAGCTGAAGGAGACAGTGATTTCCACACTGTGACACTAGCTGAAGGAGACAGTGATTTCCACACTGTGACACTAGCTGAAGGAGACAGTGCTTTCCACACTGTGACACTAGCTGAAGGAGACAGTGATTTCCACACTGTGACACTAGCTGAAGGAGACAGTGCTTTCCACACTGTGACACTAGCTGAAGGAGACAGTGATTTCCACACTGTGACACTAGCTGAAGGAGACAGTGATTTCCACACTGTGACACTAGCTGAAGGAGACAGAGATTTCCACACTGTGACACTAGCTGAAGGAGACAGTGCTTTCCACACTGTGACACTAGCTGAAGGAGACAGTGATTTCCACACTGTGACACTAGCTGAAGGAGACAGAGATTTCCACACTGTGACACTAGCTGAAGGAGACAGTGCTTTCCACACTGTGACACTAGCTGAAGGAGACAGTGCTTTCCACACTGTGACACTAGCTGAAGGAGACAGTGATTTCCACACTGTGACACTAGCTGAAGGAGACAGTGCTTTCCACACTGTGACACTAGCTGAAGGAGACAGTGATTTCCACACTGTGACACTAGCTGAAGGAGACAGTGATTTCCACACTGTGACACTAGCTGAAGGAGACAGATTTTTACACTGTGACACTAGCTGAAAGAGACAGCGATTTCCACACTGTGACACTAGCTGAAGGAGACAGTGATTTTCACACTGTGACACTAGCTGAAGGAGACAGTGATTTCCACACTGTGACACTAGCTGAAGGAGACAGTGATTTCCACACTGTGACACTAGCTGAAGGAGACAGTGATTTCCACACTGTGACACTAGCTGAAGGAGACAGATTTTTACACTGTGACACTAGCTGAAAGAGACAGCGATTTCCACACTGTGACACTAGCTGAAGGAGACAGTGATTTCCACACTGTGACACTAGCTGAAGGAGACAGATTTTTACACTGTGACACTAGCTGAAAGAGACAGTGCTTTCCACACTGTGACACTAGCTGAAGGAGACAGTGCTTTCCACACTGTGACACTAGCTGAAGGAGACAGTGCTTTCCACACTGTGACACTAGCTGAAGGAGACAGTGATTTCCACACTGTGACACTAGCTGAAGGAGACAGTGCTTTCCACACTGTGACACTAGCTGAAGGAGACAGTGCTTTCCACACTGTGACACTAGCTGAAGGAGACAGTGATTTCCACACTGTGACACTAGCTGAAGGAGACAGTGCTTTCCACACTGTGACACTAGCTGAAGGAGACAGTGATTTCCACACTGTGACACTAGCTGAAGGAGACAGTGATTTCCACACTGTGACACTAGCTGAAGGAGACAGATTTTTACACTGTGACACTAGCTGAAAGAGACAGCGATTTCCACACTGTGACACTAGCTGAAGGAGACAGTGATTTTCACACTGTGACACTAGCTGAAGGAGACAGTGATTTCCACACTGTGACACTAGCTGAAGGAGACAGTGATTTCCACACTGTGACACTAGCTGAAGGAGACAGTGATTTCCACACTGTGACACTAGCTGAAGGAGACAGATTTTTACACTGTGACACTAGCTGAAAGAGACAGCGATTTCCACACTGTGACACTAGCTGAAGGAGACAGTGATTTCCACACTGTGACACTAGCTGAAGGAGACAGATTTTTACACTGTGACACTAGCTGAAAGAGACAGTGATTTCCACACTGTGACACTAGCTGAAGGAGACAGAGATTTTCACACTGTGCCACTAGCTGAAGGTGACAGAGGTTTTCACTGAACTGAAGGTGACAGTGATTTCCACAGAGCTGAAAGAAACAGTGATTTCTACAGGCCTGAAGGTGATAGTGATTTCTACAGGGCTGAAGGAGACAGTGATTTTACAATGTGGCACAAGCCGAAGGTGGCAGTGGTTTCCACACTGTGACACTAGCTGAAGGAGACAGTGATTTCCACACTGTGACACTAGCTGAAGGAGACAGTGATTTCCACACTGTGACACTAGCTGAAGGAGACAGATTTTTACACTGTGACACTAGCTGAAAGAGACAGCGATTTCCACACTGTGACACTAGCTGAAGGAGACAGTGATTTTCACACTGTGACACTAGCTGAAGGAGACAGTGATTTCCACACTGTGACACTAGCTGAAGGAGACAGTGATTTCCACACTGTGACACTAGCTGAAGGAGACAGTGATTTCCACACTGTGACACTAGCTGAAGGAGACAGATTTTTACACTGTGACACTAGCTGAAAGAGACAGCGATTTCCACACTGTGACACTAGCTGAAGGAGACAGTGATTTCCACACTGTGACACTAGCTGAAGGAGACAGATTTTTACACTGTGACACTAGCTGAAAGAGACAGTGATTTCCACACTGTGACACTAGCTGAAGGAGACAGAGATTTTCACACTGTGCCACTAGCTGAAGGAGACAGAGATTTTCACACTGTGCCACTAGCTGAAGGTGACAGAGGTTTTCACTGAACTGAAGGTGACAGTGATTTCCACAGAGCTGAAAGAAACAGTGATTTCTACAGGCCTGAAGGTGATAGTGATTTCTACAGGGCTGAAGGAGACAGTGATTTTACAATGTGGCACAAGCTGAAGGTGGCAGTGGTTTCCACACTGTGGCACAAGCTGCATTTTATTTTAGTTATTACATCAGCGGTAATAAGTCATGACATTTTTTTTTAAGTTGCTGACTTCTTTAGAGCACAAGTTCTGCTTGGCTGCCAGTGTGGGATTTATTTGATAGTTAGCCTTAAGCATGTCCTGAAATTTAATTTCCCCTGTCCTATAACTCACGTGCATAGAGGAATGATTTCTTACACGCACTTACTTTCAGCGTATGCTGTTTAGGTTAGCTTTACAGGCTTTTATATAAAGAAATTATGGCCATAATATGGAATAAGAGCTCCGGAATGTCCTCAGGGTCTAGTGCATTAAAATATATGTCCCATCATAAAGACAGTTTTACATTTACATGCATTGTATGTGGTAACAAGTGACCTGCTGTAGATTAGATAATCATTCCGGTCAGATACAAATAAACTAAAATCCACAAAATAAACTGATCGATTGACACACAAATCATGATAAATTTGTTAAAATTCGTCATATAAATTTCCATAGTAAACCTGCGCATTACCACTATAACATATGTTCTTTGTAACTGCCCTGTGTTCAACTGATGAGTGTATAGAGCTTCATGTTGCCGTTTTATTTGTCCCCAAGGTGCGAAGAACAAGAATGGATTTGCCATCAGTGATCTTAAGAGGAAACACCGAACATTTGCAGCCCCCATTACTATGCCAACAATTCTGTGTCGTATCACCATCTGAGATAAAAAGTCTCAATCCAACACTTTACACCTTAAACTTATCATAACTCTATCAAGGGAAAATAACATTTCTGAACAACAGCTTCTCCAATCATTTCTATCAAGAATATGATATAATACTGCTCACTGTACAAGGCATTCAATTGGCAGAATGATCTAAATCTCTATTATAGTGGTAAATGATTGCCAAAGACTTAAGTGCTTCCTTACATACAAATAATGCAAAATCAAGCCTTCATATATGAAGTAGGAACTTGCTTCTCAAAGGTTTACACAAAATCTACAGATGTGTAGTGGAGGCTTTATTAATTGGTTGGATCACAGCCTGGTATGGAAACATCAATGCCCTTGAACAGAAAAATCTACAAATGTAGTGGATACGGCCCAGTCCATCACGGGTAAAGGCCTCCCCACCATTAAGTCCATGTACACTGAATGTTGTCACAGGAAAGCAGCATCCACATCGGGGACCCCCATCATCCAGCTCATGCTCTCTTCTCACCGTTGCCATAGGGAAGGAAGTACAGGAGCCACAGGACCCACACCACCAGGTTCAAGAAAGTCATTACCCCTCTCCCACCGGACCCTTCACAAGAGCAGGTAACGTCACTCGCTTCATCACTAAACTGTTCCTGCAACCTATGGACTCACTTTTAAGATCTCTTCATCTCATGTTGTCAATTTTTATTACTTATTTATTTTCTTTCTTTCCTTTTGTATTTGCACAGTTCGTTGTCTTTTACACTCTGGTAGTATGTCTGTCCGGTTGGGTGTGGTCTTTCATTGATTCTGTTGTTTTTCTTGCACTTACTGTGAATGCCCACAAGAAAATGAATCTCAAGGATGTATATTGTGACATATATGTATTTTGACAATAAATTTACTTTGAACTTTGAACATCTTTGAGAGATTCTTTCATTGGTTTCAATTAATCCAATCCTCTGTAAATATTTGACTTTCTAAAAATAATATCTACACTCAGTGGCCATTTTATTAGGTACTTCCTTTCTTAATGTAACACTTTCATCATAGGCTTGTAATGAGTTAGCTCATTACTGTGACTCCAACATAACAGCAACATAACTCTACAATGCCTGGGGAATAACGATGAGAAGACTATTTCAATAAAGGAAAATATCTGGAATTTACTGTTCACAAAGAAGTGATAATTTAACTCACATCTGTATAAACTTAAATTGAAATTGTATTGACAAAATATTTTAAACTATTACAAAGGAAAAAGAATAAGTGTCTATTACACATATATGTGCCTGTAGAGTCCACAGAGTTGTTAAAACTCATTGTTGTGTAATCAATCCAGTTTGCTTCACTTCGTTTACTCACGGTTCTGATCAATTCTGCCTGAAAACACAGTGCAAGTAAAAGATCAATAAAAATCCACACCATGTGCAAAGACAATGCATCTAACTTTCTCCAAGGTTATGTGATGTGTAGCCAATGAAAAGTTTTCTGTACATTCTCCGTGAGACCTTTGTCTACATGAGGATTTTCCAACAGCAGTATCTGTCCTTCCAAATAACTTAATGTTCTTCTGCTATGTTTATTGTCCATTTCCATAGAAACATAGAAAACCTACAGCACAATACAGGCCCTTTGGACTATAAAGCTGTGCCGAACATGTCCCTACCTTAGAAATTACCTTGGGTTACCCATAGCCCTCCATTTTTCCAAGCTCCATGTACCTGTCCAAAAGTCTCTTAAAAGACCCTCTTGTGTCCGCCTCTACCATCATTGCCATTTGGTGGTGGAGGTGGATACGATAGCAATGCCGGCAGCCCATTCCATGCGCTCACAACTCTCTGCGTAAAAAACCCCTGACATCTCCTCTGTACCTACTCCCAAGCACCTTAAACTTGTGCCCTCTTGTGGCAGCCATATCAGCCCTAGGGAAAAGCCTCTGACTATCCACAAGATCAATGTCTCTCATCATCTTATACACCTCTATCGGGTTACCTCTCATCCTCCGTCGCTCCAAGGAGAAAAGGCCAAGTTCACTTAATCTGTTTTCTTAAGGCAAGTTCCCCAATCCAGGCAACATCCTTGTAAATCTCCTCTGCACCCTTTCTATGGTTTCCAGTTCCTTCCTGTAGTGAAGCAACCAGAACTCCAAGTGGGGTCTGACCAGGGTCCTATATAGCTGCAACATTACCTCTAGGCTCCTGAATTCAATTCCATGATTGATGAAGGCCAATACACCGTATGACTTCTTAACCACAGGGTCAACCTACACAGCTGCTTTGAGGGTCCTATGGACTCGACCCCGTTCCCTTTGATCATCCACACTGCCAAGAGTCTTACCATTAATACTATATTCTGCCCTCATATTTGACCTACCAAAATGAACCACTTCACACTTATCTGGGTTGAACTCCATCTGCCATTTCTCAGCCCAGTTTTGCATCTTATCAATGTCCCACTATAACCTCTGACAGCCCTCCACACTACCAACAACAACTCCAACCTTTGTGTCATCAGCAAACTCACAAACCCATCCCTCCACTTCCTCATCTAGGTCATTTATAAAGATTGTGAAGAGTAAGGGTCCCAGAACAGATGCCTGAGGCTCACCACTGGTCACCGACCTCCATGCAGAATATGACCCGTCTACAACCACTCTTTGCCTTCTGTGGGCAAGCCAGTTCTGGGTCCACAAGGCAATGTCCCCTTGGATCCCATGCCTCCTTACTTTCTCAATAAGACTTGCATGGGGTACCTTGTCAAATGCCTTGCTGAAATCCATATACATTACATCTACAACTCTACCTTCATCAATGTGTTTAGTCACATCCTCAAAAAATTCAATCAGACTCATAAGGCATGACCTGCCTTTGACAAAGCCATGCAGATTATTCCTAATCATATTATGCCTCTCCAAATGTTCATAAACCCTGTCTCTCAGGATCTTCTCCATCAACTTACCAACCACTGAAGTAAGACTCACTGGTCTATAATTTCCTGGGCTGTCTCTACTCCCTTTCTTGAATAAGGGAACAATATCCACCACCCTCCAATCCTCTGGAACCTCTCCCATCCCCATTGGTGATGCAAAGATCATTGCCAGAAGCTCAGCAAACTCCTCCATCGCCTCCCACAGTAGCCTAGGGAACATCTCATCCAGTCCCAGTGACTTATCCAACTTGATGCTTTCCAAAAGCTCCAGCACATCCTCTTTCTTAATATCTACATGCTCAGGCTTTTCAGTCTGCTGCAAGTCATCAGTACAATCACCAAGATCCTTTTCCATTGTGAATACTGAAGTGAGGTGTTCATTAAGAACTTCTGCTATTTCCTTTGGTTCCATATACACTTTCCCACTGTCACACTTGATAGGTCCTATTCTTTCATGTCTTATCCTCTTGCTCTTCACATACTTGTAGAATGCCTTGGGTTTTCCTTAATCCTGCCCACCAAGGCCTTCTCATAGCCCCTTCTGGCTCTCCTAATTTCCTTCTTAAGCTCATTCTTGTTAGCCTTATAATCTTCTAGATCTCTAACATTACCTAGCTCTCTGATCCTTTCGTAAGCTTTTCTTTTCTTGACTAGATTAACTACAGCCTTTGTATACCACGGTTCCTGTACCCTACCATAATTTCCCTGTCTCATTGGAATGTACCTATGCAGAACTCCACACAAATATCCCCTGAAAAGTTGCCACATTTCTTCCGTACATTTCCCTGAGAATATCTATTTCCAATTTAAGCTTCCGATTTCCTGCCTTATAGCCTCATAATTCCCCTCATTCCAATTAAATGCTTTTCTAACTTATCTGTTCCTATCTCTCTCCAATGCAATTGTAAAGGAGATAGAATTATGATCACTATCTCCAAACTGCTCTCTCACTGAGAGATCTGACACCTGACCAGGTTCATTTCCCAATTCCAAATCAAGTACAATCTCTCCTCTTGTAGGCTTATCTACATATTGTGTCAAGAAACCTTCCTGAACACACCTAACAAACTCTACCACATCTAAACCCCTTGCTCTAGGGAGATGGTAATTGATATTTGGGAAATTAAAATCTCTCACCACGACAATAATCATATAACCATATAACAATTACAACACAGAAACAGGCCATCTCGGCCCTTCTAGTCTGTGCCGAACGCTTACTCTCACCTAGTCCCACTGACCCGCACTCAGCCCATAACCCTCCATTCCTTTACTGTCCATGTACCTATCCAATTTTACTTTAAATGACAATACCAAACCTGCCTCTACCAGACAACTCTGTTATTATTACACCTTTCCAGGATCTGTTTCCCTATCTGCTCCTCAACATCCCTGTTACTATTAGATGGCCTATAAAAAACACCCAGTAAAGTTATTGACCACTTCCTATTCCTAACTTCCAGCCACAGAGACTCCATTTTCTGTCTTTCTCCTTCTTCCCCCAAACCTCTTGTACTCTCTCCAGAAAATGGTTACCTACCCTACCCTACCCCCCAACCCGCCCCTCCTCACCCCTGCCCCGAATCCCTCTAGAATATTCTGGGGTATCTTACTGAACAAAATGTTAACTTGACAAATCCTATTGGCTGTTGCAACAAGCCTAACTTAATCAACTAAATTATTATCTAAAACAGCAAAAAAAAACAACAAAATACATAATTGCATAATGTAATTAAAGGAACACATTGCATTTTGAGAAAATCTGCAGAAGATGAAGTACCCAACAGTAAAACTGTATTAATACATCAAAACAAGGTCTTAAACCAGGATATAGCACTGATAAAGTGGCCATTGAGTGTATGTTTGTGGTCTTCTGCTGCTGTAGCCCATCCACTTCAAGGTTTGATGTGTTGTGCATTCTGTGATGCTCTTCTGCACACCACTGTTGTAACCTGTGATTATTAAGTTACTGTCACCTTCCTGTCAGCTTGACCCAGTCTGACTATTTGTTTTTCATATCATGATAATTGTCTAATTTTGGAGAATGCTACAAATAACTTTTGCCTTTTCAAAAGTAACACAAACCTGTATCTCTTGTTACAATTTCAAAAAAACCCTACAAGATTTAACAAATAATACGTCAGATTTTGTACATTATGATTGGATCTGTCCAAGATCGAAATAGACAAAATTTACATTCAAGTTTAAATTATAAAATGTATTTCAACACCTTGGGATAGCTATTTTCTAATTCAATACTTATAGCCAAGAATTTCTTGTCAGCTTCTGTTATTTTTATCAGTGACAAATGCTTCTTAAGTAAGGCTCAATATGTAAGGAAGTGTTGTTAGATTACTGAATGCATTTAGAACCAATTATTTTCAAATTTTCTCAGAACATGTGTAAGTAAAGTTAAATTCAGCACTAAGCTTCCACTACATTCTCTGAACACCGAAACTTAGGAGCCTTGTTTGAAGTACCAGATTCAAGAACAGCTACGTCCCTTCAATCATTTGATTCATGAGGCCTTCTGTGGGTCAGGGTCAACCATGGATATTGCATCCTAGTTGTCTATGTGTCTGTATGCAAGCCAGGGCAGTATGATATGGAGAGAATGTTGTCTCGCATGCAGTGGGCTCCCCCTCTCCATGCAGCTGAGCGGCAGAGACTGAGACAGTTTGGCATCGGTGCCATTGCAGGAGTTGCCAGTAGGCATTAAATCAACACAGCACTGCTTTAGTGACTCCATCTCCAGCTTTTCCCTTGAGGTTTATTCCCAAAGCCTTCCCCGTGAGTGGGTATAGTTGCATGGCAGTGGAGGTTTGAGATCCGAGTTTTCCTTCTCCTAGATGAGCTGCTAATCACGGCTGACAAGCCCCATCTGCCCGGAGCAATTGGTTTTTAGGTGCCTGTAACCTGCTTTTGACCCTTCTCTTGTCAGTAGAAACAGTTCTTCTGGTCTTCGTAGCTAAGCCACGTGTGAAGGTCAGAAGCTGAACTTGGTTGTCAGGGGCTATTTGAGACACACATCATTGGAAGTATTTAATAGGCAATGGGAGTGCATCCCCACTATCAGCCCCAGCTAACAAACATCCTTTAGACATCAACTGGAAAAACCCTAACCATTACATTTAAACAACACTATGACCACTTAGCACTAAAATACTCTTCTGTATGTCTTTTTCTGATTGTATTTTCTTGTTAAGATTGTGTACAATTAATATTTTCTGTTTGCAATCTCACCAGCATAATCAACGCCCACACCCACCCAGACGTTTTCTTTTGTCCACATTCCTGTCAGACTGAAGATAAAGACACTAGAAAGCACATTCAGTACCACCGGGCTTGGGGACAGCTTCTGCCCAGCTCTTGTAAGACTATTAAATCATTCTATTCTCGTTATGATCCTCTACTGTATTTTTCACCCGCACTGCACTTTCTGTGTAGCTGATACACTTTATTATTGTTTTACCTTGTTCTATCTGAATGCGGTGTGTGGACATGTGACCTGTATGGACAGAATGCAAGACACTGTATCTTGAAGCATCTGACAATAATAAACCAGTCCCATTTCCAATGTTTAAAATTATGTTCTTATGGTGAATGGTCCCTACCTGGAAAGCTACCAAAGTTCAAAGTGAATTTTTTATCAAACTACAGATATGCCATCACATACAATCCTGGGATTTATTTTCCGCAGGTATACTCAGTGAAACTATAGAATGGTAACTTTAGCACCTCAATGAAAGTACAGAAGACAACAAACTGTGCAAGTGCAAATATAATAAAAATAGATAATGGGAATATGAAATAACAGGATAAAGAATCCTTAAAGTGAATCACTGGATGTGGGAACATCTCAATGTATGGGTAAGTGAGTGTAGTGTTCAAGAGCCTGTTGGTTGAGGGGTAATATCTGTTCTTGAACCTGGTGGTGCGAGTCCTGAGGCTTTTGTACCTTTGAACTGATGACAGCGGCACAGAAAGAGCATGGTGGTGAGGATCTTTCATGATGGATGCTGTTTCTCTCTGGCAATATTTTGTGTAGTTGTGCTCCATGGTTGTGAGGGGTTTACCCATGAAGCACTGGGCTGAATCCACTACCTTTTCTGTTCAAAGGGAAAGACCACAATGAAGTTTCTCATTGCTCCTGTGCATACATGCATGACAATAAACTCAACATCGACTTTGATTCCTGGATGATATTTCTGACATTATTATTTTTGTTGCCCACAAGAGTTAGTGTTAAAGAAAGATCTGGAAGGTTCTGTTTCTCAAAGTTACTCACAAACTTCTCTATTTGCGAGTAGTTGCCGCTGTAAGTATACTGTATGCAGACTGGATAACAAACTCGTGATTTTTTAAAATTCAAAGTTGAAAGTATATTTATTATCAAGCTGCATATTATCAACCTGAGATTTATTTTCTTGTGGAAATGCACAGTAAGTCCAAGAAACACAATAGAATCAATGAAAGACCACACCTGCCAGGATGGAGAGAAAACCAAAACAAAGTTTATAATGAAGAAATAGAACTAGAAGCTTAAATTATAAAATGTATTTCAGCACCTTGGGATAGATATTTTAATTCAATGCTGATTGCTAAGAATCTTTGCTATTGTTGCTTGATTTAAGAAAAAACCCAAGCCACAGAGATTTATTCTTCCCTTTCTGTTAATATCACAGGCCCTTTAATATCTCATTCAGAACATAACTGTTTCCAAGAACAGCTTTCCTTCAGTACTGCACGAGAGATTCTGCAGTAAATCTAGAAAATCTAGACTAACACACACAAGATGCTGGAGGGACTCAGCGGGTCAGGCAGCATCTATGAAGGGGAATAAACAGTCAACATTTTAGGCCGAGACCCTTCATCAGGGTTTGGTAAAGGAGAGAACATCCTGAATCATTTTCTCTGCTTGGTGATGTCTTGGGTAGCATCAGATTTAGATGGTGGCAGTGACAATGAAAGATATTTTAAACACAAGAGTTTCTGCAGATGGAAGGGGCCAGAAGCTGGAATGAGAAGATGAGGAGTGGGGATGGAGTACAAGCTGGCTAGTGATAGGTGAGACCAGATGAGGGGGAAGGTGAGTGGGAGGGGGTGCGGAAGATGAAGAAAGAAGCTGGGAGATGACAGCTGGAAAAGTTAAGGTCTTAAGAAGAAGGTATTTGATTGGAGAGGAGGCTGGACCATGGAAGAAAGAAAGGGGAGCAAGGGGGCACCAGAGGGAGGTGAAGGGCAGGTGAGGAGAAGAGAAGGGATAAGAGGGGATTCAGAAGCGAACATGTCTAATCACATCAGACATGCAACATTATTTTTGTCATTTGCAGACTATTATAGACATTTACCATTAGCAAAGTGGAATGTGAAACTCAAAGGAATATCTATGGCAGATGAATCATGGTTTCAGCATCAATAGATTAACACACTGGCTCACCATTAATCAGCCTGCCAGAGTGATTGTTGACAATTTAAGTTAGTGGCTTGCATCGATATTTTGTCATCTATTTATCCAACTCATATTTGTGGCAAGAGTTAATGTTGACAATGACATTATAAGGACCAAGGAATATGCACATGATAAAGACAGACTTCAGTAACCAAAGCAGAAACAAATATTTTTACTGAACTCAAGGTTGTAAATCAGGTAATGCAAATCAAATTCTTTTCACTTTGATTTGGCACCATGACTTACATTTCTGCAGAGAAAACCCTTGTTCTTTGTTTTAGAAAGTTATTTAGCTCATTAAAAGAGATTAGCATTAATTGTCACATGTACATCAAAACACAACAAGTGGATCTTTTGTGTCAACAACAAACACTGTCTGAGAAATGTGTGGCCTGCAAGTGTTGCCATGCTTCTGGTGCCAATATATTATGCCCACAATTTACAACCGTAACCTGTACAGAATAGAGGGACGTCCTTTTAGATTGCAGATGAAGAGGAATTTCTTTAGCCAGAGAGTGGTGCATCTGTGGAATTCGTTGCCACAGGCGGCTGTGGGGGCCACACCTTAATGTGTATTTAAAGAAGAGGTTGATAGATTTTTGATTAGTAAGGACATAAAGGGACACAGGGAGAAGGCAGGAGATTTGGGCCTGAGAGAAAAAAAAGGATCAGTCAAGTGGAGCAGACTTAACGGGCCAAATGGCCTAACTCTGCTCCTATATCTTACGGTCTTACTTTTGGGATGTGGAAGGAAACTGGAGCACATGTAGGAACCCCAAAGAAGAGAAAACCTGCAGATGCTGGAAATCCAAGGGAACACAGAAAAAATGCAGGAGGAACTCAGCAGGCCGGGTGGTATCTGTGGAAAAGAACCCTTTCCATAGATGCTGGCTGGCCTGCTGAGTTCCTCCAGCACATTGTGTGCACAGGAAACCCATACAGTCATTGGGATGATTGAACAATGGCAGGAATTGAACCCTGATCTGTTGGTACTGGAAAGTGTTACACTAACTACTGTGCATCTGTGCGGCCCTGATTATTGACAACTAAAACACTGGAGAGCAACAAAAGTTGATAATAGATATAAACAAATGTAAAAGACCAAAATGATTCACCTATAAGTGGCACAAACTCTTTTTACACTGCTATGTGATTCTCTACAGGTTAATCCAAGAATTAGCATCCTTTCTGTCGAAGATCTGCGACAAAAGTATCTTCTGACTTGGCCTCCACAGCTATCTGTGACAATGAATTCCAGATTCGCTAAGTTCAAGTTGAAGTTTATTGTCATTGAACCGTAAGCATGTATACCGCCAAACGAAACAATGCTCCTGCAGACCAAAGTGCATGTCACAGTACATATAACTCACACACATAATACAAAGTAATGTTACCACAAATAAATTAGAAATAATAAGATGCATTTATGACACAACTCAAAAAGTAAACCATATAACACTACTGGAACTTCATACGTGATGAGACCAGGGTGGCAGCTGGGAGTTCTTCCAGCCTGAGGGAAGAAGCTGTTTCCTATCCTAATAATTCTTGCCCTAATGTTATGGTTCCTCCTGCCTGATGGTAGGAGGCTGTTAGATGAATGGGAGGGATCATTGACAATGCTAAGGGTCCTGCATACATAGCACTCCTGATAAATATCTGGATGGAAGAGAGACCCTAATGATCCTCTCAGCAGTCCTCGCAATCCTTTATAGGGACTTGTGGTCTGATGCCTTGTGATTCCTGTATTAGATGGCGATATGGCTGTTCAAGACACTCTCTGGTTAAAGAAATCCCTCCTCATCTCTGTTCTATGAAATGTGTCAGCATTAATGAAATTAAGCTGATAATATGCAAGAGGTTTCTTTATATCTACAGCATTCCTGACATTGCAGTAATTTAAAATTTATTGCTGGATATGGCTGTGGCAAGATTTCACAGCTTTCAAGTACTTACAGTACATGGCAATGAATCCGGGAGCCCCACCATCCAGGGCATGCTCTCTGCTCACGGCTGTAATCAGAAAGAAGCTACAGGAGCCTCAGGACTCACACCACTAGGTTCATGAACAGTTACGAACCCTCAACCATTTGACTCTTTTACCAAAGGGGATAACTTCACTCAACTTTCTCTTGGCTCGTCATTGAAATATTACCACAACAAATGGACTCACTATCAAGGACTCTTCATCTAATGTTCTTGATATTTTTTGCTTATTTATTTATTATTATTATTATTTTTACTTCTTGTATTTGCACAGTTCTTCTGCCAAGATGTTGAACACCATAGTTGAATGGTCTTTGATTGATTCTGTTCTGGTTATTATTCTATAGATTTATTATGCCCATAAGTAAATGAATCTCAGGATTGTATATGGTGGCATATTTGTACTTTGATACTAAAATTTATTTGAACTTTGTGTTTAATTATAATGCAAATTAAATACCATCTTGATGACCATTCTCCCTTCCCTTCTATCCTTCCCAACACACACACAACTGACAACATTCCCTGTTCTTTTAGTTTTCTCAGGTTTATCTTTGTAGTTTGTATCCTTGTATATATAACCTCAGGAAAACACAAGATGCTCTACCATGCAAAAACTGGGCTTAGCTATTGTCTTTTTACTGTTCCTGGGTTGCAAGTTACATTTTTGGAATTAATGTGGTATGTTTTCTCTTTGTTTCTGAACATTATTTGATCATTTTCTTCCATTTTTATACATGCAACATAACGGGTGCCCAACAGAAGTCTGTGTTTTACGCAGAGTAACATTATCCTAAGTAAGGTTCATAATGCTGAAAAGTTCAGTGTTTTCTCTGGCACACTACTCGTTCCAATGTAACACCACTTCGATCATCTGAGATTCCACAGCTTATGTTTTCACCTCTAATTAATTTCAAAATTATTATTATATATTTTAGTGAATTCTTCAATTTGAAGTTATGTGGCTCAATGGTGTGAATAATAGGTAGTGGGATGAAGATACATCTCTACCAAAGGAGGTGTAAGACAGTCCGTCCCTCTGCTAGCCTGCAGATCACCCTTGGACAAGGGGTAGCACCTGTTTAGCCTCCCCCACCCCTCCCCACCAATAAGCATCACATGAAGCCATGGGAGCAGGTGATGGACGGTCGTATGAGCAGCTGGTGCATATCACAAGTCCTGGTTATGCGACCACTGATGCCAGGCAGACAATCTTTGAGGAGTATTGATAATGGCTGGAGTCACGTGTCTTGTAAAGACACTGCCCAGAAAAAGGCAACAGCAAACCACTTCTGTAGAAAAACTTGCCAAGAATAATCATGGTCATGAGACCATGATCGTCTACGTCTTACGACACAGGACATAATGGTGATGATAGTGTGAATAAGTTGGATAACACAGAAGGACAAAACATTGAAGACCTTTAATGTAATTAGTAGGTTTGCTGTACCCTGAGCTCAGTGATGGATTCCTGACAGAGTCATAGAACACTACAGCACAGCATAACACTACAACACTACGGCCCTTCAGCTCATCTATTTCATGCCAAACCATTTAAACTGCCTAGTTATTGAACATTACATGCAGAGGGACTATTAACTATAATGGTTTAAGTAAAAAAAAACTTAATTTTTTTCTAAACAATTATTAAAAATATGAAGTACGTCCACAATATTTTCAGGAAGGTTTGGTTTATTAAGAATTCTTAAATCAAGGATTCCACCATTTTGTATGTGATGGACCCCTACCATTAACCAAGGGGTCCGTATACCCCAAGTTGGGAATCCCTGCTCTAAATGCAGTTATTAAGAGGATCATATATAATACAGAAAAATCTCTACTCCATGTATAAGAGGACACAACACTTACTCAAGTTGATGCAGCACTGGAATGAGTGGTCTGCCAGAGAAAACACTGAGCTTTTAAGCAATGTGACCATTAATTATAGGATAAAGTTACCTACCAAGCCACCAATTTCCATGTCCAGCACATAATTCTCCGCAACTTCCACTATCTCCAACAGGTTCCCACCACCAAGCATGTCTTTTCCTTCCCCCTCTTTCTGCTTTCCTCAGGAATCGCTCCTTTACCCACCGATTCCTCTCCTGGCACTTATCCTTGCAAGCAGAAAAAGTGCTACACCTCTTCCCTCACTACCATTCAGGCTCCAAACAGTCCTTCCAGGTGAAGCGATACCTTTCCTGCCAGTCTGTTGGCACTGTGTCTGGTGTTCCTGGTGTGGTCTCCTGTATATCGGTGAAACCCGACATAGATTGGGAGACCGCTTCACTGAGCGCCTACTAGAAAAAGCGGGATTTTCCAGTGGCCACCTGTTTTAATTCCACTTCCCAGTTCCATATGACAGTTCATGGTCTCTTCTACTGTCGTGACGAGACCACATTCAGGTTGGAGGAGCAACACCTTATATTCTGTCTGGGTAGTCTCCATCCCGATGACATGGACATCGATTTCTCAAACTTCCAGCAATGCCACCCCGCAGTTCCTTCACGATTCCCCATTCCCTCTCACCTCTCTCACCTTATCTCCTTCCCTGGCTATCACCTCCCTCCAGTGCTCCTCCCCTTTTTCTTTCTTCCATGTCCTTCTGTCCACTCCTATCAGATTCTCCCTTCTCCAGCCCTGTATCTCTTTCACCAAACAACTTCTCAGTGCTTTCCTTCACCCCTTCCCCTGTCGGTTTCACCTGTCACCTTGTGTTTCTCCCTACTCTCTCCCCACGTTCTAACTCTGACTCTTCATCCTTTTTCTTCTCCAGTCCTGATGAAGGGTCTTGGCCGGAAACGTCGACTGTTTACTCTTCTCTATAGATGCTGCCAGGCCTATTGAGTTCCTCCTGCATTTTGTGTGTGCTGCAACAAATCCAAAAGACAAATTTTATGACAGATGCCAGTGATATTAAACCTGGTTCTGATTCTGATTCAAAGCAGCGTGAAAAGTGAAAAATATCTGCTCTCAAGCACCAAGCTGGAATGAAATATAGCAGGAGGAGATCTGAAACTAGTTACACTACTCACAATAAGAACATTAAGAACTCAGAGACTCTGAAATGCGGCTAATGGTTTCAAACTTTTTTCACAACCATCTCTCAGTGTTCACACATCAAAGGTACAGGTTTTAAAAACATCCTGAAAAGTATTAAAGATGGCTTATTGGCTCAGAGAGGATCATGTAAAGAAAATGGCATTTACCAACAAAATAGATTTTTTTCCTGAAGGAAATATCGTTTCCCCAAAGGAAATTATGGAAAGAAGCAAACATAGATGAAGCGGAAAAATTTAGGCCCTCTATGAAAGCAATGGAATCTTTGTATCAAGGTTCAACAGTTTCTGTAGCTGAAAAGAAATTAATGTAAGCTGCAATTGACTATTTTACAGTTTGTTAAACAACTGTCAAACAGAAAAATATTCACAAAAACATCTGGACAGAGAGTTGGTGAACACACAGGAAATTCTCAAAGGTTCTTGTTAGTTTTCAGTAACTGCAATTTGTAAACTGTAAAAATGGTCCTCCTGCTTCCTTTGTAAAGAGATGTAAAGAAATATTGACCTGACAATGGAATGAACAGTCCCTGTTTCATACAATCACATGTTTTTCTAATGCTGATAACATAACATGCAGCCACAATTTGAGCCACACTGGGAAACTGCAGTAGCATAGCAGCTAGCACGATACAATCACAGCTTGGGGCATCAGAGTTTGGAGTTAAATTCTGATACTACCTGTAAGAACTTTGTACATTTTATCCATGAATCCGTGGGTTTCCTCTGGGTGTTTCAGTTTCCTCCTACTGTCCAAAGACGTGCCGGTTAGCAGGTTAGTCGATCATTGTAAATTGTCCTGGAATTAGCCTAGGGTTAAACAGATGGGTAGCTAAGCAGGGATTGACAGGGCCTGTTATGCACTGTAACTACAAATAAATTTTGTCCACAGCTGGATGGTGGAAGAATCCATATTGGCAAAATCAGATATCCCTGGAAAGAGGATGCTGGGATTGTAATTCACCTGCTCCTCTCTGACCCAGGAATGGGCATACATCATCATCATTATAAGACCATACACCATAAGACCCCAAGATATAGGAGCAGAATTAGGCCATTTGGCCCATTGAGTCTGCTCCACCATTCAATTATGGCTGATCTATTTTCCCCTCCTCAGCCCCACTCTCCTGCCTTTTCCCCATAAACTTTGATGCCATGTCTGATCCAAGAACCTATCAAGCTCTGCCTTAAATACACCTAATGACCTGGCCTCCATAGCTGCCTGTGGTAACAAATTCCATAATTTCACCACCCTCTGACTAAAGAAATTTCTCCACATCTCTGTTTTAAAAAGACACCCCTCTACCCTGAGGCTATGCCCTCCAGTCCTAGAAACCCCACCATAGGAAATATCCTTTCCACATCTTCTCTGTCTAGGCCTTTCAACATTTGAAAGGATTCAATGTGTTTGCCCTCATCCTTCTGAATTCTAGTGAGTACAGACCCAGAGCCATCAAATGTTCCTCGTATGATAAACCTTTCATTCCCGGAATCATCCTTCTAAATTTCCTCTGGACCCTCTCCAGTGCCAGCACATCTTTTCTAAGATGAGGAGCCCAAAGCTGTTCACAATACTCAAGGTGATGCCTCACCATTGCCTTATAAAGCCACAGCATCACATCCTTACTCTTATATACTAGACTCTTAAAATAAATGCTAACATTGCATTAGCCTTCCCCACCACTAACTCTACCTGCAAGTTAACTTCTAGGGTGTCCTGCACAAGAACTTCTAATCCCTTTGCGTCTCAGATATTTGGATTTTCTCCCCATTTGGAAAATGGTCCACACATTTATTTCTACTGCCAAAGGGCATGACCATGTATTTTCCAACATTGTATTTCATTTCCAACTTTCTTGCCCATTCTTCTAATCTGTCTAAGTCCTTATTCAGTCTACCTGTTTCCTCAACATTACCTGCCTCTCCACCAATCATTGTATCATCTGCAAACTTGGCAACAAAGCCATCTATTCCATCCAAATCATTGATAAACAGCATAAAAAGAAGCGGTCCCAACACCGACTCCTGCGGGACATCATGAGTCACTGGCAGCCAACCAGAAAAGGATCCTTTTATTCCCACTCTCTGCCTCCTACCAATCAGCCAAAGCTTTAACCATGCTAGTTACTTCCCTGAAATGCCATAGGGTCTTAACTTAGTTAGCAGCCTCATGTGTAGCACCTTGTCAAAGGCCTTCTGAAAGTCCAAATATACAACATTCACTGCAACACACACAAAATGCTGGTGGAACACAGCAGGCCAGGCAGCATCTATAGGGAAAAGCACAGTCGACGTTTCAGGCCGAGACCCTTCGTCAGGACTAACTGAAAGGAAAGATACTAAGAGATTTCAAAGTAGGAGGGGGAGGGGGAAATACAAAATGATAGGAGAAGACCGGAGGGAGTGGGGTGAAGCTGAGAGCCAGAAAGGTGATTGGCAAAGGGGATACAGAGCTGGAGAAGGGAAAGGATCATGGGACGGGAGGCCTGGGGAGAAAGAAAGGGGGAGGGGAGCACCAGAGGGAGATGGAGAACAGGCAGAGTGATGGGCAGAGAGAGAAAAAAAGAGGGGGGGGAAGAACTAAATATATCAGGGATGGGGTAAGAAGGGGAGGGGCATTAACAGAAATTAGAGAAGTCAATGTTCATGCCATCAGGTTGTAGGCTACCCAGCCGGTATATAAGGTGCTGTTCCTCCAACCTGAGTGTGGCTTCATCTTGACAGTAGAGGAGGCCATGGATAGACATATCAGAATGGGAATGGGACATGGAATTAAAATGTGTGGCCACTGGGAGATCCTGCTTTCTCTGGCGGACCGAGCGTAGGTGTTCAGCGAAACGGTCTCCCAGTCTGCGTTGGGTCTCACCAATATATAAAAGGCATAAAAATATATAAAATCCCTTCTCCAGCTCTGTATCCCTTTTGCCAATCACCTTTCCGGCTCTCAGCTACACCCCACGCCCTCCGATCTTCTCCTATCATTTTGCATTTCCTCCTCTCCCTCCTACTTTCAAATCTCTTACTATCTTTCCTTTCAGTTAGTCCTGACGAAGGGTCTCAGCCCAAAACGTCGACTGTGCTTCTCCCTATAGACGCTGCCTGGCCTGCTGTGTTCCACCAGCATT
Organism: Hemitrygon akajei; assembly: GCF_048418815.1. Lineage (NCBI taxonomy): Eukaryota > Metazoa > Chordata > Chondrichthyes > Myliobatiformes > Dasyatidae > Hemitrygon > Hemitrygon akajei. Next base: position 5,331,721 of record NC_133125.1, read on the forward strand.
TTGTGTGTGTTGCTTGAATTTCCAGCATCTGCAGATTCCCTTGTGTTTTCTTTTTAAACATCCACTGCATCTCCTTTATCTATCCTACTTGCAATTTCCTCCAAGAATTCCAACAGGTTCATCAGGCAAAATTTTTTCTCAAGGAAACCATACTGACTTTGTCCTATCTTGGTACTGTGTCACCAAGTACTCCTCAACCTCATCCTTAACAATTGATTCCAATATCTTCCCAACCACTGAGGTCAGAGTAACTGACATTATCATCACATAATTCGATGTAGGTGATCATGGTCTCCATGGCCATGATTGTTCTTGGCAAGTTTTTCTACAGAAGTGGTTTGCCATTACCTTCTTCTGGGCAGTGTCTTTACAAGATGGGTAACCCTGCTATTATCAATACTCTTCAGAGATTGTCTGCCTGGTGTCAGTGGTTGCATAACCAGTACTTGTGATCTGCACCGGCTGCTCATACAACCATTCACCACCTGCTCCAGTGACTTCATGTGACCAGTGGTTGATGAGGTGGGTGGGGGTTACAGCTTGGATCATTGGATTTCAAAGTTCTGTCCCAGCATCCTTTGTAAGGAGTTTGTTCATCCTGCCTGTGGAATGCTTGGGTTTTCTCTGCATGCTCCAGCATGACATCTAAACCTTTGACGGACTTCTGTAGATGTGTGGTGTGAGTATTTTGACTGGTTGCATAACAACCTAGTATGGAAGCACCAATGCCCTTGAAGGGAGATGCTACAAAACATGATGGATATGGCCTAGTCCATCACAGGTAAAGTCCTCTCCCCTATTAAGCACATGTACACAGAGTGTTGATGTATGAAGACAGACCTCCCCACTACTGAGTACGTGTACACGGATCATTGATGCATGGAGTCCAGATGAAGGGTCTCAGCACGAAACGTCAACAACTTACTCTTTTCCATAGATGCTGCCTGGCCTGCTGAGCTCCGCCAGTATTCTGTGTGTGTTGCTTTGATTTCCAGCATCTGCAGATTTTCTCTTTTGCTGTGATACTTCTACGCAGAGCGTTGTCACAGGAAAGCAACTTCCTGCATGAGGGACCCCCACCACCCAGGCCAATTTCTCTGCTCATCGTTGTCATCAGGAAGATGGAACAAGAGCCTAGGGACACAAACCACAGTTCAGGAAGTTATTAACCCTTGGCCATCTGGCTATTGTACCAGTGGGTATAAACTCACTCAGCTTCACTTGCCCCATCATTGAACTGTTCCCCCAACCTGTGGACTCACTTCCAAGGACTCTTCACCTCATGTTTTCAATATTTATTGCTTGTTTATTATAATTATTATTATTTAATTATTTTCTTTCTTTTTGCACTTGCACAGTTTGTTGTCTTTTGCATGTTGGCAGTCTTTCATTCATTCTATTATGGTTCTTGCATTTACTGTGAATGCCTGCAAAAATGACTCTCAGGGTTGTATATGGTGACATATATGTACTTTAATAATAAATTGATTTTGAAGGTTAAACTTTGAAAATGTATCTCAGGGAAGTATTTGGTGACATATCTGTACTTTGATAATAAATTTACTTTGAACTTTGAGTATTTATAAATGGGCCCAATCTAATTGAAAATTCAGGAAGTGTAAGCTCTGCTGAAAATCATGCTGGAACTGGGTGACTCTGCAGTCCTCTACAGCCTCTTGCTATCCTGAGCATCGGAGGCTTCATACCAGTCTGTGATGGAACCAATTCGAAAGCTCTCCTCTAAGAGATTTGCAAGAGTTGTTGGTCACAAACCAAATGATCCCTCCAAATCATTTCTGGAGCATTACCTTAAAATTTTTGATACCGTCAAACAAAGATTCACTCACTTTAAACAATAACTTCTCTAAAGAAATAATGGCCTGGAAATTCAGTTTGATAGCTCAAAAACAAAAATGGTTTTGTATACTTCAAAGAATTTGTCAGCTAATTTTTTGGAGTGAGACTTTTGATTTTCCTGGCACAATTTCCCTCTGATTTTCTACCCCTTCATGTAATATTAAGCACTCATGTACTTCACAAATATCACCTGCAGTAAGACTTCCAACTTCTCCAATCTGAATAACAATTTGTTTAACTTCTCCACAGGACACTCAACTTTTCCTTATCCAATTTCCCCTGATGTTGTACTATTTAAACAGTTAATATTCAAACTGCATTTATTCTCACAGGTGAGTAGGCTTCCATAAACTAATATATATGTGTGTATATATATATATGGTACTCCTCCATTATACCTGCCTGTGGGTGCCCAGCTCTGTGGGTCAGAGAGAGGCAGAAGGGAGGGATCCCAGATAAGATCACTCAAACATCTCTGGCACTTCTCCCTGTTTGAAGCTTGGTGATGTATAAAGAAGGCCACAAACTCCAGACTCAAATAGAGGAGACATTCCACTTCCCTTCAGGTGACAGGATCACACAGCACATGCTCATCTAAATGTGTAGGCACTCATAGATCGACTTATGTCTTCAATAAGAATAGGCTGATGTTATGTCCTTGGATTTTCAGAAGGCTTTTGACATGGTGCCACACATGAGGCTGCTTAACAAGCTATAAGCCCATAATATTACAGGAAAGATTCTAACCTGGAAAAATCAGTGGCTAATTGACAGAAGGCAAAATGTGGGAATAAAGGGAGCCTTGGAAATGAATCCACGATTAAACAGCTTGTCATATGAGGGGTGAGTTCAATGAAACCTATCCAATGGTGAAAGGCCTTGATAGAGTGGACATAGAGAGGATGTTTCCTCTGGTGGGAGAGTCTAAGACCAGAGATCACAGTGTAAAATAGACAAGATGAAGAAGAATTTCTTTAGCCAGGGAGTGGTGAATCTCCAGAATTCGTTGCTACGGGCTGATACGGAGACCAAATCTTTATGTATAATTAAGGCAGAGGTTGATAGCTGTTGTTTGGTCAGGACGTGAAGCGATACAGGGGGTAGGCAGGAGATTAGAGCTGTGAAGAAAAATGGATCAGCCATGTTGAAATGGTGGAACAGACTTGATGGTCCAAATGGCCTAATTCTGCTCTTATATCCCATGGTCTTATGGTTTAAGACTTTCCTAGCTACTTCCAGCCAGAAATACCTGGCTATGGCACTGAAGGACTCTTTGGACCATGGCACAAACAGCATGCCTCTGTTCTTCAGTAGACCAACCAGATTCCTCTGATCTTCTGGAACCATCCTCCTGTCTCATCATTTATTTGCAACAATTCCAAGAGTCTGTGGAGTTCAAAGTTCAAGATTAACAAAATATATATATATGTTGCCATATATTACTCTGAGATTGAGTTTTCTGTGGGCAGTCACAGTAAATACAAGAAACATGATAGAATCAATGAAGTGCACCCACCTGGCTCAGAATTGGAGCCCCCTTCCCAGAAACAGAAGGGTTCCTTGTGGCAATGGAGGACTGAGCTCTTATTACTAAAAAGTGATAAGAAACACATAACATAAAACACATAATAACAGAGCAATAAACTCCAGGTGATAACTGCAAAAGAAAAAAAAGGCAAGAGAAACCAGAAACAATCTAACATATTATAGGATCCTGCAGCAGTTTAACTCAATCTGATTACTCACACAGGCTCAAATACAAACCTGCTTTAAAATAAAAACTCATAAAAGACATCACACCGTACTATAAGTACAAGCCTGATTCAGTTTTAGATTCAGAGTTCCACCAATTATATTATGACTAATGCATTATCACAGATAGGACAAACCATAATAACCATCTGGATATAATATCACAGGAAAAACAAACAAGATTAACTTACTTCATAGATACATTCATTCCAAACACATATAACTTACAGAAATCAATATGCAAAACACATGAGAAATATGCTGAAATGAAAGACTATGAAACATGAACAGGGCATACATTGTTCCAATATCTATTACTGGTATCATCCCAAATTCACTATACAGTAGCATTGAACAATTAGGCCTACACCATAATATCTATGTAAATCTCCCGAAAGCCACAATACTAAACACCACTAGAAAAGTCAAAAAATTCCTAGCAGTTGAGAAATGAGTGTGCTTGGCTATGCTTAAGCTGAGAAAAACTTTAAAAAATAAATAAGCAATAAGTATTGAGAACATGAGATCAAGAGTCCTTGTAAGTGAGTCCATGGGTGGTGGGAAGAGTTTAGTGCTGGGACAGGTGAAGCTGAGTGAAGTTATCCATGCCAGTTCAGGAGCCTGATAGTTAAGGATTAATAATTTTTTTCTGAACCTGGTGGTGTGGGTCCTAGGGAACCTCTACCTCTTTCCTGATGGTGGTAGCAAGATGAAATCATGGCCTAGGTGGTGGGGTCCCTGATGATGTTTGCTGCTTTCTTGTGACAGCCTCTGTTTCGATGTGCTCAATGATTGGGCGGGCTTTACCTGTGATGGACTGGGCCTTATCCACTACTTTTTGTAGACTTTCTCATCCATTACTTGTTTGTAACCTGTCCTCTTAGGAGCTGAGTGCAAGCATTGCACTGCTCGGTCACGTTGATACATCGGTAGAGAACTGACAAATCCAGGTTCAGTGCTGCACCACACATGGACGTTTGACAGTAAATTGGCATTTGAAGCTCTGGCTCTTGCTCTGACTTTCATATGCAATGATAGAGTGACCAACTCTGTTGCTTTAAAATCCCCAAAAAAAACACGGATGAATTATTAGGCACTATTAGTTCACAATGATGAGCCTAGCTGCACATTAATAGGCATGTTCCTCAGACAGATGATGGAATATCAAATTATCTCTCAACCTTGCCAGTGACAACAGGACAGTGAGAACAGACTGTTAACAAGTTCACTTCATTAATATTGTGTGATTTTTAGCTTGTGCGAAAAAAGGAGCAGAGGTTGTTCAGGAACATTTGATTGATGTACAAATGACCTCCATTGTCATATATTTTATTCAAGGATGAAGGATCAGAATTATTCACCACATACGTTTACAGTACTGTGCAAAAGTCTTAGGTACAGATATATATAGCTAGGGTGCTCAAGACTTTTGCACAGTACTGTAATAATTTAATGTATTACACCGTACTGCTGCAACAAAAAAAGTCTAATTCCCTGACAAATATGAGTGATAATAATAAGCATGATTCTGATATGGGTCTCTATTGTGAATGGAGAGTGGGAAGGGGCAGGGAGATGGGAATTATGGTTGGGGAAGGGAGAGGGGAGGGAGTGTGAAGAACCAAAGAGACATTCTGTAATGATCAATAAAGCAATTGTTAGTAATCAACTGACCTTGCTTGGTGTCTCAGGGCTTGGTGAATCACGAAGAATGCATGTATAATTCATTAGGAGTTTGAGGAGATTTGGTATATCACCAAATTTTCTAACAGATTTCTTCTCAGGTGCAGTGAAGAACATTCTGACTGGCTGTGTCACAGCCTGGTATGGGGTTTCCGAAGCACAGGATTGTAAGAGGATGCAGAGGGTTGTAGTCTCAACCAGCTCCATTACAAGCACAAGCCTCCTCACATTGAGAACATCTTCAAAAGGTGGTGTCTCAAGAAGACCGCATCCATCGCTAAGGACCCTCGCCATCTGGGACATGCTCTCTTCTCCTTACTAACATCAGGGAGGAGGTACAGGGGCCTGAAGACACACCCAGTTCATAGGAACAGCTTCTTTCCCTCCACCATCAGATTTCTGAACAGTCCATGACCACTATCACTATTCCTCTTTCTTCTTCTTCTTAGCCCATCACCCCTACTGGGACATTGGCCGCCGACAGCAGCTTGCCTGGGCCAGTCTTTCGAGTTGTTCCGTGGTGTAGCCCATCTTGTCGCTGTATCCTGCTTTTCCCGGCGATGGGGTCCCTGGAGTTTTGTTAGTGATTCTGTAGCTTTGGATATTACAGAATGGAGTTGCTAGCTCCATGCCCAACCTCTTCTGTTCACAGCCGGTTTCGGGACCGTCCATGGCAGAGTTCCACTATTTCTCTTTGGCTCTTTTTTTTAAACTTATCGTGTTATGCCTTGCACTATGCTGCTGCGGCAAAACCACAAATTTCTCAACATACGACCCTAATCCTAATTCTGTGGTTAAAACTTCAAGGCTGAGTAACTCATGGCATGTGGCCAAAGGACTCCACAAGAAGCCTTGGCGAAACCAGAGTAAAATAAACAAGACCCCTCCCCTTGCCTCTTCTTCAATTCCCCACTCTGGCCTCTTACCTCTTTACCACATTGCTTTTCACTTCCTCCTGGTTCCCCTCTTCCTTCCCTTTCTCCCATGGTTCATTCTTCTCTCCAATCAGATTCCTTCTTCTCAAGGACTTTGCCTTTTCAATCTATCACCTCCCAGCTTCTTTCTTCATACCCCTCCCCCACCCACTTGGCTTTACCAATCACATTCTAGCTTGCCCTCCCCCCACCTTTTTATTCTGTCATCTTCCCCCTTGTGCTCCAGTGCTGAAAAAGGGTCTTGAAATATCAGCTGTTGATTCATTTCCATAGATACTGCACCTCCACCAGCATTTTGTGTGTTTTGTTCTAAATAAATTCCTTCTCTGTTGTATATTGCACCTTCTTAGATTCATTTTTAGTTTTTCAAAGTGGCAAGAAAGAATTGCCACCAGTGTGTTTCTATAAGCATTGCAAATAGCTGGTGGTACTTTTAATGTTAACAAGCATTGATAAGCCAATTTTATAAGAATAACAATAATGCATTGCTATCAATAATATTCAACAGCAGTCCAGTTCAGCCAAAGTTTACCCAGTGTTGATTCAGAGTTGAAGGCCCAATAAATACAAGACAGAATATTACACAAAAAAAACATTACCACACTCCAAATGGAAGCACAAGAGATTCTGCAGATGCTGGAAATCTAGAGCAGCACACACAGAATGCTGGGGCAATTCAGTAGGTCAGGTAGCGTCTGGTGGGGGAACACGAACAGTCGATGTTTCGAGTTGAGATTCTTCATCAGGGCTGGTAAAGACATGGTCAGGATAAAAAGGGGGAGGAGTTGAATGGTGAATCCAGATGAGCAGTGGATAAGTGACTGGGGGAGGGAAATGGAAGGGACTCGGAATTACAATCAGGTTTATTATAGAGTCATAGAGAAGTACAGCAAAGGAACAGGCCCTTCAGCCCATCTAGTTTGCACCAAACCATTTACACTGCTTATTCTCATCAAGCTGCTTCGGGACCAGAGCTCTCCGTACCCCTGCCATCCATGTACTTACCCAAACTTCTTTTAAATGTTGAAATCAAGCGCACATACACCACTTGCGCTGGTAGCTCATTCTGCACTCTCACAACCTGTTGAGTGAAGAACTTTCCTCTCACATTACTATTAAACTTTTCTGCTTTCAACCTTCACACATGACCTCTAGTTGTAGTCTCACCCAATCTCAGTGAGAAAGCCTGCTTGCATTTACCCTGTTTAAACCCCTCATGATTTTGTATATCTCTATCAAATCTTCCCTTAATCTTCTACATTCCAAGGACATAGAAGATTATCACTGACATATGCTGTGAGATTTGTTGTTTTGCGGCAACAGTACATTGTAAGACACAAAATACTATAAGTTACAATAAAGAATAAAATATGTAACTGGTGCAAAAGAGGAATAGTGAGGTGGTGTTCAGGAACTATTCAGTAATCGAATTCTGGAGGGGATGGTGCTGGTTCTACAACACTAACTGTGCATGTTCGAGCTCCTGGTTGATTGTAGTAATGAGAAGAAGTCATGTCTTACTGAGGATTCTTCATGATGGATACTACCTTCTTGAGGCACTGGCTTTAGAAGATGTCTTCACTGGTGGGAAAGCTGTGCCTGTGATGGATCTGGCTGAGTAGACAACCCTCTGCAGCTTCTTGAGACCCTGTAGGTCTGTAGAAATTTGCTAGAGTCTTTGGCGAACTCAAAGAATTTGGTGAACTTTTCCCTCAAACCCCTAATGCAATATAGCTGTTACCATGCCTTCTTTGCAATTGCATCAATATGTTGGGTCCAGGATAGATTCTGTGAGAACTTGAGGTTGCTCATCCTTTCCACTGTTGACCTCTCAATGAAGATTGGTGTGTATTCTCCTGACTTCCCGAATGATGAGAGAAGTTAGAATGTGATAAGTGGAGGTCAGATTAGAGGAAATAGGAGGAGCCAAAAGAGAAATTGTTCAGGGTGAGTATCATTCCTCTCAGACGGAGAAGGGTGGTGCTGAACAGGAATGGGTTCGGTCAGTGGTTAAGAAAGAAGCCATTCACCAAATAAGCAAAGAACTGTGCAAAATTCTTAGGCATCATATTTATAGCTAGAGTGCCTAAGACTCGTGCACAGTACTGTGCTGATTATATGTATTGCACTGTACAGATGCTACAAAAAAACAAATTTCATGACATCATTTCATATGAATGATGATAATCCTGATTCTAATCTGGTCTCTATTGTGGACGGAGAGTGGGAAGGGGGCAGGGAGAGGGGAATCCTGGTTGGGAAAAGGGGAAGAGAGAGGGAGGGAGTGCAAAGAACCAGAGAGACTTTCTGTAATGATTAATAAACCAATTGTTTGGAATCAACTGACCTTGCCTGGTGTTGCAGGGCTGGATGCATCTGCACATATGCCACCCCCCCAACCCCAACACTCTTTCTCTACCACCATCCTACATCCCTTTCACGTCACTCCACCCTCACCATTCCCAACATCCTTCCAATTTACAAACTCGCTCTCCACTCCACGTTGACAAATACAGTACTGTGTAAAAGTCTTAGGCACCTTAGCTATATACATGTGGCTGAGACTTCTGCAGGTGCTGTAGCTTTTGCTAAAGATTCATGAAATAGTGGAAATATTTCTGCTTGCTAATATATGAGGTGTTAATGTCAGAGGAAGTAGAAACTCAACTGGACAGAAAATTGGACCAATGACTGACCCTATACATGCAGCTAAATTATCATTGAATAGGAAGGTCACTTGACTTATCAACCGACAGTTCACATTGGGAGGGATGGTATCCCTGATATTATTTAAAGGAGCCTGCATTTCAGAGCTGAACTTCTCATAAATGCCAGGCAGCAAGGGAATGGAATTGCAGTCCCGTTGGTATTCTGGAGAACTGGATCAACAGAGAAACAGGGCTTTGCTTCAAAAGTTAACAGTGAATTATTAATGATGTGGGCCCGACTTTTACTTAAAAATGTTTGATCTAATCAACATACTCAAGAAGCCAGAGGAACTCAGCAGATCAGGCAGCAGCTATGTAGAGAAATAAACCGTTGATGCTTCGGGCTGAAATCCTTCATTGGGATTGGAAAGGAAGGGAGAAACAAGCCAGAAGAAGAAGACGGGGCAACAACAAGAAGTATAGGCTGGAGTAGGTGGGGCAACAGCAAGGAGTACAGGCTGGAGTAGGTGGGGCAACAGCAAGGAGTACAGGCTGGAGTAGGTGGGGCAACAGCAAGGAGTACAGGCTGGAGTAGGTGGGGCAACAGCAAGGAGTACAGGCTGGAGTAGGTGGGGCAACAGCAAGGAGTACAGGCTGGAGTAGGTGGGGCAACAGCAAGGAGTACAGGCTGGCAGACAGTAGGTGAAACCAGGTGGCAGGAAGTAGATGGCTGGGTAACTTCTCCACCTTCTTATTCTGGCATCTTCCCCCTTCCTTTCCAGTCCTGATAAAGAGTCTCGACTTGAAACGTTGGCTATTTATTCCTCTCCATAGGTGTTGCCTGATCTCCTGAGTTCCCCTACCCGTTATGTGTGCATGTTGTTCTGGATTTCCAGCATCTGCAGAATCTCTTGTGCTTATTATTTCTCTGTGACCTACTTCAAAATCTCTTTCTAAGAGACACAGTTGGGTCTTAGCATTCAACAACCGAACTTCAATCCAATTTCTAGGCATGAGTAACTTATTTTAATTTTTAATTGAAGTGTTCCTACGTGAGACATTTAGTAAATGTTTTGATAGCAAAGGCTTGTCAAGCGGTCTGAGGCAGGGTCCTCCAATGTCCAAGGCCTTGTTATCACTCACAGTTGATGCCACCTCACAGATTTCCATTTCTGTCTGTAAGAAGTTTATACATTCTCCCCATGACATTTTGGGTTTTCTCTGGATGTCCTGCTTTCCTCCCACATTCCAAAGATGTACCGGTCAGGTTAATTGGTCACCTGAGTGTAATTGAGTGGCATGGACATGTTGGGCCTGTTACCATACTTCATCTCAAAATAAAATTTGATAACTGCAGATGTCCCAACTCAGTCAAGCATGAGCTGGCCCTTCACAAACCAGATATAAAGTTCCCAGTTCCTAATTATTCCAAAACCACAAAATTAATAATTAAATGTGGATATGTACAGTATATGGAATAGTTGCATATCTAGACTATCTAGAATTGACAGCAGCACCTCCTGAGGAATTACGTTATAGTCCTGTGCACATTTTAATTATCAGCCTCACCTCATCGCAGAAGGATCCAGCTCAGAATGTCTTTCACTGTTTGTCTTATCAGCCATTGATTGTCTCTTATTTTTAGATACCTGCTTCACTGTTTACAGGCTCAGTCATTACAAGTAAAAGCACAACACATTCTACAGTCAAAATTGCACTTTGAAATGTGCTATGCTGGAAAAGTGTTGAATACAAGCTACAAAAGAAGACAGAGCTGACAGCTCGATGTCTTTGCGTGAATAATCTCGGAATAGACACTAATTTTCAGTCAACTAAAGAGGGAGGGCAGGCACTAATTTCCCAATCAACCTAGGATGGAAGGCTACTACCAATTCCCAGTCAAATCAGGAGGGAGGGCTGGCACTAATTCCCAGTCAAATCAGGAGGGAGGGCTGGTATTAATTCCCAGTCAAATCAGGAGGGAGGGCTGGCACTAATTCCCAGTCATCTAAGGAGGGAACGCAGACTTTCTGGAGGAAGCCAGAAGCAACCGCAATATCAGACAATTCAAGGACAGAAGCATCAGCTTAAACCAAACCCTCAGCAATAATATTAAATACAAGAGAAAAAAATACAAGAACAGGCAGCAAAAATATCTTAAAAACATGCACCAACATGCTCTTACTGGAATTCTTAATATCCCAAGGTACTTCATTAGACCTCTGTCACATGAAGATTCCGAGCAATGAAAAGTGATGAAGACCTGGTCAGAGAGGTAGGATTCAAAACACACCTCAAAGAGATGCTAGAGAGCGAAGACAGATTCAGGGAGAAACATCGCAGCTTGATGCCTCGGCTGCTGAAGTTGCACCTCATTTTGGGGCAATCAGAAATGGAGGTATACAATTAGTTTGATGTGGAATAACTCCTTCCCTTCCCCCCACCTTTTTATTCTGGAATCTTCCTTTCCATTCTGGATGAAGGGCCTCAGCCTGAAACATTAACTGTTTATTCATTTCCATAGATACGGCCTGACCTGCTGGGTTCCTCCAGCATTTTGTGTGCGTTGCTTATGGATTTCCAGTATGTGCAGAATCTCTGGTGTATATAACTGGTGAGTGTTTGGGAGACTGGGGATTGAGCACTCAATAGCTGCTTTGATTAGTTTGACACAACACTCTGGGCTGACGAGCTTGTTCCTCTGCTATTCTGTTCCATGTTCTATAAATGCCACAGTCGCACCACGAGAGCGTAGTAGTTAGTGTGACACTATTACAGCTTGGGGCATCGGAGATTGGAATTCCATTCCAGTGTCTTCTGAAAGGAGTCTCCTCCTCATGGAATATGTGGATTTTCTTCAGGTGCTCCTGTGTCCGCCCAGTCTAAAGACATACTGGGTAGGTTAATTGGCCGTGGTAGATTGTCCTGTGATTTGGTTAGTGTTAAATCAGTGTAGTTGGGAGTTGCTGGACAGGAACATCTCCAGGGGCCAGATGGGCCTACTCTGCACTGTGACACTAAATAAAATAAAAACTCTCAGGAAGGGAATGAGAGATGCTCAAAGTTCACGAGAGGCCTGGTGGAGAAGGGAAGAAACTGGGCAGAAACATGATTTGAAACAAATGTTATTGAATAATTCAATTATACAACCAAAAACTGGAAACTATTGTAGAAATTTCCTTTGGACTTCAAAGGTGAACCTCTTCCAGATTAAAGGCTGCAAATTTTACTTAGTAATCATATTTAATTAGGGCATCAATAGAAATGCAACCGACATCATCAATCTAACTTGTATTATAAAAAATATTTTGACAATACCAAGTGAATTTCATTCAATGGCTGTTAATATGATCTGTCTATTTACATGAAGCAATTATTACTCAGTTACTGATATCTCTGATTAACTGATTTCTGATTAACTGTAAGAAGTTTTTTTCTCATTTTAAACTGGAAAATTGATACAGGTTTATTAAATATATTTATGTTAAGAATTTACACTCAGTGGCCACTTTATCAGTTACCTTCCGTACCTAATACAGTGACCACTGGGTATACGCTTGTGGACTTCTGCTGCTGTAGCCCATCCACTTCATGGTTCAACATGTTGTATGTTCAAAAATGCCCTTCTGAAATATTGTTGTAACACATGGTTATTTGAGTTACTGCTGCCTTCTTGTCAGCTTGAACCAGTCTGGCCATTCTCCTCTGACCTCTCTCATTAACAAAACATTTTCACAAACAGAACTGCCATTTACTGGATTTTTTGATGAAGGGTCTTGGCCTGAAACGTTGGCTACTCTTTTCTCACAGATGCTGCCTGACCTGTTGAGTTCTTCCAGCGTTGTGTTCGTCATCTCGCCTTACTGATCTCCCTCCTGTTACAAGAGGAACAAGTGCCATACCTGCCCCTATACCTCCTCCCTCACTACCATTCAGGGCCCCAAACAGTCCTTCCAAGTGAGGCAACACTTGACCTGTGATTCTGTTGGGGTCATCTACTGTAACTGGTGCTTCCAGTGAGGCCTCATATATATTCATGAGACCCCAAGTAGATTGGGAGACATGTTTGCTGAGCACCTATGCTCCATCTGCCAGAAAAAGTAGAATCTTCTACTGGCCACCCACTTCAATTCTACTTTCCATTCCCATTCTGATGTGTCAGTCCATGGCCTCTTCTACTGCCATGATGGGTTGGAGGAGCAACACCTTATATTCCATCTGGGTAGCCTCCAACTTGATGGTATGAATATCGATTTCTCGAACTTCCAGTCCTGGCTCTTCCCTTCATTCCCATTCCCATTTCCCTATCTTATCTACCCATCACCTCCCTCTGATGTTCCTCCCCTTTCCCTTTCCTCCATGGTCCTCTACCTTCGCCAATCAAATTTCCCCTTCTCCATCCCTTTATCTCTTTCACCTATCAGCTTCCCAGCTCTTTACTTCACCCCTTTCCCTCTTCCAGTTCTACCTATCACCTACCACCTTGTACTTCTTCCTCCCCTCCCTCACCTTCTTGCTTAAACTTCTCATCTTTTTTTCCAGTCCTGATGAAGGATCTCGGCCCAAAATGTCGACTGTTTACTCTTTTCCATAGATGCTGCCTGGTCTGCTGAATTCTTTCAGTATTTTATGCGTGTTGCTTGGATTTCCAGCATCTGCCGATTTTCTTGTCTTTGTGCTAACTGAACCTCTTGACCATGTCTGCATGCTTTTATTTGTTGAGTTGCTGCCACATGATAAGCTGATTAGATATTTGCATGGAAAAGCAAGTGTTCCTAATAAAGTGACCACTGAGTGTATGCTAAGAACTGCAATTCACAGCTTCTTAAAACTTAGTTTGTTTTTACAGTAGAGTCACATTTAGTTTATGTTTAGCTGAAGTTGTTGAATTCTTGCAACATTTAAAAAATGAATTTTTTTTTGTTTTATTTAAAAGGGATTATATGCAAAAGATTACTGATGGAGAAAATGCTGCGCATTATTTAAATAAAAACTGCCATGAAATATTTTACAGATGAATTCTGTAACAATAATGCTTCTTGCAGTAGAAATTCATAGCACAACAAAATTTTAAAATGACATTTCTCCTGACAGCTATTAATGCAAACTATGGTACTGTGCAAAAGTCAGCAACATCTATATATATATATATAACAAGAGAAAATCTGCAGATGCTGGACATCAAAGTAATACACACAAAATGTTAAAGGAACTCAGCTGGCCAGGCAACTCTGTGGAAAAGAGTGAACAGGCCAAAACCCTTCATCAGAGTCCTCTTTTCCATAGATGCTGCCTGGCCTACTGTGTTCCTCCAGCATTTTGTGTGTTTAACATTAAATATATATATATATTTAGGGTGCCTATGAGTTTTGCACAATAGTGTAATATTTCTATATATTGCACAGTAATGCTGCTGCTACAAAAACAAAAAGCAAATTTCATGACATATATGAGTGATGATAAACCTGATTCTGATATGGGTCTCTACTTTGAATTGAGAGTGTGAAGGGGACAGGGAGAGGGGAATCATGATTGGGAAAAGGGTGACAGGGAGAGGGGAGGGAGCAGGAAGCAACAGAGAGACATTCTGTAATGATCAATTAACCAATTGTTTGGAATCAAATGACCTTGCCCAGTGTCTCAGGGCTGTGTGTGTCTGCACCCACGCCCCACCCCTTACTCCTGGCACTCCTTCTCTGCCACCTGCCCCACACCCCTCCTGTAGTGTTCCACCCTCACCATTTCCAATACCCTTTGCTCCCACCAGATTTACAAGTATGCTCTATGCTCCACATTGATAAATACAGTACTGTGCAAAAGTCTTAGGCATCCTAGCTATATGCATATATATATATATATGTGTGTGACTAAGACTTTTGCACAGCACTGTACCTTTATCCGAAATGTGATTTTTGAGTTAGGTTGTAATCTTGGCAAAAAAAAAGGAATCCAGACAATGAAAACATGCTGGTACTAATAATCCTTTAATATTCTCATATGTCAACAAGGAAGCGTAAAGAAGTGAGATAGGTTACATGTCTGAGAGGTGTTGTAACAACTTTGCTCTCAATGTCAGTAAGTCCAAGGAAAGGACTGTGGGCTTTCTGAAGGGGAAATCAAGAGAACACAGAGCAGCCCACATCAATGGATCAACCGCGGAAAGGGTGAGCAATTTCAAGTTACTGGGGGTCAAGTTCTTATAAGATCAACCCCGAGGTCAACACATTGCAGCAATCATGAAGAAAGTACACCAATGCTCATCTTCATTGTAAATTTCTGCAGGTAAACAGCATCTGACCAGTTATATCACAGCCAGGTATGGAAGCTCCAATGCCCAAAATCGAAAGACACAGAACAGCAAGCTGTCTTCAATCTTTTTTATGCCATAGACCAATACCACTAAGCAAGGTATCTGTGGACTCCAGGTTGGGAACCCTTGCTAAATGCCCAGACTCAGCCATTTCTATATGAACTCAACCATCCTATCATCCAGGACATCTTCAAGAGGCAGTGTCTCAAGAAGGCAGCATCCATCATTAAGGACACTCATCATTTGGGACATGACCTCTTCTCCAGACTACCATGTCGAAAGAAGTACAGGAGCCTGAGACTCACACTCAATATTTTAGTAACTGTTTCATCCCCTCGACCATCAGATTTCTGAATGGTCCATGAACCCAAAGACATTACTGTGTTATTTCTCTTTTCCACTTTTCATTCATTTATTTTTGGTGTTTATGGTAATTTATGTGTCTTGTACTGAACTGCTGCTGCAAAACAACACGTAACATCACATAGGTCAGTGATAATAAACTCTCTTCTGATTTGGAGATAACTGGCTACTTGGCCACTATAAATATTGAAAAAATTATCAGCAAAAGATAGAGTAGTAAGGCTATAATATCATCAGACGTAGGAGCCGAGTTATGCCATTCAGCCCATTGAGTCCGCTCCTCCATTCCATCATGGCTATTATTATCCCTCTCAATCCCAGTCTCCTGCCTTCTCCTCATAATCTTTGATACCTTGACTAATCAAGAACCTATCAGTCTCTGCTTTATATATACCCAACGACTTTGCCTCTACAACCATCCAAAGCAATGTATTCCACAGATTCACCACCATCTGGCTAAAGAAATTCATCCTCATCTCTATCCTAAAGGGACATCCTTGTATTCTGAGACTGTGTCCTAGATTTGCCCACTACAGGTAATACCCTCTCCACATCCACTCTATTCTAGGCCTTTCAATATTCGATAAGTTTCAATGAAATCCTCTCTCAATTTTCTAAAAGATTTTCTAGTAGGCTCTTCCACAACTGATGGGCTGTCTTTCAAGGACTCTTCATCTCATGTTCATGATATTTATTCCTCATTTACCTATTATCATTACTTCTTTTTCTTTATTTTTTATTTGCACATTTTGTTGTCTTTTGCACATTGGTTGTTTGTCCTGCTAGGTGTGGTCTTTCACTGATTACTTTATAATTCTTGGACTTACTGAGAATGCCCACAAGGAAATGAATCTCAGGGATGTAAATAGTGACGTACATGTACTTTGGTAATAAATTTACTTTTAGTAGATGATGGCCCTGCAGATACCAGTCTGTGGGTGGATATTATGAAAATATTCTTCTGTGCTGCTATATAATCAGCATTTGTAATGTAGTCCCCTCGGCACTGGTGAAGATTTGCTGAATGCTTGTTAGGTGGCCCATGTTCAGTCCATAAAAGTGTTGCTGAATTTCCTGTTGCCCATCACCACAACTGACCATTCTCCCACACTCCTCACCCTGACAACTGATCAGCACATGCAAGAAATTACAGATATTTTGTAGATGCAGATCAACAAATCACAGAAATGGGCAAACCTTATACGGACTTAGTCTATCCTTCTCGCTGTCTCAGTAGGGGAGCCATGTTGGCATAGCAATTAGCAAGCAAGTTCAAACACAAGGCAGTTCAAGGACTTTAAATGGAACAAGATATAAAAATCAAACATCAAATATTGGAATTTTGGAAAATTGGAGAATAAAATCACAAGAAAATAAATATGATAAATAGAAGTTACAGTGCAGGAGATTCTAATTAAAAGCTACAGCAAAAAGAGAAGTTTTAAGCCTCAATTTAAGAGTTTAAAGTTGGGGCAGACTTCAGATCCTCTGGAAGGTTATTCCAGATAAGTGGAGCATAGCAACTAAAAGCTGCTTCACCATGTTTAGTTTTGACCCTGGGGATGGCAAGCAGACCTGCCCCCAGACGATTTGAGAATTCAGGAAGGTTCATAATGCAGCAAGAGATCGGAGATATATTTTTTCCCAGACCATTCAGTGCTTTATAAACCAATATTAATATTTTAATGTCAGTCCTCTCTGATGGGCAGGAAGCCAGTGTAGGGATCTGAGAACTGGAATGATTTGTTCTACTTTCTGGGTCTTAGTGAGGAATCTAGCAGCAGCGTTCTGAATGAGTTGCAGCTGTCTGAGGGATTTTTTAGAGGCCTGTGAAAACGCCATTACAGTAGTCAAGCTTACTAAATGCATGGATGAGCTTATCTAGATCTTTCTAGATCTATTACAGCTCAGGGCATCAGAGTTTGGAGTTAAATTCTGATGTCCTCTGTGTGGAATGTATAGGTTTTGTCCAGGTGCTCTGGTTTCCTCCCACTGATTTGCAGGTTAATTGGTCTTTGTAAATTGTCTGATTAGACAATTAAATTGGGGCATCATGGCTCAAAGGGCTGGAAGGACCTGTTTCAAGCTGCATCTTTAAATAAAAACTAATATAAAGCAGCCAGCACAACCAAAAACCCCTCCCTCCCCAAACATAATGTCTCTCCTTCCCCCCCCTCCCCCCCATAGAGCAGAAAATACAAAAGCCTGAAAGCACGTACCAGCAGGCTCAAGGACAGCTTCTACCCGGGTGTTCTCAGATAAATTGAAAGGTTGCTAAGTACAGTAAGATGGACTAATGACCTCAGAACCAACCTCATTATTACCTGCACTGCACTTCCCCTGCAGCTGTGACACAATATTCTGCATTCTGTTATTTTCTAATTTGTTCTAGCACAATGCACTGTGTAGTGATATGATATGTATGTGTGTGTGTAGTGGCTACTGGAACAACCCACACCGTTTAGAGACTAGGCATGGTTGGGGGCATTGAGAAGGTGTATCCTGGTTGGCGTGTCTTCTGCAGAATCTAATAACAATAATGTTCAAAGTTGAAGAAATGTGCTTGTTCTTTTATTAAGAAACTAGTAAAACAAACAAGTTTGAAATGATAAAAGCTAATGAAACTGGAACTTACAAAATTAAGCAAAGTTAAGCACAAATGTTTAAATGAAATTAAATGATCAACAAAAAGATATCATCACAACCTGTTTCCTTGTTCTAAACTAACCACAATGACTCTAATATGATGGCAGAATATAGCATTAATGGAAAGACTCTTGGCAGTGTGGAGGATCAGAGGGATCTTGGGGTCCGAGTCCACAGGACACTCAAAGTGCTGTGCAGGTCGACTCAGTGGTTAAGAAGGCGTACAGTGTATTGTCCTTCATCAATCATAGGATTGAGTTTAGGAGCTGAGAGGTAATGTTGCAGTTATATCGGACCCTGGTCAGACCCCACTTAGAGTACTGTGCTCAGTTCTGGTCGTCTCACTACAGGAAGGATGTGGAAACTATAGAAAGAGTGCAGAGGAGATTTACAAGTATGTTGCCTGGATTGGAGAGCATGCCTTATGAGATTAGGTTGAGTGAATTTGGCCTTTTCTCCTTGGAGCGATGGAGGATGAAAGGTGAACTGATAGAGGTGTACAAGATAATGAGAGGCATTGATCGTGTGGATAGTCAGAGGCTTTTCCCTAGGGCTGAAATAGCTAGCATGAAAGGGCATAGTTTTAAGGTGCTTGGAAGCAGGTACAGAGGAGAAGTCAGGGGTAAGTTTTTACACAGAGAGTGGTGAGTGCGTGGAATGGGCTGCCAGTGGCGGTGGTGGAGGCGGAAATGATAGGGTCTTTTAAGAGACTCCTGGGTGGCTACATGGAGCTTAGAAAAATAGAGGGCTGTGGGTAAAGCCTACATAGTTCTAAGGTAGGGACATATTTGGCACAGCTTTGTGGGCCGAAGGGCCTGTATTGTGCTGTAGGTTTTCGATGTTTCTATGTTTCTAAAAGACACAAATATGTAATTAAAACTCTTCACTTCTACTCTGCCCCACCCACGTGACTAACTACCATAATTAACTTAATAAACTCACACCACAAAGTACAGAGCAGATAGAGAACAGATGCATGGCTGCGACAATGTGCAAGAAAAGCTCTTCGCAGGATCTCAGTACATGTGACAGTAAAAAACCAATTGCAATATCTGCCTATGGGCTCCTGAACAGGAATAGCCCACCACAAGCTGTACAAATAAAACTGCATATTTTAATAGAGGAATTACAACTTTTTGGATTCAATATTGATTTCTTCATCTTCAGATAACTAATTCTGTCAATCAGAACTGGCTATTTCTGACTGTCATCTTTCTGACCGCTCTTCTTTCTCTATTTATATCATAGCACAATGGTAGGTTAGTGCTCAGTGCAATGCTATTACAGGCAAGGGCACTGGAGTTCGGAGTTCAACTCTGACGTCATCCTTAAGGAGTCTATACATCCTCTCCATGGAATGTGTGGATTTCCTCTGGGTGCTTCAGTTTCTTCCCACAGTACCAGTTAGTAGGTAATTGTTCATTGTAAATTGTCCTGTGATTAGGCTAGGGTTAAGTCAAGGGTTGCTGAGTAATGTGGCTCAAACAGCCAGAAGGAGCAATTTCACGCCGTATCTCAATAGATAAATAAATAAATAAACAGGGCCCACTTTGTATACCCCACGATCTCAGTCTTAAAAATGCATTACACAAATGAAATGTTTTCTGTTGCTCTCATGCCAGGTATTTCTCTTTTCACGGTTACTACATGAGTCTTTCCAGCTTTCTTTGTTTTCATTGCCAGGACATTTTTGGCTGGAAAAAAGCAATTTTTGAAAATATAATGAAGTAAGCAGAACCACGACCCTGTCAAATACAGTGTAGCTCGTATATCCCAGAGGTATGTCGATTCAGATAAGCCCGTGGAGAGCATTCTAACTGGTTGTATCACCGTCTGGTATGGAGGGGCCACTGCACGGGGTAAGAAAAGGGAAAAGAGGGTTGAAAGATCAGCTAGCTCCATTATGGGCACTCGCCTCCTCACCATCGAGGACATTTGGGGGTGGCACGGTAGCGTAGTGGTTAGCTCAGTGTTTTACAGCTCCAGAGACCCAGGTTCAATTCCCGCCGCTGCCTGTAAGGAGTTTGTATGTTCTCCCCGTGACTCTGTAGGTTTCCTCAGCTGTTTCAGTTTCTTCCCGCAGTCCAAAGTCGTACCAGCTGTGAGGTGAGCAAGTGGGCCATTGTAAGTTGTCCCATGATTAGGCTAGGATTAAATTGGTTTGCTACTGGGCGTTGTAACTCGAAGGCCAGAAGGGCCAATTCCATGCTGCATGTCAATTAATCAATCAATTAATCAATAAATAAATAAATAGATCGATGTGTGTTCAAAAGGCAATGCTCAAGAAGACATATCCATCATTAAAGACCCTGATCACCTAGAACATGCCTCTTCTCATTGCTACCATCAAGGAAGAGGTACAGGAACCTGAAGACACACACGCAACATTTCAGGAACAGCTTCTTCCCCTCTGTCATCAGATTTCTGAAAGGGTCCATGAACCCACGAGCACCACCTCATTATTTTTCTCTCTTTCTGCTCTTGCTATTTGTTTTATATGTTTGAACTGATAGTAAATTTGTTTTTGTGTTACACATTGCACTGCTGCTGTAAAAGCAAGAGAGTTCACGTCATAAACCCAATTCTGTTTCTGATGCCTAATATTAGCATCCAAACTTGCTAGGCTGAGATGTCATGGGTGGTGGAGTGGAGGTAAGTCTCCATCAAAGGAGGTGTGAGGCACTCCTTCTTCCGCTAGCCTCCAGGTCACCCTTGGGCAAGGTGTAGCACCTGCTTAGACCCCGATCAGGGTCATGTGAAGCCATGGGGGCAGGTGGTGGATGGTTGCATGATGGTGCACATCACAAGTCCTGGTTATGTGACCACTGACACCAGGCAGACAATCTCTGAAGAGTATTGACAGTGGCTAGGATCACCCGCCTAGTAGAAGAAGGCAGTGGCAAATCACTTCTGCAGAAAAATTTGCCAAGGACTACTACGGTCATGGATAAGACCATCGTTACCCTCGTCATGTGACACAGGACATAATGATGATGAGCTGGGAGGGAAGGGTAGTGGGGATGAGCTCCCACTACCTATTAAGTGCTCTCAGTGGCTTGTGTCTCAAATAGCTTCTGATAGCGAAGTCCAGCTCCTGGCCTTCACATGTAGCTTAGCTATTAAGCCCGGCAGAGCTGTTCCTACTGACAGAAGGGGTATTGACAGTCACTTCAAGCAGATGGGGGTCATCAGCTGTGGTTGGCAACTCATCTAGGAGAAGGAAAACTCTAATCTGAAACCTGCACTGACTTGCAGCTACCCCCACGCATGGGGAAGACTTTGGGAGTCCCTAAGGCACTCGTATGTTAAATTCAACACTGACTGGCAACTCGTGCAATGACGCTGGAGCCAGTCTGCATCAACCTCTGCCGTTCCTTTGGATTCATCGGCTGCGTGGAGAGGGGGAGCCTGCTACATGGGCAACAGCTTGCTCTCCATATCGTACTGCCCTGGCTTGCGTGTTGTGTAGACTGCTAAGACACATCCATCAAGAGAGGGCCTAAAAAAAGTGTACTACAGAAGAATCCATAAGGAAAAGCACACTTCTATTATCTTCATTCAGGCCACATTTTTCTCATGTTCAGTCCCACCTACTCCGTCATTAAAATTGGCAAAGTTAGAATGCACCACATACAGTTACCAAGCCCTAACTTGGGTGTTGTTGTATGTGAACTCGGGAATTCCTTGTCTAAGGAATCCATTGTAAAGCAGTGTACAGCACAGACTATGAACAACCTCATGGGCGATCAGAGACAGTCATAAATACTGAACTCATCACTTATCTCCCGTAAGTAAGATTTAAAACAGTCAATTTTGAGAAACTGAATTGTTTTGAATTATTTTTCAAGAAAAAAAGACTTCAAAATTGCCCAAGGGTTTGCAAGCAGCACCCTCTGGTGGGGACATATCACTTTCTCCAGGGTATGAGAAAATCCCTTGTCGCGTAACTATGGTGACAGTCAAACAACTTCTCCAGCAAAACATTAACATTTGAAGTTTTAAAATTCAGTGTAAATACTTGATTTAAAATGCGCCCTCTAATAGGTTTTCCCATTATATTTGCTTTTGCACTGTTTGTTGAAGTCCATGCTCAATACTAAACTATTCAAGTGAAAATACTTGATGTTCCCTTGACAACTAATGGCATAAAAATTTAATGTTATCCAGGAGATTATAATCGTTCTAATTATCTCAATCCTTCGGTGAACTATCAGTATACAATACAGAGAAGCAAGGTATCTATAAGCAAAAATGACCAAACTTTTATTAATTTTAGAAATATGTGTTATTCTTTGGGTGCCAGGGTAGCGTGCAGGTTAGTGCAACACTATTACAGCTCATGGCATTGGATTTTGGAATTTAATTCCAGTGTCCTCTTTAAGAAATTTTGTACGTTTTCCTCGTGTTCATGTGGTTTTCCTCCAGGTGCTCTGGTTTCCTCCCACAGTCCAAAGGCGTACTGCTTAGCAGGTTAATTGGTCATTGTAAATTTTCTTCAGAATAGATGGGTTGCTGGGCAGCGTGGCTTGTTGGGTTGGAAGAGCCTATTCTACATTGTGTCTGTAAAGAAATGTCCTCTACCGTTCCCACTCTAATTAGTACCTTAAACATAGCTATTTGTTTATTTAACAAGAAAAAGGAAAGATGAGGGGCTCTAGATAAGTGCAGTTTGGTTCATTTATCTATATTTCAGCCCATGTCTGCATTTATTTATTTATTTATCTATCTATTGAGATGCAGAGCAGGAGAGGCCTTTCCAGCCCTTTGAACCGTGCTGTTAGTAACCCCCTGATTAAACCCTTGCCTAATCACGGAACAGCTTACAATGACCAACTAACCTACTAACTGGTGTGTCTTTAGACTGAGGTAGGAACATTTCTGTCCATGTGTGGTCATTAAGAAATCTGAGTGCTGAGATTATGAGATTGTCCATGTGTGTATGTGTTAGAGGCTAACCTCCAATCATTGTCAATTCCTAAAACTCTTTCTGTGCCACACACTAAATGCTGGCAGCATCTATGGAAAAGAGTACAGTCGACACTTTTCTGTAAGTCTGTGTGGAAGCTGGCAAAGACAGTCACAATTTCTACAGATGTACTGTGGAGAATATTCTAACTGGTTGTGTCAACATCTGGTATTGGAGGAGCTGCATAGGATTGGGAAAATCTGCAGAAAGTTGTAAACTCATTTAGCTCTATCATGGGCACTAGCCTCCCCAGCACCCAGGACATCTTCATAAAGCATTGCCTCAGAAAGACAGCATCCTTTGTTAAGGATCTCTATCACCCTGCTTCTCATTGCTACCATCAGGGAGGAGGAACAGGAGCCTGAGGATGCACAATCAAATCTTCCCCACGGCTATCAGATTTCTGAATGGATAACGAACCCATGTATTCTACTTCACTGGTGGAACACAGCAGGCCAGGCAGCATCTATAGGAAGAAGTACAGTCGACGTTTCGGGCTGAGACTCTTCGTCAGGATGAACTGAAAAAAAAGATAGTAAGAGATTTGAAAGTGGGAAGGGGAGGAGAAAATCCGAAATGATGGGAGAAGACAGGAGGGGGTGAGGTGAAGTTAATGGGTTTCAGAAGGATGGTAATCAGCCATGATAGAATGGTGCAGCAGACTCGATGGTCCAAATAGCCTAGCTCTGCTCCTCTGTCTTATCATCTCATGATCAAAAGGCTCTCTGATTTACAGGTTTGCTTTTGTTTTGAGTGGGTTCTCTTGAACTCACAGGCACTTTATTTTAAGGAATCCATTTTGTCTTTCACAGGAGAGATCCAGGTTTCATATTCTTGTCTTGTAGTGTGTGAGGAGCTCACCTTCTATGAAACCTGGGATTTTTTCTTTTCGTGTGTATGGAAATCCTATTTATGCTGATGTGCTTTACAGTATAATATTCTGCAGCCCCTCACAAGGCTTTGCTATGTGCAGCCAGTTGTGTTCTTCATAAAAAACAGATCTTCATCTTGCAAGGTAAGCAGATGTCACAGCATCCCTGTGTGTCTAACATGCCTGCTTTCCCAGCTGACCGAACATCTTGAGCAAAATGGATTCTAATCATTTGCACATCCTTCCAGCCAGTCATGAAATCTCAGATAAAGTCCATGCAGAATTTCTTCCATCTGCATCAGTTAATGAAGGGATTTGGTTTCTGGTCCTCTGAGCAAGATGGTGCCAACAAAAAGCATGACCAATGGCGATGTCCTTCAGACAATTCATAAAACTACTTCCTTTACTTCTTCTTTCAAGTATGTTCCTGTGACTAAGCTGTGTGTGATTGCGACCTGTGATTACATTTTGGTAGTGTTTTTGGGTCAACAGAGTGAGCTGCAGCTTTGCTGTCTCCGAGTGAGTTTCGGAGCGGAGTGCTTGGGCTGGAGGCCAAGAGACCTGGAGATGCGGTGTGAGCTGATTAAAGCATCAGGCTAGATTGAAATCAACAAGGACGAGAGCAGAAGCTGAGCAGGTTTTCAGCACCATTCGAGTAGTCTCCCTCTCCCTGTCACTCACGTGCTGCTGGAGGATGGTGTCAGAGTCTTGGGTCTTGGGCAAGTTTTGAGCAGTATGGTAGGTGAATTTGAGTTGTTTCTTGCAGTTTATATTTTATGTGTTTCTAGTTTCTGGTTACTTCTATTATTGCTATTCTACATGATTTTGATCTGCTTCTGCGGCCTTTTGCCAACAAATGACACAACGCTAGATTGAACTGAACTAGACTCTGCATTTGATATTTACTATTCTGTGCGTTGTTGGCTCGTTTCTTGCAATTTTCATTTTTTTATGTGTTTGATATTTTCCATGAACAGGTTCCATGATGTTTCTTTGTTTTATGGCTATCTGTGAGGAGACAAATCATGAAGTTATATACTGTATACATACTTCAATAATAAATGTACTTTGAATCTTTGAATCTTATTTTCTTGTTAGTTTTTGATACAAAACACCCTTCAATTGTGTTTTATGTGGTAACATGCCCTTCCGGCCCAAAAAGCCTGTACTGCCCAATTAAACCAAGTAACCGGAGCACTTGGAAGAAAACCATGGGGTCACAGGGAGAGCATATAAACTTTTAACAGATGTTGGCAGGAATTCTGTCCTAATCTGTGGTTGCTGAAGAAAGTTTGGCAATCTCTATGACCTATGATGACTGGAAGCAGAATCGGAATCGGGTTTACTATCTCTGATAGAAGTCATGAAATTTGTTCTTTTGCAGCAGTTCAATGCAAGACCTAATAATAAAAAACTTTAAGTTACCAAAAGCAACAAAAAAAGTGTGTGTGTATATATATATATATGTATATATATATATATATATATATATATATACTTAAAGTAAGTAAGTAGTGCAAGAAGGGAGGAAAAAAACAGTGAAGTAGAGTAAACACGAAGAAATCTGCAGATGCTGGAAATTCAAGCAACACACACAAAATGCTGGTGGAACGCAGCAGGCCAGGCAGCATCTATAGGGAGAAGTACAGTTGACGTTTCCGGCTGAGACCCTTCGTCAGGACTAACTGAAAGAAAAGATAGTAAGAGATTTGAGAGTGGAAGGGGGAGGGGGAGACCCAAAATGATAGGAGAAGACAGGAGGGGGAGGGAGAAAGCTAAGAGCTGGAAAGTTGATTGGCAAAAGGGATGCAGAGCTGGAGAAGGGAGAGGATCATGGGATGGGAGGCCTCAGGAGAAAGAAAGGGGGAGAGGAGCACCAGAAGGAGATGGAGAACAGGCAGAGTGATTGTGAGAGGGGCGGAGAGAAAAAAAGAAGCAGAGAGAGAAAGAGAAAATAAAAAATAAACAAACAAACAAACAAACAAATAAATAAATGAAAGAATGAATGAATGAATGAATGAATAAGATCTGTCTTCGCTGCTTCTGCTCTCAGGATGAGGCTTTTCATTCCAGGGCAAAGGAGATGTCTTTCTTTTTTAAAGAAAGAGGCTTCCCTTCCTCCACCATCAACTCTGCCCTCAAATGCATCTCTCCCGTTTCACGCACATCTGCTCTCACCCCATCCTCCTGCCACCCCACTCAGGATAGGGTTCCTCTTGTCCTCACCTACCACCCCACCAGCATCCGGGTCCAACATATAATTCTCCGTGACTTCCACCACCTCCAACGGGGTCCCACTACCAAGCACGTCTTTCCCTCCCTTCCTCTTTCTGATTTCTGCAGGGATCGTTCCCTACGCGACACCTTTGTCTACTTGTTCCCCCCCATCCCTTCACACCGATCTCCCTCCAGGCATTTAACATTGTAAGCGGAACAAGTGCTACACCTGCCCTTACACTTCCTCCCTCACCACCATTCAGGGCCCCAGACAGTCCTTCCAGGTGAGGCAACACTTCACCTGTGAGTCGGCTGGTGTGGTATACTGCATCCGGTGCTCCCGGTGCGGCCTTCTATACATTGGTGAGACACGACACAGACTGGGAGACCGTTTCGCTGAACACCTACGCTTGGTCCGCCAGAGAAAGCAAGATCTCCCAGTGGCCACACATTTTAATTCCACGTCCCATTCCCATTCTGATATGTCTATCCATGGCCTCCTCCACTGTCAAGAGGAATCCACACTCAGGTTGGAGGAACAACATCTGATATTCCGTCTGGGTAGCCTCCAACCTGATGGCATGAACATTGACTTCTCTAACTTCTGTTAATGCCCCTCCTCCCCTTCTTACCCCATCTCTTATTTATTTATTTATTTATTAATTATTCTTTTCCCCCCCCCCCTCCCCACCCCAGAGGCTGTCTCCAGTCTGCTCCCCATATAGCCTAGAGTCACTTTGTGGATGTACAATTAGTCGATGTACATAAGTTTTCTTATATACAGTATTTATATTTATTGTGCTCTTTCATTTTTGTTTTCATAAGTTTTGTGCTTTTTTTTGGCTGAATCAGAGCTAAAGTAACAGTTGTTTTGTTCCCCTTGTGTATAAGAAATGATATAAAACAATTTTTGAATACTCTTTGACATCTGACTAATCAATAATCTATCTTCCTCTGTTTTAAATATACCCAATGATTTGGTCTCCATAGCCATCCGTGGCAATGTAGTTTATCTGCAAAAATGTACTTGGATGATTAGACATGTTGTCCTCCATACCTGCATCGCTGGCTTTTGCCCAAATAAGCAGAAACAATATACCAGAAATTCATACATAGGGGTCAAAGTGTGAAGAGGTCAGATCAGATGAGCTTACAGACAATTTTCTGACGTGTTAGACTTAGTTCTCACTGTTCTGTTTACTAAAATTTTATTTTTGAACTTCCCTTGACCGGATAAATAGACCAGATTGGCACCGTTGTGGCATGGTGGTTAGCGTGACACTATCACGATTCGGGCGTGATTTCCCTGGCATTTGTAAGGTGTCTGTACGTCCTCTCTGTGGAATGCTTGGGTTTTCTCCGGGCACTCCGCTTTCCTTCCATTGTCCAAAGACATACGGGTTATGTTTACTAAGATGTGGAGATACTTTACCCTTGGAATAAGCTTTCTGCATTCAGGGGATATGCTTTGGTGCCATGGAGGCGTAGTAGTTAACATGACCCTTTTATAACTTGGGCTGTTGGAATTTGGAGTTCAATTCTAATGTCATCTGTAAGGAGTCTGTATGTCCTTAGTATTGAATGTGTGGGTTTCCTCCAGGTGCTGCAGTATCCTCCGACAGTTTGAGACCATATCAGTTAGTACACTAATTGCCCTGTAACGGGGTTAAATCGGTGGATTGCGAGGGTAGTGCAGCTCGAAGGTCCAGAAGGGCCTGTTCCACACTGTGTCACTAAATAAATAAATAGAGTAGCGAGAGGCTGGTGGGAGAGTGAGGATATGGTGAGACAGTGGAGAAAGAGAATAAAAAACTTTTCTCCAAGGAGAAGGAGCTGGCTTTGACTCCAAGAATTAACACTCATATATTGAATGGTGTTTTTTTTTCCATTAAGCTGAGCTGAGGCACTCTTTATACAGATTAGCAGAAGCTCCATGAATGTTTTATAGAGTGGATTATGTCCCTGTGACTTCTGCAAATATTGTGCAGTAATAGATTCATTTAGCAAGTGCTAATGATCTATTCAATCTGAAGTGTTAACCAGCCCTCAGAATGCTCCCCAGAACTGCTCTGATACTGGCTGCATGTCTCTAATATTGATGAGAATTCAAGTTTGGTATTTTTACCCACATTAAGCATTACATCAAATTACTGTATGGTGGTGTAACATGCTCTCTTTCTAAAGCTTCTACTGTAAGATAGAACAACTAGCGTAGTGGTTCGCACAGGTTACATTCATGGGGAAGGTTTCGGGAGTAAATCCCAAAGAAAAACCCAGAGCTGGAGTCCCTAAGACAGTCCTATGTTGAGTTCAATGCTGACTGGCAACTTCTGCGACACTGCTTGTGCCAAACTGTATCGGTCTCTGCCGTTCCTTTGGATTCATCAGCTGTGTGGAGAAGGGGAGTCTGCTACGTGGGCAACAGTTTGCTCTCCATATTGTGTTGCCCTGGCTTGCCAACTGGATTGTTTGTCACATAGACAATTAGGATGCAATATCCATGGTCGGCCCTGACAAACAGAGGACCTCAGTAAAGAATGTCAGGAAACTTTATGTATTTTGAAATCAAAACACCATCATTCATAACTAACAGGAATAATAATTACTGATTTTCCTACACGTTTTCAAAATCCACTCACTTGCCTCTAATCTGCCCTGTAGGTCATCGGCATAATTTGTTGAATTATGCATAGAATAACATTGCAATTGGGAAATGCCCTGAATCCATCAACACCCGATTGCACCAATCAGCTTTTGTGATCAATATTTCTAAAGATCAACAGTGTATCCAATTAGGTAATAATGGGCCCATTTCTGCTGTGGTTTCAAAAGTTCATGGCTTCTGCAACAGACTGTCAAAAATATTTTTGAGGTTCAAATTGCATAGACTTTAATCTTGCAAATATATCAGGTACAGAAACAGGTTTATAGAAAGAAAAGTCCCGACTAACAGCCACAAACCTAATTCAAATCAAATTGCATACCACTTTGCCAATTCTTTCCTCACCATTGCCTTTTTTATTTCACATAAAAAACTAAATTCAAATGTTATTTCAAGCAATATGGAAACAATTTTATATTTATCTTTTCCATCACCATTACTATTAGTGACTAGGTATATAGTTACATGTATAAAAATTACTACCATACTTCCAGAAGTAAACGGTTACATGCCAACTGAAGTTAATTAAATACAGAAAAGATGAATGCATCTAATTTGTCTAATTGGTGCTGATGAAAGGTCTTGGCCCAAAACATCAACAGTTTTTATTCATTTCCATAGATTCAGTCTGACCTGCGGAGTTCCTCCAGCATTTTGTGTGCTATGCAACTAATTTTCTCCTTTACCAACAGCACTTCCGAAAGATGCAAACTTACAAGTCTTATAGCTTTTTTTATTTTAAGCCATGCTTAAATCTGATCAAATGTGCCTGTTTGTATATTTATTAGGATTAGAATACCATTGCAATGAGTCTCAGCATGTGTTTTCCATTTAAGTTCATGCAAATTTTTGCAATTGTGTCAAATAGCATTGATGGGAAATTTACATAATATAAAATCTAAACTTTGCTGAAATAATGTTTGGTTGCATACTCAGATCAAAGGTGATACAGTGAAAAAAAAATGAGTGACTGGAATGACCTCAACTCCATAAAAAAAACCCTTTGCATTTGGTTACAACAATGAACTGGTATTTTGCCTGCCATCTTGCTTCTTTTACTTTTTGCAAAGTTTAATGGTGGTTGGCAGACCAACATAAAGTACATTACCGCCACCTGCTGAGACGGAGTGTGAAGCAAAGAGACACGAAATATACCCACTAATCGCTGCCCCAAAAAAACCTTAAATAATATCAAGAAGTCTAAGGTTTTCAGAAAGTCAATTACACGCTTACATACATTATGATGGCTGTGATATCCTGACAAAGTTTTCATGTTAAATTGTGTCTGTCCTAAAGATCTCAATTTAGCGATTCGATGTTTCCTTTACACCTCATAGGAACTGCATTTAAACAATAAATGCTGCACTGTTCCTTGACAAGTGCCTGAATCATGCATATCTGCACCAGGTGTGTCGAGCTGCAGCTCCTAAGGGACCGCGTTAGGGAACTGGATATGCAGCTCAATGACCTTCCTCTGGTCAGGGAGAGCGAGGAGGTGATAGAGAGGAGTTATAGGCAGGTGGTCACATCAGGGCCACGGGAGACAGACAAGTGGGTCACAGTCAGGAGGATGAAGGGGAAGAGTCAGGCACTAGAGAGTACCCCAGTGGCTGTACCCCTTAACAATAAGTACTCCTGTTTGAGTACTGTTGGGGGGGGACAGCCTACCTGGGGGAAGCAACAGTGACCGTGCCTCTGGCTCAGTCTGGCCCTGTAGCTCAGAAGGGTAGGGAAAGGAAGAGGAAGACAGTAGTGATAGGAGACTCTATAGTTAGGGGGTCAGACAGGATGTAGGAAAGAAACTCGGATGGTAGTTTGCTTCCCAGGTGCCAGGGTCCAGGATGTTTCAGATCACATCCAAAATATCCTGCAGTGGAAGGGAGAATAGCCAGAGGTCATGGTACATATTGGTACAATGACATAGGTAGGAAAAGGGAAGAGGTCCTGAAAAAAGACGACAGTGAGTTAGGAAGGAAGTTGAGAAGCAGGACCATAAAGGTAGTAATCTTGGGATTACTGCCTGTGCCACGTGACAGTGAGTATAGGAATAGAATGGGGTGGAGGTTAAATGCGTGGCTGAGGGAATGGAGCAGGGAGAAGGGATTCAGATTTCTGGATCATTGGGACCTCTTTTGGGGCAGGTGTGACCTGTACAAAAAGAACGAGTTGCACTTGAATCCCAGCGGGACCAATATCCTGGTGGGGAGGTTTGCTAAGGCTACTGGGGAAAGTTTAAACTAGAATTGTTGGGGGGTGAGAACCAAACTGAAGAGACTGGGGAAGAGGCAGCTGGCTCACAAATAGAGAAAGCTTGTAGACAGTGCAAGAGGGAGGATAGGCAGGTGACAGAGAAGGGACGCGCTCAGACTGAGGGTTTGAGATGTGTCTATTTGAGGAGTGTTGTGAACAAAGCGGATGAGCTTAGAGCGTGGATCAGTACTTGGGAATATGATGTGGTGGCCATTACAGAGACTTGGATGGCTCAGGGACAGGAATGGTTACTTAAAGTGCCGGGTTTTAGATGTTTCAGAAAGGACAGGGAGGGAGGCAAAAGAGGTGGGGACGTGGTACTGTTGATCAGAGAAAGGTCACGGCTGCAGAAAAGGTGGACGCCATGGAGGGATTGTCTGCGGAGCGTCTGTGGGTGGAGATTAGGAACAGGAAGGGGTCAATAACTTTACTGGGTGTTTTTTATAGGCCGCCCAATAGTAACAGGGATATCGAGGAGCAGATAAGGAAACAGATTCTGGAAAAATGTAATAATAACAAAATTGTCGTGATGGGAGATTTTAATTTCCCGAATATCGATTGGCATCTCCCTAGAGCAAGGGGTTTAGATGAGGTGGAGTTTGTTAGGTGTGTTCAGGAAGGTTTCTTGACACAATATATAGATAAGCCTACAAGAGGAGAGACTGTACTTGATTTGATATTGGGAAATGAACCTGGTCAGGTGTCAGATCTCTCAGTGGGAGAGCATTTTGGAGATAGTGATCATAATTCTATCTCCTTTACAATACCATTGGAGAGAGATAGGAACAGACAAGTCAGAAAAGCGTTTAATTGGAGTAAGGGGAATTATGAGGCTATCAGGCAGGAAATTGGAGGCTTAAATTGGGAACAGATGTTCTCAGGGAAAAGTACGGAAGAAATGTGGCAAATGTTCAGGGGATATTTGTGTGGAGTTCTGCATAGGTACGTTCCAATGAGACAGGGAAGTTATGGTAGGGTACAGGAACCCTGGTGTACAACGATATAATAAATCTAGTCAAGAAGAAAAGAAAAGCGTAAAAAAGATTCAGAGAGCTCGGTAATATTAGAGATCTTGAAGATTATAAGGTTAACAGGAAGGAGCTTAGGAAGGAAATTAGGAGAGCCAGAAGGGGCCATGAGAAGTCCTTGGCGGGAAGGATTAAGGAAAACTCCAAGGCATGCTACGTATGTGAAGAGCAAGAGGATAAGATGTGAAAGAATAGGACCTATCAAGTCTGACAGTGGGAAAGTGTGTATGGAACAGGAGGAAATAGCAGAGGTACTTAATGAATACTTTACTTTATTATTCACTATGGAAAAGGATCTTAATGATTGTAGTGATGACTTGTAGTGGACTGAAAAGCTTGAGCATGTAGATATTAAGAAAGGGGATGTGCTGGAGCTTTTGGAAAGCAACAAATTGGATAAGTTGCTAGGACCGGATGAGATGTACCCTAGGCTACTATGGAAGCTGAGGGAGGAGATTGCTGAACCGCTGGCGATGATCTTTGCATCATCAATGGGGACGGGAGAGGTTCTGGAGAATTGGAGGGTTGCGGATGTTATTCCTTTATTCAAGAAAGGGAGTAGAAATAGCTCAGGGAATTATAGACCAGTGAATCTTACTTCAGTGGTTGGTAAGGTGATGGAGAAGATCCTGAGAGGCAGGATTTATGAACATTTGGAGAGGTATAATATGATTAATAATAGTCAGCATGGCTTTGTCAAGGGCAGGTCGTGCCTTACGGGCCTGATTGAATTTTTTGAGGATGTGACTAAACACATTGATGAAGGAAGAGCAGTAGATGTAGTGTATATGGATTTCAGCAAGGCATTTGATAAGATACCCCATGCAAGGCTTACTAAGAAAGTAAGGAGGCATGGGATCCAAGGGGACATTGCTTTGTGGATCCAGAACTGGCTTGCCCACAGAGTGGTTGTAGACGGGTCATATTCTGCATGGAGGTTGATCATCAGTGAGTGCCTCAGGGATCTGTTCTGGGATCAGTACTCTTCGTGATTTTTAAAAATGACCTGGATGAGGAAGTGGAGGGATGGGTTAGTAAGTTTGCTGATGACACAAAGGTTGGAGGTGTTGTGGATAGTGTGGATGGTGGTCAGAGGTTACAGCGGGACATTGATAGGATGCAAAACTGGGTTGAGAAGTGGCAGATGGAGTTCGATCCAGTTAAGTGTGAAGTGTTTCATTTTGGTAGGTCAACTATGATGGCAGAATATAGTATTAATGGTAAGACTCTTGGCAGTGTGGAGGACCAGAGGGACCTTGGGGTCCAAGTCCATAGGATGCTCAAAGCAGCTGCACAGGTTGACTCTGTGGTTAAGAAGGCATATGATGCATTGGCTTTCATCAATCAGGGAAATGAATTTAGGAGCCGAGAGGTAATGTTGCAGCTCTATAGGACCCTAGTCAGACTCCACTTGGAGTACTGTGCTCAGTTCTGGTCGCCTCACTACAGGAAGGATGTGGAAGCCATAGAAAGGGTGCAGAGGAGATTTACAAGGATGTTGCCCGGATTGGGGAGCTTGCCTTATGAGAATAGGTTGAGTGAACTCAGCCTTTTCTCCTTGGAGTGACGGAGGATGAGAGGTGACCTGATAGGGGTGTACAAGATGATGAGAGGCATTGATCGTGTGGATAGTCAGAGGCTTTTTCCCAGGGCTGAAATGGTTGCCCGCAAGAGGACACAGGTTTAAGGTGCTGGGGAGTAGGTACAGAGGAGATGTCAGGGGTAAGTTTTTTACTCAGAGAGTGGTGAGTGCGTGGAATGGGCTGCCGGCAACGGTGGTGGAGACGGATATGATAGGGTCTTTTAAGAGACTTTTGGATAGGTAGATGGAGCTTAGTAAAATAGAGGGCTATAGGTAAGCCTAGTAATTTCTAAGGTAGGGACATGTTTGGCACAACTTTGTGGGCCGAAGGGCATGTATGGTGCTGTATTGTTTTCTATGTTTCTATATTAATTCTGAACAAGGGATTATTCAACCTAATATATCCAATACATAAACATGTTACTACAACGTTTTCCCTCATTTTATACCCATCTCCCAGCTGAGTTCTCACCATCTTCTAAATTTTACATAAATGCAGTCCTTTCTTTTCCTTCTCCCAGCTTTGTTACCACAGTGATCAAATACAACGTTTAATTATGGCTTTCACCTTGCCCTTATCGAAAGGCACCACAATCCTTAATTTTAAGTGATTGCTTGGCTAGAATGTCTGTGACCTAATTTCCTTCATCCTCAACATGGGCAGGGACTCATGAGATATGGATTCACAAGCCTAGACCCTGCAGCCTTTGCCCTCTTGTTTCAGGTGGTATTCCAAATTTAAATGCTTAATAATTCAGCATTAACCATGGAACTGCTCTTCATCAGTTAAAAATAAACTCTTGAAGACATGACAGAAGTTTTAAGCACTTTTAAATCGTATCTCTTACTTTGTACTATACACGATGGTTGTAGCTACTTGCTCAACATCGTCCGAGAATGATTGACTACAGCAACACTTACTATTTACACCTAATTATGGTAGATAGGGAGTGGATTTCTGAATTGTTATATTCTGGAATTAATATCCGGGGGCTTGAGTCTGTAGATCAAGCAAAGCAGTATTAGTGATAAGGTTGTCAGCTTAGTAAAACCCTACTTAGATTTGTCATCCTCCAATTAGGTAGCACAGTTCCCAACTGCTGTACAGGACTCTTCACACAAAGCCCTGTGACAGGTGACATCAACTTTTTCCACTAGAGGATATCAGTGCTGGCTATTTAAAGTTCCTGCTAATTTTCTGAAAGCATCAGCTCTCCAGCCAGTCTCCAAAGGGCATTTGACGGTTCCTGAAGTGACGCAGGAAATTTTATTTACGTACTCATTGGGACAGAGTGTGGAACAGGCCCTCTTGGCCCTTTCAGCTGTGCCACCCAGAAATCTCCTGATTCAATCCAAGCCTAATCACGGAACAACCTACAATGACCAATGAGCCGACTAACTGCTACGTCTTTGGACTGTGGGAAGAAGCGTGGGCACCCGAAGGGAATCCACAGGGAGAACGTACAAACTCCTCACAGACAGCAATGGGAATTGAACCTGGGTCATCTGTACAGTAAAGCATTGTGTAAACCATTACGCTACATGCTGCCTCAATTGAATATTCTACTTTGTACCACAGAATCATTATAGCTTATCCAAAATGCAAGATGCTTTTTGGATTGCAAAATGTAATCCAAAATGCTTTTGTTTTCAATATCTGGTGTGGTTAAGAATTGTGCAAATTCCTAAAAAGTTGCACATTACATACTTTGGATTTTCTCAGCTGTCACCTTTAGTGTAAGTGGTATCCATGAATGACGATTAGGTTTCTGGCAGTGAATGTTCAGAGGCATAATGAGCTACCCAAGCTTTGACAGACAGTTTTGGCTTCCCAGCCAGGGTGATCTCAGGGTTAATCTCTAATGGGTGTTGAGAGAATGCGGTCTGGCTGACATCTTGGCCATTTAAGTCAGAAAAATGCTCAGACCGCTTGCTCCTGATGGTTACCCAGTATATGTCCAGAGCATTCATATGTGCACTACCATAGAAAGAGAAATATAAAGGTTAGCTTTATTTGTAATATACGACCATAAGGCAATAAGACAGAGGAGCAAAATAGACCATTTGGCCCATTGGGTTTGCTCCACCATTCCAGCATGGCTGATTTATTATCCCTCTCAATCCCATTCCCCTGCCTTCTCTCTGTAATCCCTAATACCCTGACTAATCAAGAACCTCTATTTTAAATATTCCCAAAGACTTGACCTCCACAGCCCTCCATGGCAATGAATTCCATCAATTCACCACCCTCTAGCTAAAGAAATTCCTCCTCATCTCTGTTTGAAATGGACGTCCCTGTATTCTGAGACTGTGTCCTCTGGTTTTAGACTCCCCTAATATAAAAACCATTCTCTCCACATCCATTCTACGGTGCCTTTCAATATTCAATAGGTCTCAATGAGATTCCCCCTCATTCTTCTAAATTCCAGTGAGTACAGGACCAGAACCTGCTTCAATATGTACTCTGTACAATATACAATATGTACGTTGAAAGATAGAGTGAAATGCGTCATTTGCCCAACTCAGTCCGAGGATCTGCTGGAGGCAGCTCACAAGTGTTGTCACACTTACGGCGCCAACATAGCTGCCCACAACTTACTAACTCAGTACGTCTTCGGACAGTGGGAGGAAACTGGAACACCTAGAGGAAACGCACATGGTCGCAGGAGGAACATACAAATTCCTTACAGACAGTTGGCAGTGGCGGGAATTAAGCCACTACTGCTAACACTATAAGGAATTGTGCTAGCCGCTTCACCACAGTGCCACATTCATGGAGGACAGGCTTAATGCACTATGAATCAGGATTCTGAAAAGAATAGGCTAGCATCCCTTTGCATCTAATTTGAGGTAAGGGGTCAACAAAAAGATAACATTCCCCCGGCCACAGCATTTTTCCTTACTGGTGCAGTAAGAGAGCTGGGACAGAGACCTAGTTTAGCAGATGAATTGTGAAAGGTTGGTGCAGGGGAAGGGGGAAGGATAATGCTTGTTTGAATAGTTCAGGAGGATGGTTTGGATGGGAGTCAAGTTCAAGTTCAGTTTATTATCATTCAGCCGTACACATGTATACCACCAAATGAAACAACGGACCAAGGTGAGCAACGTAATACATAATACATATGCTGGTTGTCCATCATGTCTGAAGATGACAAGAAACTTTTTTTTGTTGGTATTTTGGGTAATTTGATCGGAGTGGCCTGCAGATAATGAACACTGAGCTGAAAAGAATATGCCCGAACTCTTCTGATTTTGTATTAATCACTCGGTTTTTTTGTTGCCATTTGCATGGGGTGGGGGGTGTTGATAATTTTCCTTCAATTAGTTCCCTGGTTTTCTTTGTTTCATGGTTGGCTGTGGGTAAGATGAATCTTAAGGTTGTATACTGCATACATTGCTTAGATAATAAATATACTTTGAAAGCCTTCAGAGTTGTTAAAGTGGAAAATCCATTGCACTGGCATAGTTCCACCCTCTTAATCTCAGAAGTCCAAGTCCAGTTGTACAAACGAGCATCACAAACTGGGATCTTCCTTGATTGCAGTGGATGACCATGACGTCTTCTATGCCTCGTCATGCTCTTCACTCTCCCCGTGACGTTGCAGAACCACTTTCTGGGCTGTTGGATCTCACTGTAGGTCTCATTCATCCAGTCTGCCAGAGCTGACTTCACGTGCTAGGACAGGCATGTCCCTATCTCGCCAGGGAATGAGGCTACTGGCTACCCTCACCTAGTTTAGCCCTCCCATCGAAGTGCTGAACCAGTGTGTGCAGGGAGTTCAATCGACTTACGGCCTGGGGGAAAAAGGTGATTCTCACCAGTGCTGGTGGTTGGAGTATATCGTGATTGTCAGCCTGGGTGGGATGATATGTTAAAATAATTATCCACTTCGATGTCATCCCTGTACCTGCCAAGTTTGCAGACAATACAAAGCAGGTGGAGGGGAGGTAGTGTTGAGGACGCAGGGAGTTTGCAGAAGAACTTGGATAGATTGGGAGAATGGGCAAAGAAGTGGCAGATGGAATACAATATAGGGAAGTGCATGGTCATGCACTTTGGTAGAAGAAATAATGGCGTAGACTGTTTTCCAAATGGGGAGAAAGTTCTGTAGTCAGAACTGCAAAGAGGATGCAGTTCTCATGCAGGATTCCCTAAAGATTAACTTACAGGTTCAATGGATAGTAAGGAAGGGAAATGCAATGTTGACTTTGAGTTTGAGGGGACTAGAATATAAAAGCAAGGATGTAATACTGAGACTTTATAAAGCATTTGTCAGGCTGCACTTGGAACGTTCTGAGCAGTTTTGGGTCCCTTACCAAAAAACAAGATCTCCTGGCATTGCAGAAGGTCCAGAGGAGGTTCACAAGAATGATTCGCATTAGGGTCAGGGATGAAAGTGTTAACATATGAGAGGCATTTGAAGGCTCTGGGCCTGTACTTGCCGAAATTTAGAAGATTGAGGGAGGATTTAATGGAAACCTACCAAATATTGAAAGGCCTCAATAGGATGGATGTGGAGAGGATGTTCCCATTATTGAGAGAGTCTAGGACCAGAGGGCACAGCTGAAGAATGGATTGATGTCTTTTTACAGCAGGGATGAGGAGAGAGTTCTTTAACAGGAGGGTGGTGAATCTGTGGAGGTTGATCGGTTCTCAGTTAGTAAGGGTGTCAAAGGTTATGGGGAGAAGGCAGGAGAAAGGGGTTGAGAGGCAAAATAAACTACTTGTGATTGAATGGCAGAACAGACTTGATAGGTTGAATGGCCTTAATCCAGCTTCTAAGCCTTATGGTCTTATGGCCTTCAGTCTAGTAGTCTGCACTGTCTGTGGTCACACTCAGTCAGATGAAAATCACTAAAAAGGCATGTCACATGTCCACATCCCTCAGTCCATTAGCAAGTCAGACACACCAAGGATCCTGATGGAAAATTACAGATTTAACAACTTGCACAGCAAGTCCCTGATTATATTTTTAATTATTCATGCCGATATTAATAGTTTTAATGTCCTTGAATGTCAGAGACATTTAAAAAGCGATTAAAATGTCTCACAGCTTTGATCGGAGCTGTGAACTCTTCTCCCAAGTTTCTCCTCGTCAGAGTTTAACGGGTGTTTCAGACTAGGGCCTCTGCTCTGCATTCCATCACAGCTGGGTCCCAGCTCAGGTGAACTGCTGACGTGACTGGTCCTCCATGTCTTACGCAGTTCTGTGTGGCTGAGTACTGTAGGAAGCAATTTTAAGACAACACATAAATCTAAAGATAATCTCTCAGGTCTGAAATACCACTACTTGAATTGGTTGTAAGGATGAAAAGATTTTAAATTCATCTTCCTTGTAATATAATTAGAGTCACAAAACAAGCCCTTCAGCCTAACATATCCATGCATTTAAAATGTCCTTGTATGATGAAGATTCTAAAGATTAGTTTTATTTGTCACATGCACATCGAAACATACAGTGAAATGTGTCATTTGAGTCAACACCAGGATATTGCAGGACTGTGGTGGGGGAAGACCGCAAGTGTCACCATGCTTTCAGCACCAAAATAACTTGCTCAAAACACACTAACTGTAAACAGTACGTCTTGTCGGACTGGAGGAGGAGGCCGCAGCTCCCAGAAGAAACCTGGGTCATGGGAAGAAAGTGCAAACTCCTTACAGTCAGCAGTGGGAAGTGGGAATTGAACCCTGAATTTATAGCTGGTGCTGTAAAGTGTTACGCTAACCACTGTATTACCATGTCACCCCATGATGACCTCTTGACTTGACAGTCTACCTTGCTATGACCTTGGACCTTATTGTCTGCCTGTTCTGCACATGTTCTGTTACTGCAACATTTCATTCTGCATTTTATTGTTTTCCTTTGTACTGCAAGGATGGAAGGCAAAACAACAGTTTTACTATACCTCAGCATGTGCATGGACGAAGTCCATCACAGATAAAGATCACCCTGTCCCCCACCATCTACACAGAGCGTTATCGTAGGAAAGCAGCATCATCATTAAGGGCCCCCACTACCCCCACTAGGAGATGCTCTCCTGTCACTGTTGCCATCAGGAAGAAGATACAGGAGCCTTAGGTTGAAGAACAATTATTAACCCTCAACCATCTGGCTGTTGAACAAGGGGGGACAACTTCACTCACCCCAGCACGAAACTGTTTCCACAACCTATGGACTCACTTTCAAAGTCTCTTCATCTCTTTTGCACTTTGGTTTTTCATCCATCCTGTTGGGTGTGGTATTTCATTAATTCTATTCTGTTTACTGTATTTACTGTGAATGCCCAGAAGAAAATGGATCTCAAGGTTGTATATAGTGACATATATGTAGTTTGATAATAAATTTACATTGAACTTTGAATAAACCAGTTCACCAATAAGTAAGTTGTCTAATTAAGCTTGTCTTATTTTCCTATGTTTAGAACATAATCCTCTAATCCTTCCCTATCCATGTAACTTTCCAAGTGACTTCTTACTGTGATAATTATATCTACTATGTAATGAATATTTCAGTAATATTTGAGTAATATTGTAACTATATTGTTTAATTGAGCATTCTTTGTTGTTTATATAACTAAAATTGGATATATGTAAAGTATGTGAATGGCATACATCATTATGGTATCACATCATATGTGCGTGCCTCATTAAGAAAAGAGAACATAGTACACATGCTTATGCCCATCTCAGTGTTTTTCTTTCACTTAGTTTTACCTTTTGGAGTTACATAATTTAAAAAGTCAATAATTAATAGAAAGTGTCAACATAGGTAGATAGGGTCATAGAGGAAGTTTTTAGCCCATTGGGCTTCATAAATCAAAGTACTGAGTACAGGAGTTGCAATGTTATGTTGAAGTTATATAAGATGTTAGTCAGGCCTAATTTGGAGATGTGTACAGTTTTGGTCACCTACCTACAGGAAAGATGTAAAATAAGTTTGAAAGAGTACAGAGAAAATTTACAAGGCTGTTGCCAGGACTGGAGGACCTGTATTATAAGGAAAGACAGATAGATAGATAGATAGATAGATAGATAGATATTTTATTGATGCCAAAGGAAATTATAGTGTCACTGTACAATTACAACTGCACAGATATAAATATTAGAAGAAAAGTAGAAAAAATAAAAAAAATTCCACAAACAGGAGGGATCATCAGTTCCCTGGCTATACACTGAGTATAGGAAAGATAGATTAGGACTTTATTCCTTGGAGCATTAAAGATTGAAGGGAGATTTGATAGAAATATACAAAATTGTGAGCTGTATAGATATGGTAAATACAAGCAGGCTTTTTCCAGCCAAGTAGGGTGAGAAGTGAAAAGTTTAAGAGGAACATAAGTGGAGATTTCTCCATTCCGAGAGTGGTGAGAGTGTGGAATGAGCTGTGAGCTCGATTTCAATGTTTAAGAGAAGTTTGAGTAGGTACATGGATAGTAGGGTTATGGAGGGCTGTAGCCCGGGAGTAGGCAGTTCGGCATGGACTAAGTGGCTGAAGAGTATGTTTCTGTGCTGTATTCTTCTATGACTCTAATATCTACCTCTATATGATCCTCCGACAGCTTGCTCCACTCACTCACTACCCCCGTGTGAAAAAATTGCCCCTCAAGTTATTTTTAATCGGTCCTCTGCTATTTTTGATATCTTCCACTCTGTGAAAAGATTCAGTATATGTATTCAACATATCTATGCCTCTCATGATATTATACCTTTTTCTAACCCATTTTAGAAGAAACTAATTGAAAAGAAATTTTCAAGCAGTTGTAAGTAATTCTTTCAATTTTTAATTTAACGTTACAGTTTTTCCCCATCTCGCATTAGTTCTGGGCTGAATGTTTAAACAGAGACAAAATCCAGTGTTGTCTTTTAAATGGCCACTGGGAGGTGTGAATAAACAATCCTGTATTGCTTTCACTCTTCCTGTGACCAAACACCAATCTCCCCATCAGCATTTATTTATTAATTGTACAGTATTTGCGTCGAACTGCATACTTTCATCCAAATTCTGTTACAAGCAGAATGTTGGAGTGACAACACAAAATGTCACCAGCTATTATATGTTAATATTATCATGCTGAAAATTTAAAGCCCCAGTCATATTTTTCTTACTTCTTGTTCCATGCAGCCTTGATGTCTCACACTGGAGTAGATTTTTTAATGACTTAATTGGTAACAAGGCTGAGAGGACTGCTGTTTGTAATGAATTTGTTTCTTTTTCATTTTATTGAAATAATTTATGAATGAAAAATTACCCAATTTTATTTTCTGAACACAAGAGATTCTGCAGGTGCTGGAAATCCAGAGCAGCACACACAAAATGATGAGTCCATAGGTTATGAAGGCAGTTCAGAGTTGAGGTGAGTGAAGTTATCCATGCTAGTCCAGGAGCCTGATGGTTGTAGGATAATAACTGTCCCTGAACCTAGTGAGGTGCAGCCAATGAATTTAAAATTACTGACCCTTTCCTCCTCTGATCCTCTAATGAGAACTGGCTCATGAAATGATCCTATGTCATTTTAAGACTCTCTTCATCTTTATGAGCTGATCGTTCTGCAGCACCACACCATCTATTTCCAGAGATTCTGCAGGTGTTGGAAGTCCAGAGTAACACACTTAAAGCTGAGTGACAAGTTAGCATATGACCACCTTGTATTAATTCCCTTTCTAACTCTTCCCCTTTGAGATATCTTAAACTCCCTGCTCTGTGATCATCTGCCCTGATGTCTTCTGTGCTTTGATGAAAGTTCAAAGTAAATTTATTATCAAAGAGTGTATATGTCACCTTATGCTACCTTGACATTCATTTTCTTGCAAGCATTTACAGGAAAATAAATAAATATAATAGAATTTATGAAAAACTTTACATAAACAAAGACTGACAAACAACAAAATGTACAAATGAATCAAATTGTGCAGGTATAAATAGATAGATAGATCGATCTTCCTATCAAGGGTCGTGAAAATGTGAAATAAACTGCCAGCACATGGTGCATGTGAACTTGATTTCAATATTTAAGAGAAATTTGAACAAGTAATGGATGGTATGAGTATGGAAGGCAATGGTCCGGTACAGCTCAATGGGAGTAGGCAGTTTAACTGGTTTCAGCATGGACTAGATTGGCTGTTTCTGTGTTGTTCTCTGTGACTCTAGAAATGGATATAGGTGGAGAGATAGATAGATAGATGGATAGAGAGACTGCAAGACAAGTAGACAGATAGATA
This sequence comes from Hemitrygon akajei, assembly GCF_048418815.1. Classification (NCBI taxonomy): domain Eukaryota; kingdom Metazoa; phylum Chordata; class Chondrichthyes; order Myliobatiformes; family Dasyatidae; genus Hemitrygon; species Hemitrygon akajei. The sequence goes on from NC_133125.1 coordinate 5,374,711, forward strand.
GATAGATAGATAAATAAATAAATAAACAAATAAACAAACAAACAAATAAATAAATAAATAAATAAACTGAGAACATGATTTGTAGCGTCATTGAAAGTGATCCCATATCTGTGGTATCAGTTCAGAGTTGAGGTGAGTGAAGTTATTCACGCTGCTTCAGGAGCCTGATGGTTATCGGTAATAAATGTTCCTAAACCTGATGGGGAAAAGCCAAGGAATTTAAATTTCATGACCCTCTCCACCTCCGATCCCCTAATAAGGACTGGTGCATGGACCTCTGGTTTCTGTTTCATTAAATTGTTCTATGGCATCTTTATGAGCTGATCAGTCCATAGCAGTGTCCATTTCAGGTCAAAAGCTGTGTTCTATCAGCCCACTAGGAGTTGACTCAGACAGGGAACTGGTCTCCCTAAATGGAAAAAGCCTTAGACTGAGTGTCTCAAGCAAGAAGCTTAAATGTGACTTTTCTGAGTGTTAACTAAAACAAAATTTAAAACAAAAATACACTCAGTGGCCACTTTATTAGGTACACCTGTAACCTGCTCGCTAATACAAATATCTCATCAGCCAATCATTTCAAAGTTCAGAGTAAACTTAATATTAAAGTACATATATGTCACCATATACAACCTTCATATTCATATCCTTGCAGGCATGTACAATAAATCCATAGAATAATAACCATAACAGAATCAATGAAAGACTGCATCAAACCAGATGTGCAACTGGTGTGCAAAAGACAACAAGTTGTGCAAATACAAAAAGAAATGAATAATAAGAAGAACAAAATAAATATGTAATAAATATAGAGAATATGAGATGAGGCAGTAACTCAATGTATAAAAGCATACAGACATAGTCAAGATGGTCAGTTGTGTAGAGCAAACATCAGAATGGGGAAGAAATATAACTTTGACCATTGAATGATTATTACATGTAATGATGAAGACACCTCTTCATTCTTGGCCTTTAGTGAAGTTTTAGTATCTGTTTGAAGTATTCTGTCGCTGTTAGATTGAGTTGCAGAACCCCCACTGTGTGAGCCCTCTACTGCAATAGTCACAGACAAAGTGAAATAAACAACAGGATAACTAGGCCCAGAGGACACAGCCTCAAAATAGAGCGATGTTCAAAGGTTCATTTATTATCAAAGCATGCATCGATATCGTACAAATTTGAAATTTGTCTTCTCCAGATAGCCATGAAACAAAGAAAGAGCATGAAAGTCGTTCAGAGAGAAACATCAAACCCACCACCTGGATTGAAAAGGACAACATCCCGATCATTAACCCCCAACACCACAACCCCCGCACAAAATGGAACATGAATATCGACCCTCCAAAAACCAACCCCTTCCCCACACAAAAAAACTAACAGAACACCAAATACTCCCAGACACCCTCCCCTCAGACGACAAAATGGAAAAGGAATGGGTGATAAAAACACAAAATGTAAAAACCATAAGTCTAAAGAACTCCACAGACCATAAACACAACAGTCCAGTCCATAAACACAGATCTATCCTCTGATATCACCAACATTCATTGATAGAGAGGGACACCACGCAAGATAAAGAGGCCTACCCACCCACCACAGTGATAGGCCGCTCACAGATTCGCTGTCCAGCAGCGATCAAAGGGAAAGCAGTCATCACTGAACTCTCACTCGCCTCCCACATTCATCTCAATGTCTCAATCTTTCTCTAAGCTTTAATCGGCAATCAATGGAGTCGAGCATTGTCTTGAATTGAATTCACTTTATTCCTTATATCCTTCACATATGTGGGAAGTAAAAATCTTTACGTTACATCTCCATCTGAATGTGCAACATGCAAATTATGGTAATTTGTAATAAATGGTATGTACAGTAAGATATACAATACAGCAGTCAATATAGTTTAGAAATACAGTTGTGTCTATGTGAGTTAATCAGTCTGATGGCTGGTGGAAGAAGCTGTCCCCTAGCCTGTTGGTCCTGGCTTTTATGCTGTGGTACTGTTTCCCAGATGGTAGCAGCTGGAATAGATTGTGGTTGAGGTGACTCAGGCCCCCAATGATCTTGTCTTTATAAATGTCCTGAATCCTGGGAAGTTCACATCCACAGATGTGCTGGGCTGTCCGCACCACTCTCTGCAGAGTCCTGTGATTGAGGGAAGTACAGTTCCCACACCAGGCAGTGATGCAGCTAGTCAGGATGCTCTCAATTGTGCCCCTATAGAAAGTTCTTAGGATTTGGGGACTCATGCAGATCTTCTTCAACCATCTGAGGTGAAAGAGATCCTCAGTGAAGTGTAGAGTGAGGAACTTGAAGCTGTTCACCTTCTCAACCCCAGATCCATTGATATCAATAGGGGTTAGCCTGTCTCCATTCCTCCTGTAGTCCACAACCAGCTCCTTTGTTTTTGCAACATTGAGGGAGAGGTTGTTTTCTTGACACTACTGTGTCAGGGTGATGACTTCTTCTCTGCAGGCTGCCTTGTTATTATTTGAGATAAAGCCAATCAATATAATATCGTCAGCAAATTTAATTAGCAGATTGGAGCTGTGGGTGGCGACACAGCCATGGGTATACAGGGAGTAAAGGAAGGGGGCTTAGGACACAACCATGAGGACACCTGTGTTGAGGGTCAGAGGGCAGAAGTGAGGGAACCCACTCTTACCATCTGCCAGTGATCTAGTCCAGTATCCTACTGCACAAGGCAGGGTGAAGGCCAAGGTCTCTGAGCTTCTTGTCAAGCCTGGAGGAAATTTTGGTGTTGAATGCTGAACTGTAGTCCAAGAACAGCATTCTCACATAAGCAACCTTCTCCAGATGTGTAAGGATGGTGTGTAGAGCTGTGGCTATTGCATCATCGTTCGATTGGTTGTGTCAATAGGTGAATTGTGGGGGGGGGGGCATCAATGTGGGTGGTAGCATGCTGCAGATGGAATCCTTGACCAGCCTCTCAAAATATTTGCTTATTATTGAGGTGAGTACGACAGGATGCCAGTTGTTCAGACATGTTACCTTGGTCTTTTTAGGTACAGGAGCAAGGGTGGATGCTTTGTAGCAGAAGGGCACTCTACACTGGGAGAGGGAGAGATTGCAAACAGAGCAGCCAGTTGTGCTGCACACATCCTGAGTACCTGCCCTGGGATGCCAAATGGTCCAGCAGCCTTGCGGCTGTCCACTCGTTGGAAAGATCTGTGTACTTCAGTGTCTGAGGTAACCAAAGCACAGGTCACATTGACGGTTCTCCTCGGGGGCTCAGTGTTGGTGACATTAAACTGAGTATAAAAATGATTTAGCTCATCTGGGAGAGAGGCAACGATGTTGGCAGCACCACTGAGCTTATCTTTGAAGTTGCGATGGTGTGCAGACCTTGCCATAAGCTGCGTGCGTTGTTGGTGTAGAGTTGTGACTGGATCTTACCCCTGCCTTGAAGACTTTGCGTAGATCGTAGCTGCATTTCTTGAGTTGTTGTTTGGTTACAAGCAGCCAAAGCTCTGTATCACAGGGTGAGTGCCGCGCACACGGATCTGTTAATCCAGGGAATTGCCTCAAAGCTTTTTTGCATCAAGGCTGTCCCAATATGCTCTCACTTTCTGGATCGCTCATATGATCTCCAAACTATAAGTGGCAGGCTCTAACAGTTTCAGAAAAACACTTATGGTGAAAGAACAGACATAAAAGGAGTAAAAAAGACATTTTTGGGAGCTATCTGGAAGGTGTCAACTGAGGGAGCGATGTATGCTGGTGCTATCATGATAGGAAGACCACTTAGACAGAGATGAGGAGGAATTCCTTTAGCCAGAGGCTGGTGAATCGGTGAAATTCTTTGCCACAGACAACTGTAGTGGCCAAGTCATTGGGTGTATTTAAAGCAGTAGTTTTTAGTCAGGGTATCAAAGATTATGGAGAGAAGACAGCAGAATGGGGATGAGAGAGGTAATAAAACACCTCTGATGGAATGCCAGAGAAGACCCAATGATCCAAATAGCCGAATTCTGCTCCGATATTATATGGCCTAACTGACATCAAAGCTACAAATTTTAGCAAAGAAATTGGCTAAGTGGCAGGCAATGTTCCCTCTATTTTATTTTATAGCTGCATTACTCTGAGCATGAAATGTTTACTGACCTGAAGACTGCACAACATTCTAAATGCTCTTTTTTGTAAGATGCATATTACACCATTGGTGTTTTGTGGGCCAATGGTTTTTTAACAATGAGCTATTGACTTCCATTCTGGGTTTATTTTCACAATTTGTAACAGTGTTGTATCTTGATATATGAGGGGTGATTGATAAGTTTGTGGCCTAAGGTAGAAGGAGTCAATTTTAGAAAACCTAGCACAAATTATTTTTCAACGTAGTCCCCTCCGACATATACACACTTAGTCCAGCGGTCGTGGAGCATGCAGATCCCTTCTTTGTAGAAGTGGTCCACAGCAGGGGTGATTAATAAGTTCATAGCTTAAGGTAGAAGGAGATGAGTCACACAGCTCTTGTTACATGCATGTGCAGATCAACTCTTTGAGTGAAAATGCAGAAAGTTTGAAGTTATAACACATCTCCTTCTACCTTAAGGCCACAAACATCAATCACCCGTGCTGTGGACCACTTCTGGAGGTCCAAGACATCAACTTCTACAAAGAAGGGATCCGTATGCTCCACGACCACTGGACTAAGTGTGTAAACGTAGGAAAAATAAATGTGCTAGGTTTTCTAAAATTGAATCCTTCTACCTTAGGCCACAAACTTACCAATCACCCCCATACTCACAATGTAAATAAGTTGAAGCTTTAAAATGTTTCAAAGTAAAGGTTCTGGTACATTTCTTATTTAGAAAATTTATGGACTATATTCCTTAACACATGGTTAATTGCAGGGTATTTCTCAATTATGTTGATAGATTTCAAAATTATGCTAGTATAATTTCAAAATTACTTTACTTTACTTTATTGTCACCAAACAATTGATACTAGAGTGTACAATCATCACAGCGATATTTGATTCTGCACTTCACGCTCTCTGAAGTACAAATCAAATTAAATATAATAAAAATTTAAATTATAAATCATAATTAGAAAATACAAAAGGGAAAGTAAGGTAGTGCAAGTCAGGTCCGGATATTTGGAAATTTGGCCCAGATCTGGGTCAGGATCCATTCAGCAGTCTTATCACAGTTGGAAAGAAGCTGTTCCCAAATCTGGCTGTACGAATCTTCAAGCTCAGGGTTGAAGAGTTCATTACATCAACTCGCTACGTAGGAGAATCAAAGCATCATTTGGACATAGTAGAAAGTCATTGAATTTACTAATTCCATGATGGCCTTCAGTCGTACAGTTCATTTAGGCTTTTCCCCCATCTTGTCCTTGTAAGCCTGTAAACTTAAGACTCCAGTTTCTAATCTAAATTTATCATCTCCCTTTCACTACCTTTATAGACAGTAAGTTCAAAGTCATTATTACTTGAACCAGTTTAGAATCAGAATCAGATTCGTTGTAATACTGACACACGTTAAGAAATTTGTTATTTTGTGGCAGCAGTACAGTGCAAGGCAAAATAAGTGCATAAACAGTGATGAAGAGGAATGTTGATGTAGGGTTCATGGGTTTATGGAGTATTCAGAAATCCAATGGCAGAGGAGATGAAACTGTTCCTCAATCATTCAGTGTGGGTCTTTAAGTTCCTGTACCTCCTCCCTGATGGTGGTAATATGAAGAGGGAATGTCCCAGATGGAGAGGTTCCATAATAATGGATGCCTCCTTCTTGACTCACCACCTTTTCAAGATGTCAATAATGGTGGGATGGTTTATGTCTGTGATGGAGCTGGCTGGGTCTACAACCTTTGGCAACCTCTTTTGATCCTATATATTGGAGCCCCCATACCAGATGATAATGCAACCGGTCAGAATGCTCTTTACCAGAGCCTTTGGTGACATACTAAATCTCCTAAAGTGCTTTATAAACATAGCTGCCGGTGTGCCTTCTTTGTGATTGTATCAACGTGTTGGGCCCAAGATGTTGACGCTTAGGAACATGAAGCTGCGGACCCCTCAATGAGTATCCTGCTGACTTCCTAAATGATGCAAAAAGCTAGGAGATGATAGATGGAAAAAAACTGGATGAAGTGGGAGGAGGCAAAAGAGAAATTGTTGAGGGTAAGTTGCAGGTCTGTCAGACTGAGGATAGTGATGGTGGAGGGGAAATGGTTAGGTCTGCTGTCAAGAAAGAAGCCACTATCCAGATAAGTACATTTTGGTACTGATTCATGAAGTAATAAACGTTACTGAGCTCACCGCTCCACGATATTTACTCGGCTATGTACCGAACTGCTCTTGAATCAGCTTCAGTGATGCCCAGCTTCGTGTCTGTGGACTTATTCACTTCTGTGACCTTCAGCTCTGAATGTTGTTTGTTTACTTTTATCATTTGCATGATTTGCTTTTTTCTGCACATTTAATGTTCTTTTTTTAATGGGTTCTATTGGGGTGTCTTTGTTTGTTGTTGCCTGTTAGAGTCGAGTCTCAAGGTTATGTACTTTGTACTTTGATCTTTAGACCAAATACTTCTGCTAACTAATGGTTGAAGTATTAATGTCAGAGAAAGTAGAAACTCAACAGGACATCTGAACAAGAGCTGACATTTCCTGAAGACCTGAAGTCATCAATCAATCCTCTGTCTCATATGTAATCTGTATCTGTGTCTTCGCCCCAAACAGGTCCTTTTTGTTACCAGTGATTGGAAGCAGTTATTTTAGTCAACATTATTCAAGCCAGTCATATTCAAGATTCAAGATTTAAGGTTGTTTAATGTCATTTCCAGTGCACAAGTGTAAAGGAGAACAAAATAATTGTTATTCTGGATCTGAATATACACAATAAGATAAAGAGCACAATATTGGAAAACACAATAAATATAAACACTTAAGACAGCTATATACTTAGACTGATAGTATGTCCATAAAGTGACGCTAGGCACAGGAGTGTTTGTACATAAGGAGACTGACAGGAAATTATAAAGTAGTGGTGGTTGGGGGTGTGGAGGGGTTGGATAGTGGATGGAGCTGTTGATAACTCTTACCGCTTGGGGAAAGTAACTGTTTTTGAGTCTGGTGTTCCTGGCAAGGCTGCTACATACTCCTTGATGAAAATTGGACCAGCAGTCCATGAACAGGGTAGGTGAGATCCTTCATGATGTTACTGGCTTTTTTCTGGCACCTTTCTGTATCTATGTCCTTGATGGCAGGTATGCTGGTGTTGATGATATGTTGGGCAGTTTTGACTACCGGTTGTAGAGCCCTCCTGTCCGCTGTATTGCAGTTTCGATACCATGCAGCATGTTACGGTGCTTGCTACTGTGCATCTGTAGAATGACGTGAGTATGGGTGTGTAAAGCCCAGCTCTCTGTGGCCTCCTTGGAAAGTATTAGCATTGGTGAGGTTTCTTGACTGTGAAGAAAAGGTTCTGGAATCATGTGAAGTGTTGTGTGATGTGCACTCCCAGGAGTTTGAAACTGTTCATTTCCTGTGCAGGAGTTTATTAAATCTCCCCTCAAGCTCCTTTGCTCCAAGGGAGAATACCATCAGCTTTTCCATCTTAACCTTGTTGCTAAATTCTTCCTTTTCTGGAAAATTTCTGGCAAAGCTAAGTTGTAGCTTTAAGGATCATGATATCCTTTCGAAGTCACACAGAGCAGTGTTTGTGGCCACACTATTGCTTTCTTTAAATTATACTGCCCAGCTCCTGATACACTTTGATTATAATTCTCTCAATATACTGTTCCATTTTAAGACATCTTTTATTTATATCAAAATAAACTTCATTCATAATAAAAATTAAATATAAGAATAAAGCATGCAATGTATTTTTATTCTTACATTAATAGACAATGTGTAGTGATATGTAGTGTTAAATTACATTGCCTAAAACCAATATCATGGTTGTCACTCATGTGCCCCCTTAGGGTGGTAATCTACTAAAATAATTTAGTGGCTTCCTCACCCAGTCTGGCCCCTCCCTCTCCAATAGCGGAAGAACCCTATACTGTGGTCCTTCCCCACTGAACCTCTGCGGTGACTGCACTAAGGTTCACTGCATCTCTTGGCACGTACTCCTGCAGCCTAGAATATGCCAGTCAGCAGCATTCCTCCAAGGACACCTCACTGGCTGGCAGACCAAAGGGCATCTTTCATTGAGTTAATGATCTGCCAGAAGTACTTAATGACGTCTCCATCCGTGACCCTGGGAAGTGCCTGCAGATCAGAGAATCCTTTATCCTGCAGATGGTTAGGATGAACCATGACACAGACCCTTGCATTGTTCCCCATACCTCCTTCGTAAAACCACGGTCCGCAAAGAACCCCAGACATCAACCATTCCATCACTTGTTTCACACACATACTGTTGATTAATACTGAGCCATTGAGTTTCTATTTCTCCTTGCATCCCTTCTGCCCCAATGTGTCATTCACAATTCTCTGTATAACCTCCAACTGCCAGTTTGCCTGTTTGTTTCCTGCTACACCAGGTAGGTCCCATCTTCAGCTTTTGCCAAATTGTTGAGAGAGGAGAGTGGAGACAGAGAGAGAGAGGGAGAAAGACAGAGAGAAAGTGAGTGAGAGAGAGTGAGATAAAAAGAGACAGGGACAGACAGACAGACAGACAGACAGACAGACAGACAGACAGACAGACAGACAGAAAAGCGAGAGTGAGAGAAGAGAGAGAGGAGAGAGAGAAGCCAAAGAGAATAAGTTTGGGAGTTTCAGAGAAGTGGGTAGATGAATGCGCCAACAATGAAATAAAAATGATAATAGTAGATTCTGGAAAGATAGAGAGTGAAGAGAGAGTAATTTTAATGGATACACATAAGGAATGAAGGAGATGGCTGGTGCATAGGGAGAAGCATATGTTGTAAGGCTGTAGAAGATCATAGTGAGAGAGAAGGGTTTGAAAGCAGCGAAGGAGATTTTAAAAATTTCAAGTATTGCTTCTCAGGAGCCAATGTACTATAAGTAATGAAGGTTGGTGAGTGAATAGGGTCAATATGAATCATTATATAGACACCAAAAATCTGACCTTATGTTTATGGTCAGAGAAGAGAAAAAAGGGAGGCAAGAGAGGAAAATATTGAAATCATTAATTCTAGGCATAATAAAGACGGGGATGATGTTTCAGCAGCAGATGAGCTGAGGCAGGGGTGGAATCATTCTCTGTTGGAGGCACTCATACTACTGAAGCTGAAATCCAGGTCAAATATAACATCACGATTACGAGGAACTAATAGAAATCATTCTATCCCTAGTGCTTAATTTGCTCTGTATAAGATTGTGCTCAACCAATGGAAATCATTATGATTTATCAAAGACTGAGATATCACATTCTGGAGATTCAAGTCATTTCTATTTTGTCGACCAGTTGGGAATATGGCACCGTGTATGCATAAGTTTAATGTTTTTTATCTTGTAGGCCTCTTAGATGGGAAGAAAGGGGAGAGAGGCAGGGCACTTCAGTAATAAGGGGACCTGGGGATTTGCATACACTAATCTTTGAAAGTAGTGTTTAAAAAAAATTGATGAGGTCTTTAAGCAGTTGTGGGATTCTTTCTTTCTGAGCAGATGCATTGAGAGTAACAGCAGTGAAGTTCCGTTTAACCTTATAAATGGGTAGTTACATCAGCAGGAATGTTGTGTCCTATTCTTTCACAAGGATATGAAAGTCTTTTTTGAGAATACAAAGGAAGATCACCAAAACATAGGATCATAAGACCATAAGACATAAGAACAGAATTAGGCCATTCAGCCCATCGAGTCTGCTCTGCCATTCCATCGCGGCTGATTTATTATCCCTCTGCACCCCATTCTTCTGCCTTCTCCCTCTCAACACCATTCTCCTGTCTCTTCCTTCCAACCCTTGATGCTCTGACTGATCAAGAACCAATCAACCTCCATACCCAATGACTTGACCGCTGGAGCCGCCTGTGATAATGAATTCCACAAATACACTACCCTCTGGCTAAAGAAATTCCTCCTCATCTCTCTCCTTGTATTGTAAAGTTGTGCCCTCTAGTCCTAGAACTCTCCCATTATTGGAAACTTCCTCATCCAAGCGCACTTCATCTAGGCCTTTCAACATTCGAAAGGTTTCACTAAGATCCCCCTTCTCATTCTTCTAAATTCCAGTGATTACAGGCTCAGAGCTGTAATCAAATGCTCACTGGTTCAAATGCTCCTCATGCATTAAACCTTTCATTTCCAAGACTATTCTCATAAACCTTCTCTGGGCCCTTTCCACTTCCGGCATATCCCTTCTTAAATAAGAAGCACATTTTAGGGCCTATCAGGGGCCTCTTTTAGAGAAGGGGGTACTTAGTTCTGTGGGAACACAGCATATTCTGATTTCTGTTTCCTCAGAGCAAAGGTTAGATGAAGATACAATTGAAGTGATCAAAATGATAATGGGTTTTAATAAATTGAGAGAAACTGTTTTCAGTGGGAAAGAGCTTAATAACCGATGAATGCTGATGCAAGGTGTCTGTCAGAGGTGTGGACTGCACTGCCAGATAAGCGAGTAAAAGTCCTGTAAATTCAAAGTAACCATTAAATATGGAAAGGCAATTGAAACAAAAAAAAGAATCATGAGTTATGAGGCTAGAGAAAAGGAATTAAAGTTCAAAGTTCAAAGTAAATTTATTATCAAAGGACATATATGTCACTACAAAGCATCTAGAAATCCAATTATTTTTGCAGGCATTCACAGTAAATACAAGAAACACAATAAAATCAATGAAAGATCACACCCAACAGGACAGACAAACAACCAATGTGCAAAAGACAGCAAACTAAGCAAGTACAAAAAGAAAAAAAGAAATAACAATAATAATTATTATTATTCAATAATCAATAAATATCAAGAGGTTGAGATGAACAGTCTTAGAAAGTGAGTCCAGAGATTGTGGGAACAGTTCAGTGATGTAGCAAGTGAAGTTATTCCCTCTGGTTCAAGAGCTTGATGGGTTGGACCCATAGATTCATAGAAAAGTACAGTGCGGAAACAGGCCCTTCAGCCCATCTAGCCAATGCTGACCTATTTAAACTGCCTACTCCCATTGACCCTCACTGGAACCATAGCCCTCCATAACCCTTCTATCCATGTACCTATCCATACTTTTCTTAAATATTGAAATCAACGTTTGAGAGGTGATAACTGTTCCTGAATCTAGTGTATGGGCCCTGAGGCTCCAATAATTAATTTAAATTTTTTTTTAATTTAGAGATACAGCATGGAACAGGCCCTTCCAGCCCTTCCAGACACACTGGTCCAGAAACCCCTGATAACCCCAATTCAACATTAACTTCAACATGGAATCCATGAGCCCACCCTGTATAATTTTGGACTTTGGGAGGAAACCCACACGTTCCGTGGGGAGGATATACAGAGGCTCCTTATGGAGGTTGCTGGATTGAACTCTTAATTTCGATGCCCTGAGATATAATGACATTGTGCTAACTGCAATGCTACTGTGCTAATTAATATGCTATATTAACAAATATAATTAATAATTAAGTGGTAGTTATATCATAAAGTAGTGGATACAGCTCAGTCCACCACAGGCAAAGCCTTCCCCACCTTTGGGCACATCTACAAGTAGAGGTGCTGCAGGAAATCATCAAGAGCCTGTTCTGGCTACTGTCATCGGGAACGAAGTACAGGGGCCTCAGGTCCCTCACCACCAGGTTCTGGAATAGTTATGAACCTTCAGACATCAGGCTCCTGACTAGCAGGAAAACTTCAACTCTGAACTAACTCCACAACCTGTCGTCTCACTTTCAAAGACTCATGTACTCGTATTATTTATTACTTATTTATTATTATTATTGTTTTGTATTTGTAAAGTTTCTCTTCTTTTACATGTTGATTGACTGTCAGCCTTTCAACGTTTCACTGATTCTATTGTACTTCTTTATTCTACTGTGAATACCTACAAAAGAATACATTTCAAAGTTTGTTTTAATGGATTTCAGTGTATACTGTATGGTGACATAATGTATATGTACTTTGATAATAAACTTACTTCAAATTTCATTTCCTCCTTCCTTTTCTCCCATGATCCACTCTTCTCTCCTGTCAGATTTCTTCTTCTCCAGCCCTTTGCTTTCTTGACCCATCACATCCCAGCTTCTTATTTCATCTCCCCTCCCTCACCCACCCAGCTTCACCTATCACCTGCTAACATTTACTGCTTCCCCTCCCCCCACTTTCTTATTCTGGCATCTTTCCCTTCCTTTCCAGTCCAGATGAAGGGTCTGGGCCTGAAATGTTGACTGTTTATTCATTTCCATAGATGCTGCCTGACCTGCTGAGTTCATCCAGCATTTTATGTGTGTTGCTCCGGATTTCCAGCATCTGCATTTATCATCTCTTGCATTTATGATTTGATAGCCAAACTGATTCTGATATTGAGTCAGCTCCCCATAAACCTGATGGATATAACTTACCCTAATGGGTACGTTATAGCATCCTTTATAGGACTTGCAAAACTTGTCAGTTAATATACCATTCTAAATTGCCTTTACCGAGCAGGTCAGAGATGGAATCTGAAGGGAAATGTTGAGACTATAGGAGCAATTGACAGTAGGGACAATAAGAAGAGGATATGAGATTGCTCGATGGGAAGGCTAGATTCAATAGTCTAATGAACTTCCTTTCTCCTCAGGGAATATGACAATCAGTATAATTCTATTGCCCTCACTATGTGTGTATACACAGCTATGCAGCGAGCTAGACAACTTCTCAAAAATCACCAAGATGGAATGTTTCTTCAGGATTTTTAATGAGATCTCTTTACTGTGAAACTGTAGAGAGTTATGTAAAATATGTACTAAATTTAATATCGTATCTCTGTGTGCCTGAATGCACTAATACTGCTGATTATTCTCCCATCCGAGGTAGTACACACACATGCAACTTCTCCATAACTATGCTGTGTAAACCAGAGTAAACTTGTGGCACAATGATAAACATAATATTTCCTTCAAAATATATCTGCTAAATGTTTACCAATATTACCAAAACTTAAGACTCACAGAGGTTGCTGTTCTAGGGGCAAATGAAGAGAGAATGTTTTCCCATTGTGTGCCCCAAATCGAATCAAAATTAACCCATCCAGGAAATTAGATAAAACACAGAAGTGACGTTCATATAAAATTAACAGCACCTCCAGAGGCCAAAACAATTACTGTATTCCTTTGTAAATAAATTTGTAAAAAGAGCTGCCAGTGATGAATGTGGGTTTGACTGCAACATTTCAGAAAAGTTTGGATAGGTGTATGATTGGGAGGATTATGGAGGTTCAGTCCAGGTGCTGGTTGATGGAACCAGGAGTTCTATGGTACTGGTGCTGGTTGATGAGACCAGGAAGTCTATGGTCCAGGTGCTGGTCAATGGGACCAGATCTATGGTTCAGTCCAGGTGCTGTTTGATAGGGCCAGGATGTGTATGGTCCAGTCTAGGTGCTGGTTGATGGGACCAGGAGATCTATGGTCCAGGTGCTCACTGATGGGACCAGGAGGTCTATGGTCCAGGAGCTGGTCAATGGGATCAGGAGGTCCATGGTTCAAGTGCCAGTTGATGGGACCAGGATGTGTATGGTCCAGTCCAGGAGCTGGTCAATGGGACCAGGAGGTCCATGGTTCAAGTGCCAGTTGATGGGACCAGGATGTGTATGGTCTAGTCCAGGTGTTGGTCAATGGGACCAGGCATGGACTGGATCAGCTTTAGAGCATGTTTCCTTGCCATAGTACTCTATGACTCAACTATATGTGAACTATATTATCCTGTAAATTTAAGCAGAGTGGACTTCAGCACTTTGTACATTGAAAGCATTAAACCAGTAAAAAGTTGCCGAGACAACTGTAATCTAGATAGACAATAAATCAGAACAATTATCACGACACTCTCAATACTTGGCATTAGATGTGTTACACAAGTTATGAATGATTGATTGTCTAAATGATACTAACTATGGTTAAGACTTGATTTCAGTGTTAAGTCAGCAGTACGTGTTGGTTAATGAAAAAAATCACTCAGAGTTCCTGTCTCCATGTAATACGTGTAATGTGCCAAATTCCCACCTCCATGTGCTAGATATATAACATACTAACATTCTGCAAATAGATAACCCCAACGTAAACTTCTTCCTTATTTATTTTATTTATGAAATAGGCTCTCCTGGCCCTTCGATCTGCACGGCCCGGCAACACCCAATTGGTGGTGGCATCCGTCAACACATCACCCAATTAACACTATCCTAATCTTTCTACACACCTTTTTAACATCTACACTGAGATGATCATGAGACTGGCAATTCCAGACAACACTGGCATTAAAATGGATGAAGAACCATCAGTAACTTGAGATATGCAGATGACACAGCCCTGCTAGCCACAACAGAAGAAGACCTACAAGCACTACTCAATAATGTTGCAAAAGTCTCCGCTGAATTTGGATTGCTGATAAATGGCAAAAAGACCAAAGTTATGGTGATAAGCAAAACTACAATTCAAACTGACATCTACATGGGAAACAACAAGATCGAACAAGTGTCCTCCTTTATATACCTTGGTGAAGAACTAAATGACACAAACGAATGCAGCAAGGAAATAAGGCAAAGGCTAGCAATGGCACGTACAAGCACTACCAAACCTTGGAACATCTGGAAAGATAGATCTGTGAGCACTGACACCAAGATACGCCTCCTCAAGAGTCTCATCTGGCCAGTAGCCCTATATGACTGTGAAACATGGACCCTAAAAGCAGCTGATGAAAAGAAGTTGACAGCATTTGAGATGTGGACATACAGACAGATCCTCAGGGTATCATACATTGAAAGGAGATCCAACAATTTCATCCTAGAAAAGATTGGCACAAAACCAATACTTCTGAAAACTGTTATACAAAGGAAACTTTGTTATTTTGAACACATTTCAAGAACTGATGACACATTGGAATGCACTGTGTTTGAAGCCAGAGTAGACGGAAGTCACTCCTGAGGCAGACAGAGGACAACGTGGATCGACAACATCAAGAAGTGGACCAGCCTCACCGCCAGAGATGCAAGAGGTTTGACTGCCGATAGATCGCAGTGGAAGAAAGGTGATCATTGAAGTTCTGGCAGAGTATGGCACATGATGACGATGATGAATCATGGGACAATTTACATTGACCAATTAACCCTCTAACCAGTACATCTTTGGACGGTACTTAGGAAGAAATCAGAGCACCTGGAAAAAAAAAACACACACTCCATGGGGAGGACCTACAGACTCTTTACAGATGATGTTGGAATTGAACTCCAAACTCTGACACCCTGAGTAGGAGCAGAGGGCACAGGCTCAGAATAGAGGGACATCCATTTAGAATGGAGCTGAGGAGGAATTTCTTTAGCCAGAGAATGGTGAATCTGTGGAATTAGTTTCCCTAGTGTCTGTGGAGGCCAAGTAATTGGGTATATTTAAGGCAGGGATTGATAGTTCTTGATTAGTGGGGACATGAATGGTTATGGGGAGATGGTAGAAGACTGGGGCTGAGAGGGAAATGGATCAGCCATGATGAAAGGCCTAAATTTAATGGTTTTACAGTAATAGCGCCACACCAGCCACTACTCCATCAAGGTTCTGTTGATTATTAATACAAATGATGCATTTCACTGTGCTTTTTTATGCACATCTGATAAATAAATAAATCAGAATCTGAATCAAAAGCATTATGACAATGCCAAACCGTCGATGCAATTACTGCAGTAGTGATCACATTCAGAGATCCTGAGGTGCAATAGCATCTTCTTCTGCTGCTAATCTGATAAAGTCTTGTGGCATTGTGGACAATTTGCTTTTGCTCTGATCTTATGTGTTCAGACGAGGCTGATGTGGCCAGTGAATGAACTCATGTTCCTTCCGCAGATGTGACATCAGGTGCTCGATGGAGAAGCTTGCGTGGTAGCGCGCTTCTTCTCTCAGTCAAGTTCAACGCTGCTTCTCCACTCATGAGTGGTCATGACTCAGAGGTTTAGGGGTGGCACTGTAGGGTAGTGGTTAGCACAACGCTTTACAGTACAGGCAACCCAGGTTCAATTCCTGCCGCTGCCTGTGAGGAGTTTGTACATTATCCCCAGGACTGCATGGATTTCCCCTGGGTGCTCCGATTACTTCACACAGTCCAAAGACATACCGTTCGTAAGTGAATTGTCATTGTAAATTGTACCATGATTAGGCTAGGATTAAATTGGGGGATTGCTTGGCAGCAGAAGGACCTACTCTGTGCTATATCTCAATAAATAATTGCACTTCTTTGAGAAAGCTTAGAGATTCTACAGATGTTGGAAATCCAGAGTAACACACACAAGGTACTGGAGGAACTCAGCTGGTCAGGCAGCGTCTGTGGAAGGGAATATGTGACTGATGTTTTGGGTCTAGACCCTTCATGAGGACTAGAAAGGAAGGGGTGGGGGGGAAAGCCAGAATGAAAAGGTGGGTGAGGGTGAACGAGTACAAGCTGACAGGTGATAGGTCAGACTAGCTAATGGGGGAGGTGGATGAGTAGCGGAGGGTGGATGAATTGAGAGGCTGGGAGGTGATAGGGGGAAGAGGTAAAGGGCTGCGGAAGAAGGAATCTGACAGGAGAGGAGAGTGGACCATGGGAGAAAGGCAAGGATGAGGGGCACCAGAGGGAGGTGAGGGGCAGGAAAGGAAAAGGGAAGAGACAAACTGGGAACTGGAATGGGGAATGGAAAAGGGGAGTGAGCAAAAGAGGGGGGGGGGGAAATTACCAGAAGTTAGAGAAATCAATGCTAATGCCGTCAAGCTGAAGGCTATCCTGATGGAACATAGATGTGAAATTTTCCATTGGACCATAATATATAGGAGCAGAATTAGGCCATTTGGCCTATTGAGTCTGCTCCTAGATTTCAGCATGGCTGATCCATTTTCCCCTCAGCCCCAATCTCCTGCCTTCTCCCCATATCACTTCATGCCCTGACTAATCTGCCTTAAATATTCCCAGTTTTCCTCTGCAAAACCTCCAAGTAGAGCATGCGGTAGAATTCAGACAGAGGAGGCCAATACCACCATTTTACCCAGCCAGGAGTTCGTCCTTCACGGACCTCATGATTGGCCTCTTTCTACCTCTCCTACTGCACACAAATAACAACAGGACAAACAGCAGCTTTTTCTGATGAATGGGGGGCATAATGGAGGCTCCTTAAACCGGAGAGCAGCATCCATTATCAAGGACCCCCACTACCTAGGCCATGCTCTCTTCCATTGGGCAGAAGGTACAGGAGCCTCAGGACCCGCAGCACCAGGTTCAGGATCAGTCTGATTGTGGAGTAGGCTAAAAAGTCAGCACACATTGTGGGTGGAAAGAACCTGTGCTGTTCTATATTCTACAATACTGTGCAGAAGTCTTAGGCACATCTATTGTATGTAGCGAGGGTGCCCAAGATACTTGCACAGTACTGTAGTGGTTTTATGTATTGCACAATACTGTTAAAACACAAAAAAAAACAAATTTCATGACATATGTGAGTGATGATAAACCTGATTCTGAAATGGGTCTGTATTGTGGACTGAGAGTGGGAAGGGGGCAGGGAGAGGGGAATGTTGGTTAGGAAAAGGGGAAGGGAGGGGGGAGGGAGCAGTAAGCACCAGAGAGACAGTCTGTAATGATTAGTAAATCAATTGTTTAGAATCAAATAAATTTACCTGGTGTCTCAGGGGTGGGTGTGTCCACACCCGCACCACCAGGCACTCCTTCTCTGCCCCCTGTCCCACACCCCTCCCACAGCCCTCCACCCTCACTATTCCCAACATCCTTTGTTCCCACCAGATTAAAAGCTCATTCTCCACTCCACAGTGACAAATAAAGTACTCTGCAAAAGTCTTAGGCACCCCAGCTATATTTACTGTGTGTACCTATGACTTTTGCATAGTAATGTATGTTTTACATTCTATGTTCAATAAATCCTATAGTATATTCTATATTGTGCCAAATGTGAATCTATGCACTATAAAAATGTGGCTTTAATTTATGAACCTTTTAAAGATTGTGTCCTGTAATTAACTGCTTTCTGTGTTGCAACCATGTTGAACGTTTCAGAGGCAACTTGTAAAAGCTCCAAGTGGAATGCTGCTGAGTACTTTAATTATTCAATAGTTTTGCTGTTAGCTTCAATTCTCATCTACATTCAGTGGCCACATTTTTAAAACCCTCCTGTACCTAATACGGCGGCCGCTGAGTATCTATTTGTGATCTTCTGCTGCCGCAGCCCATCCACTTCAAGGTTCATGCGGAGATGCTCTTCTGCACACCATTGTTGTAAAGCATGGTTATTTGAGTTACTGTCACCTTCCTGTCAGCTTGAAACAGTCTGGCCATTCTCCTCTGATCTCTCTCATTAACAAGGTGTTTTCACCCACAGAGCTGCTGCTCTCACTGGATGTTTTTTGTTTTGTTTTTGTACCATTCTCTGTAAACTCCAGAGACTACTGTGTGAGAAAACTTCAGGAGATCAGCAGTCTCTGAGATAATCAAACCACCCCATCTGGCACCAAAAATCATTGTCTGGTCAAAGTCACTTGGATCACATTTCTTCCCCAATCTGAACAACAACTGAACCTTTTGACCAAGTCTGCATGCTTTTATGCATTGAGTTGCTGTCACATGATTGGCTGATTAGATATTTGCGTGAAAGAGCAGATGTACCTAATAAAATAGTCACTCAATGTACATCTAGTAACTCACAGAGTGAATGGTAGATTTAGCAAGCCACCACCAGCATGACAATAATCACAAGGTTGCTTGTGTGATGGAGTTGGATATATTACTATCTGCTTATTCAAAGTTGTACATAGATAGATAGATAGATAGATAGATAGATAGATACTTTATTCATCCCCATGGGGAAATTCAACATTTTTTTCCAATGTCCCATACACTTGTTGTAGCAAAAACTCATTACATACAATACAATACTTAACTCAGTAATAATATGATATGCATCTAAATCACTAACTCAAAAAGCATTAATAATAGCTTTAAAAAAGTTCTTAAGTCCTGGCAGTTGAATTGTAAAGCCTAATGGCATTGGGGAGTATTGACCTCTTCATCCTGTCTGAGGAGCATTGCATCGACAGTAACCTGTCGCTGAAACTGCTTCTCTGTCTCTGGATGGTGCTATGTAGAGGATGTTCAGGGTTTTCCATAATTGACCGTAGCCTACTCAGCGCCCTTCGCTCAGCTACCGATGTTAAACTCTCCAGTACTTTGCCCACGACAGAGCCCGCCTTCCTTACCAGCTTATTAAGACGTGAGGCGTCCTTCTTCTTAATGCTTCCTCCCCAACACGCCACCACAAAGAAGAGGGCGCTCTCAACAACTGACCTATAGAACATCTTCAGCATCTCACTGCAGACATTGAATGACGCCAACCTTCTAAGGAAGTACAGTCGACTCTGTGCCTTCCTTCATGGATATGAAGGAAGGGTATAATATGGTCACAGACACAGACATCTCAGATGTTATTACAATTCTAGCCAGGAAGAAGGAGCATTTTTGTTTCTTAAAAAACTTTATTTGACGAATATGATCTATTGATCACACGTTACTGAGTTAAGTCTCCAGGACTGGTAAGAGAAGATGATAGTGCACTAAAATGTACTGCAGCAGATAGGAAATCTCTACAACAGGTAGTCTAAACTGCCCTACGCATTACCAGCACTAGCCTACCCATCATCAGGGACATGTATACAGAAACTGTTACAGAAACAGCAAGGAAGAATCCTTCTACATCTGAGTGGCCAAGGACAGACAGATGGAGGATCTTCATTGCTGCCCTAAACATCAGCAGCATAACAGGCAGTAGCTAAGTAAGTAATTTCTTTAATCTTTCATGTTTTTTTATGCTGCATCCTATTTGGAGTAACAATTATTTTGTTCTCCTTTACACTTGTGAACTGGAAATGACATTAAACAGTCTTGAATCTTAAAAACGGATGGAACGTTTCAGTAACCTTTGAGCACAGACATCCTTTTAACGAATGCTGTGTTTGGACTCGAATTGCTTGGTACAAATACATCTCTTGAGAGAATGTATTCAGTCATGAATAATGCCTGCGTGGTAAAAGAGTGCAAATGAATGGCAGAAGTAATGAAAGCTGGTATGAAAACAGATATATACCAGAACTCTTTTATATTTTTTTAGATGTGCGAAAACAAGAAACTATTATAACATATTTATTTATCTGAAAAGGTATACCCAAATGATATTTAAAAGCTAGAACTATTTGCTGTAGGATTGTAAAGTAACGCTATTATTTTTCACAGAATTCTAAGAAGTTTGAATAAAATTGCTTGTGGTAAATGTATTCCCACATTTTACATAATATACATCCAAATAATTTGTGATATTTTTATGTATTCTAAGAAACAATTCGCCGGGTAAAATTGATTTTAATGATAAAGATGAACTGATGTGAGCAATGATACTGAATTTAAAATTCCACTTAAAATGACATTGCAAACAGGTGTAAGATGAAATAGTAATTATGTTCTGTGCAGGGATTACTTTGTTTAATTTGAATATCATATTTGATGGGATAAAGGACCAACTTCAGACAGAAGAGCTGAAATATGAAGACAGAAGACATGAGTAGTGATAAAGGGTTCTAAAGCTTCATTGCTTGATAGGCTTTTACAATGAAACCTAGTCCATTGAACTGCATGTAAAGTCCAACAGTCCATAAGACCATAAGATATAGGAGCAGAATTAGGCCATTTGGCCCATCGAGTCTGCTCCGCCATTCAATCATGGCTGATCCGTTTTCTCCTCCTCAGCCCCACTCCCCAGCCTTCTCCCTGCAACCTATGATACCGTGTCCAATCAAGAACCTTTCAAGCTCTGCCTTAAATACACCTAATGACCTGGCCTCCACAGCTACCTGTGGTAACAAATTCCACAAATTCACCACCATCTAGCTAAATAAATTTCTCTGCATCTCTGTTTAAATGGATGCCACTCTATCCCGAGGCTGTACCCTCTTGTCCTAAACTCCCCCACCGTGGAAAACATCCTTTCCTCATCTACTCTGTCTAGGCCTTTCAATATTCAAAAGGTTTCAATGAGATCCCTCCTCATCCTCCTAAATTCCAGCGAGTACAGACCCAGAGCCATCAAGCGTTCCTCGTATGTTAACCTTTTCATTCCCGAAATCATCTTTGTGGACCTCCTCTGAACCCTCTCCAATGCCAGAACATCCTTTCTTCGATGAGGAGCTCATGCAAAGTTACAGTGATTCTCTCAAACTTACACTGGGGAACATTTTACGCTACATTTCACTTGAGGGTAATGATTATGCATTTAAAGAGATTAGTGCTATTAAAGATTAGCTTTATTTGTCATACATACATTGAAAACATACAGTGAAATGTAGCATCAATGACCAACACAGTCCAAGGATGTGCTTGGGTCAGCCCGCAAGGGTCGCCCACTGAACACGCCTACACAGTAAAGGCTGATTTATACTTCTGCGTCAAATGAACGCTGTAAGTATGGCGTAGTTGTGTAACCTATGCTGTACCCTACGCACTACCCTACACCGTAGCCTGACACGCACCTCTCCAAAAATGTAACTGTGTGTCGCGGCGACGCAGACCACAACAACTGTGATTGGTCTGCTTGGTAGCATCGCATTTCCTCCTGTCTATAGGCATACTGTCCGTACACTGATGCGAAATAAATGTTTGGAGACGATGAACCAAATCATCAAATCTACCTGCCGACATCCGAAAATATTTGAAATGTATTTCCTTGTCCATGTCTCTCAGTGGCCAGACAAGCCACGAGAAAATTCACCCTCCTTCTGCCTCAATCCGTTCAATGGTCGTATACACCATCTCCTCCGACATCTTCTCTCTTTTCTGCGTTGCAGTAACTTCAATAAAAGTAACCCTTGTTCAACATTTATTAGCTCCAACTCCAACATGATGCGCTCAGTCACCATTAGAAACCCCACTGCCAACTAACGTTTTGGCGGTGAAATGCAGAGCGACACAGGCACACCAACGCACAGGTATAAATGCTCACAACGGCGCAGGCCGCTTATGGAGGCTACAGCGTAGGCTATTATGCAGAGTATAAATCAGCCTTAACAGGAACAACTCCTTGCAGAAAGCAACAGGAATTGAATCTCAATTGGTAATCACTGATGCTGTAAAGTGATTGTGTTAACCACTACATTACCAATCTGTGTTTAAGATTACCAAAAGAAACAGTAACCTATTTTGTTTGAATTTTGAAGACCAATTGTTTGAGACTTCTTGTTTTAAAATATTTAAGTATTCTAATATTTAAAAACTTTTCTTAATTTATTCTGATGAAGGGTATCAGCCCAAAACACCATCTGTTTATTCATTTCCCCAGGTTCTGCCTGACCTGCTGACTTCCTCCAGCATTTTGTATGTGTTATCTTTAAAATTTATTTGCAGTACTGTGCAAAGGTTTGAGGCACATATACAATACATAGCTAGGGTTGATAATACATTTGCACAGTAATGTATTTGTCAATGTGAAATGGAGACTGAGTTTGTAAATCTGGCAGCAGCAAAGGATGTTGGGAATGGCAGAAGTGAAGCATTGCTGGAGGGGTGTGGGACGGGTGTCAGAAGAGCACCCGGCCCGGTGGGGGTGGCACGGGTGCGGACACACTTAGCCCTAAGACACCAGGCAGAGTCATTTGATTCCAAACGTTTGGTTTATTGACCACAGAATGTCTCTCTGGTGCTTTCCACTCCCTCCTCTTTCCCTACCCCTTTTTCCAACCATGATTCTCCTCTCCCTGCCTCCTTCCCACTTCCAGTCCACAATAGAGACCCAGATCAGAATCAGGTTTATCATCACCCACATATGTTATGAAATTTGTTTTGAATAGCAGTGCAGTGCAATACATAAAATCACTACAGTACTGTGCAAAAGTCTTCGTCACCCTATATATTTCTAATTTGGTGCACAGATATATTTATCTTTTGGAATGTTGTTGAATTATGGGAATATTTAAAATGTTTTGATGGCTTGTTCAGATAGCTAAAGCAGGCCTATGTTATGACTTCATCTCGCCACTGCATTCTGAGACAGCCTGGTCTAGGATGCTCGCATTTGAGAAGCTGTACATGATAAATGAAGACTTAGTTCATAGGCCAGTGGCAAACACAAGTGATTCACTGTTGTCTACACAGTTCCAGCTAAATGTATATCCGAGGTAATAAATTGGTGTCTAGACAATGACATAGCAATTTCTGACCAGCTTTGTCATTTCTAAAAGATAATACTGGACACTAAGAAGCAATCTAAAGAACTTTCATGTCATCATAAGGCCTCTTTGGCATTCTGATTGTAAACCATTTTTTTAATACAGATACAGTACTGTGCCAAAGTCTTAGGTAGATACATATATATAGCTAAGATACATAAGACGTTTGCACAGTACTGTAGTCATTTTATGTATTGCATTGTACTGCTGCCACAGAAAAAACAAATTTCGTGACATATGTGCGTGATGATGAATCTGATTCTGATATGGGTCTCTATTGTGGACTGAGAGTGGGAAGGGGACAGGGAAAGAGAATAATAGCTGGGAAAAGGGGAAGGAAGAGTGGAGGGAGTAGGAAACACCAGAGAGACATTCTGTAATGATCAATAAGCCAACTGTTTGGAATCAAATGACCTTGCCTGATATCTCAGGGCTGGGTGTGTCTGCACCCTGCGAACCCCCACCCTGGCACTCCTTCTCTGCCACCTGTCCCAGACACCTCCTGTGGTGCTCAACCATTGCCAT
Source organism: Hemitrygon akajei (assembly GCF_048418815.1). Taxonomy (NCBI): domain Eukaryota; kingdom Metazoa; phylum Chordata; class Chondrichthyes; order Myliobatiformes; family Dasyatidae; genus Hemitrygon; species Hemitrygon akajei. Next base: position 5,398,579 of record NC_133125.1, read on the forward strand.
TCCAAACATCCTTCAAAAGATGGGTTACTTTAAATCTTAGTTCCAATAAAACACCATTGTTCAGCTTCTCTCTCCACAAACGCTGCTTAAGTTGCTGAATATTTCCTAATTTCTATAAAAAGATGGGTGGTTTGCAGAAACTGATGTCACAGACAACCAATGACAAATGCACTTTGCAATAACATTAGCCACAAAGCAAAGAACCAGAAAGTAATGGATACAGTCCAGTCCATCATGGGTGAAGCCCTGCCCACTATTGAGAACATCTACGAGGAATGGGGTCGCAAAAAGCAGCATCTTTCAGAGACCCCTATCACCCTCGACACGCTCTCTTCTCCATGCTGCCATCAGGAAGGAGGTACAGGAGGCTCAGGATGCACACCGCCAGGTTCAGGAACAGTTATTACCCTCAACCATCAGGAAAGAGGTACAGGAGCCTCAGATCCCACACCGCCAGGTTCAGGAACAGTTATTACCCCTCAACCAAAGGGGATAACTTCACTCAACTTCACTTGCCCCACCATTGAAATGTTCCCACCATGTTTGGACTCACTTTCAAGGACTCTTTATCTCATGGTTTTATTTATATATTTATTTATTTTATTTGTTTGTTTGTTTATTTATATATCTATCTATTTATTTGTTTATCTGCCTCTTTCTTTTTGTACTTACACAGCTTATTATTTCTTGGCATATTAGTTGTTTGTCCATCCTGTTGTGTATTATCTTTCATTGATTCCATTGTATTTCTTGTATCTACTGTAAAGATCCATGAGAAAATGAATCTCAGATTGTATATGGTGACAAATACGTACTTTATAAATTTACTTTGAACTTTGCACTTTAGAATCCTTCTGCCCTTCTGTGAGTTCCTTCCTTTAAGCAGAGAAACAGCTTATGTCTCATGGTGCATTTTTGACTGACAAACCTGGGCACGGGGGTGGGAGGGGGAATTGCAAAGGTGGTGGAGTGGGGTATCTAGGCTCCAGACACTTGTGTTTTGTTTTCCAAGCAACAGACAAGATGTTGGAGGATCTCAGGTCAGGCAGCATCTATAGAAGAAAGTACAATCGACTTCATCAGGACTGGAGAAAAAAAAAGATGAGGAGCCAGAGTAAGAAGGTGGGGGAAGGGGAGGAAGAAACACAAGGTGATGGGTGAAACCGGGAGGTGGGAGGGGTGAAGTAAAGAGCTGGAAAGTTGATTAGTGAAAGAGATACAGGGCTGGAGAAGGGCGTATCTGACAGGAGAGAACAAAAATCCATGGAAGAAAGTAAAGGGGGACGAGCACCAGAGGCAGGTGATGGGCAGATAAAGAGACAATGAGAGAAGGAAAAGGAGAAGGGGAATGGTGAGGGGGAGGTGGGGGGCATTACTGGACGTTTGAGAAATTGATGTTCATGCCATCAGATTGCAGGCTACCCGGATGGAATACAAGGTGTTGCTCCTCCAACCTGAGTGTGGCTTCATCTTGACAGTAGAGGAGGCCATGGATTGATATGTCAGAATGAGAATGGGAAATGGAATTAAAATTGGTGGCCACTGGGAGATCCCACTTTTTCTGGTAGACGAAGTGTAGGTGCTTGACCAAGCAGTCTTCCAATCTACTTCTTGTCTCACCAATAGACAGGAGGCCACATTGGAGCACTGGATACAATAGATGACCCCAACAGACTCACAGGGGAAGTGTTGCCTCACATGAAAGGACTGCCTGGGGCCATGAATGGTGGTGAGGGAGGAGGTATAGGCAGGTGTAGCACTTGCTCCACTTGCTAGGATAAGTGCCAGGACGGAGATCTGTGGAGAGGGTTGAATGGAAAAGGGAATCGTGTAGGGAGCGATCCCTGTGGAAAACAGAAAGTGGGGGGAGGGAAAGATGTGCTTGGTGGTGGGATCCCACTGGAGATGACAGAAGTTATGGAGAATTCTGTGCTGGCATGGATGCGAGGACAAAAGGAACCCTATCCCTGGTGGGATGGCGGGAGGATGGGATGACAGCAGATGTGGCTGAGGGCAGTGTTGATGGTGAAGGAAGGGAAGGCCCTTTCTTTGAAGGAGGACAACAGCTCCTTACTTCTGGAATGAAAAGCCTCATCTTGAGAGCATATGTGATGGAGACAGAAAAATTGAGAGATGGGGATGACATTTTTACAAGTAACAGGGTAGGAAGAACTACAGTCCAGGTAGCTGTGGGTTTATAATAGACACCAGGTAGTTAAGTTGTCTCCAGAGATAGAGACTGAGAGATCAAGAAAGGGGAGGGAGATGTCAGAAATGGACCAGGTAAATGTGAGGGCAGATGGAAGTTGGAGACAAAGTTGATGAAGTCGCTGCAGGAAGCAGCACCAATGCAGTTGTTGATGTTGTCATCCAAGCCTACACTAGTCTCACTCCCCAACTTTTCCTACAGGTGTAGCCATGGGCACTTGCATGGGTACCAGCTATGCCTGCCTGTTTGCCAGCATCATGGAACAGTCTATGTTCCAAGCCTACACTGGCATCACTCCTCAACTTTTCCTACACTACATCAACAGTTTCACCTATCACCTTGCATTTCAAGTTCAAGTTCAAGTTGCTTTTATTGTCATTTCGACTATAAACTGCTGGTAGAGTACACAGTAAAAACGAAACAACGTTCCTCCAGGACCCGGGTGGTACATGAAACAACACAAAACTGCACTAGGCAGCACAAGGCTACACTAGACTACATAAAACAACATAAAAACTGCACTAGACTACAGACCTGCACAGGACTACATAAAGTGCACAAAACAGTGCAGGGCAGTACAATAATTAATGAACAAGACAATAGGAACAGTAGAGGACACATTATAATGTCAGTCTAGATTCTGGGTATTGAGGAGTCTGGTGGCTTGGGGGAAGAAACTGTTGCACAGTCTGGTCGTGAGAGCCCGAATGCTTCGGTACCTTTTGCCAGATGGCAGGAGGGAGAAGAGTTTATATGAGGGGTGCGTGGTGTCCTTCATAATATTGTTAGCTTTGCGGGTGTAGCATGTGGTGTAAATGTCTGTAATAGCGGGAAGAGAGACCCTGATGATCTTCTCAGCTGACCTCACTATCCACTGCAGGGTCTTGCGATCTGAGATGGTGCAATTTCCGAACCAGGCAGTGATGCAGCTGTTCAGGATGCTCTCAATACAACCCCTGTAGAATGTAGTGAGGATGGGGGGTTGGAGATGGACTTTTCTCAGACTTCACAGAAAGTGGAGACACTGCTGGGCTTTCTTTGCTATGGAGCTGGTGTTGAGGGACCAGGAGAGATTCTCCATCAGGTGAATATCAAGAAAACTGGTGCTCTTAATGATCCCAACGGAGGAGCCATCAATGTTCAGTGGAGGGTGATCGCTCCATGCTCTCCTGAAGTTAACAACCATCTCTTTTGTTTTGTTCACATTTAGAGACAGGTTGTTGGCTCTGCACCAGTCCGTTAGCCGCTGCACCTCCTCTCTGTAAGCTGACTCGTCGTTCTTACTGATGAGACCCACCACGGTCGTGTCATCGGCAAACTTGATGATATGGTTCAAGCTGTGTGTTGCAGCACAGTCGTGGGTCAGCAGGGTGCACAGCAGTGGACTGAGCACACAGACCTGGGGGACCCCCGTGCTCAGTGTGATGGTGTTGGAGATGCTGCTCCCGATCCAGACTGACTGAGGTCTCCCAGTCAGGAAGTCTAGGATCCAGTTGCAGAGGGAGGTGTTCAGGCCCAGCAGTTTCAGCTTTCCAATCAAGTACTGAGGAATGATTGTGTTGAATGCTGAACTGAAGTCTATGAACAGCATCTGAACGTATGTGTCTTTTTTGTCCAGGTGGGTTAGGGCCAGGTGGAGGGTGGTGGCAATGGCGTCATCTGTTGAGCGGTTGGGACAGTACGCAAACTGCAGGGGGTCCAGTGAGGGAGTGAGTATATTTCTTCCTCCCTTCCCCCCACCTTATAATTCTGAATCCATATCTTTTCTTCCTCCAGTCCTGATGAAGGGTCTCAGCCCAAAACATCGACTGTACTCTTTTTCATACATGCTGCCTGGCCTGCTGAGTTCCTCCAGTACTGTGTGTCTGTTGCTTGGATTTCCAGCATCTGCAGATTTTCTCTCTATTTCATTTTGCATGTTTGACAACATACTTTGACAGTATACCCCTCTGAAGGGGTGGCTGATGCTTTAGCAGGTTGATATTTAGTTACACAGTAATACGGAATGCACAAATGCAGGCTTTTAATTTTCCTTCCCTTCTGTTGTTTCTTGGGGTCATTGAAGAGTGGAGCTCTAGGCTGCTCACTCATTGTTATTGTCCTGGTCATGGCCAGCAGTACACAGTGGACAGCTTGAGGATTATGGTCATGCATGTACAAATTATATGGGAAGAACTGAATCATAAGTTTAGATGTCTGTTGTGGTGGAAGGTAACATACAGTCACTCAAAACTTCTACAATGCTGCCACTGGCTTTTGGTCAGTGATTTGTTATTGCAGGAAGTATGATTAGTTCTCTGTCTCACTTGTTGAGTGAACTCGGCCTTTTCTCCTTGGAGCGACGGGGGATGAGAGGTGACCTGATAGAGGTGTATAAGATAATGAGGGGCATTGATCGTGTGGCTAGTCAGAGGCTTCTTTCCCAGGGCTGAAATGGCTAGCACAAGGGGGCACAGTTTTAAGGGGCTTGGAAATAGATAGTGAGGGGATGTCAGGGGTACGTTTTTCACACAGGGAGTGGCGAGTGTGGGGAATACACTGCAGATGGCAGTGTTGGAAGCAGTTGCTATCAGGTCCTTTAAGATCCTCTTAGATAGGTACATGGAGCTTAGAAAACTGGAGGGCCACGTGCTAGAGAAACTCTAGGCAGTCTCTAGAGTAGGTTACATGGTTGGCACAACATTGTGGGCCGAAGGGCCTGTAACGTGCTGTAAATTTCTATGTTGTATTTTCTATGTTCTCCCTCTCTCACTCTCTCTCTCTCTCTCTCTCGCTCTCTTTCGCACTCTATCTCACACTCTATCTCTCTGACCCTCTCACTCTTTTCTCACTCTGTATTTCATTGTATGTCGCTCTCACTCTGTTCTTGCCTGTTGAATGTCTATGTGTCTGTCACTGTTTCTATCCCTAGCTTACTCTCCCTTTCTCGGTATCCTTTTGTCTCTCTTTCTCTCTGTCTATCTCAATCTGTCTCTTTTTCTCTCTATTCAATCTGTCTCTCTTTCCTCTCTCTCTCTCTCTGTTTCTGTCATCTCTCTCTCATTCCCTCTTTGTGTCCCTGTCTGTCTGTCTCTCTTTGTCTATCTCACCCTGTGTCACTCTCTCACTCTATTTCTGTCTGTCATCTCTCTCTCTCTCTCTCTCCCTCTGTCCCTGTCTGTCTGAATCTCTGTCCCTCTCACATTCTGTATTTCTGTTTGCCTCTCTCTGCTTTTGTCTATCCATCTGTCTCTGTCTGTCTCAATCTGTCTGTCTGATTCTCTCTCTCAACCTGTCTGTCTGATTTTCTGTCTCTGTCTCAATCTGTCTCTATCTCAGCCACTCTCTGTCCATCTGTTTACATCCGTCAAAATCTCTCTGTCTGTCCTTCTGTCTCTCTCACTGTATCTCTGTCTGTCTGTCTTGTTCTCTATCTTATCTGTCTGTTGTTTTCTCTCTCTCTCTCTTTTTCTTGTATTAAAGAAAGGTTATGATGCCTCTTGATGCCCTTCTCACCTCTGGTATTGTTTCTGACATTTTTCTTTAGAATGATTGTGGAAAACTGTAGGCAGGAATTCTCTCTCTAGCAGTCATGTGTCGATCCTTGACAATTTCTACACTAAATATTGCCTTTATTTTGAACAACAAAGGGTTAAAGCATTGATAATCTATTATTTGAAACCTACAGGTACAGGAACCTGAAGACACATACCCAAAGTTTCAAGAACATTTTCTTTCCCTCTGCCATCAGATTTCTGAATGGACATTGAAGCCATGAACACTACCTTACCGCTTTTGCTCTTGTTTTGCACTACTTATTTAATTTATTTTTTATACCTTGTTGTAATTTATGGTATTTTTATGTATTGCACTGTACTGCTGCCACAAACAACAAATTTCATTACATATTCCAGTGATATTAAATCTGATTCTGATATCCATTTGCTAATACCACAAACGAACAATTCTGGATGTAGTTTCAATGGTGTTTATTTTATTTCATTCAATTTAATGAATTATAATTTGTTTGTTTGTTTGACTACTTATTTAGAGATATAGCATAGAATAGGCTCCTCCCGTCCTTTGAGCCGCACTACCCGGCAACACCTGATTTAACCCCAGCCTAATCACAGGACAATGTACGATGACCAGTTAACCAAGCAGCCAGTATGCCTTTGGATTGCGAGGAAGCTGGAGCACTTGGAGATAACCCACACATTCCATGGGGAGGACGTACAAACTCCTTACAGAAGATGCCAGGATTGAACTCTGAACTCCGCCAGCCCGAGCTGTAATAGCACTACACTACCATGTACACTCAAGTTTGTGTTTGAAAGCCCAAAGCTGATATCAGCATAAGGCAGCTGAGACCTATCCCAACTCTCTTCATGCCATAGACCAATACCATTAAGCAAGGGGTCCATTGGCTCCAGGTTGGGAAATTCTGCTCTATCCTGTCCAGTTACCAGGCAACTACAGGGACCAGTATGAAAAACACTGGAGCTGACTCTGTCTGGAGATTTCCACGAGACACCTCTTTAAGGAGTTGAAACTTTGCTGTTGTGAGATAGGGATCAGATTCAGTCAGTGTGTCATGGCCATTGATTTTCAATACTTGCCAAGAAAATACGGATGTAATTCTTTTGGATTGGCAAGTTAATGAGAGCCCAAACAGATAACGGTGGCACAGGGCAGAGTGATGCAGATGTAGTGATTTACCAATAGATTCAGACAGATGGTGAAGGAACTGCAGCAATCACAGCAATGACAGTGAGAGAGAGAGAGAGAGAGAGAGAGAGAGAAGCTCTCTTGCCAGTTCCTTAGGACATTTAGAATCTCAGCCAGGTAGCTGGATTTTAATCTGTACAGCACAGCATTGGTTTCGATGCAGTCTACCCTGAGGCTGTTGCTTACACTAAGACACAAATGCCAGATCCATTGAAGGATTATAGCCCTCAGAACATTATCATCTATGATGAAATGGGGCTTATTATGGATCAGCTGTTGATAGCAGCTTAGCGCTCAAGAAAAAATCTTTACCAGGCAGGAATGATAGCCTGTCAACCATGTTACATGCTAACATTAATGGGATAGAAAATGTGAAAACTTAGAAGTAAATCATGCTACCAACTGTTTACCGCTTATAATGGCAAAATACAATTTAACCATATCTTATATAAACTCAGTGGTGATTGGATGTTGTTAACGGCTCAAGATAAAGATCACTCTTACTTTTTCATCATTTTTGAGAAATAAAATGGCAGATTTCTGCTAAAAGTCAATTTACAGCAGCTTTAATCCAGACTAACATCAATTTGGTTTTAATTCAGTTTAAAATCACAGGGCACTTCATTAGATCACTAACAAACTAAAATAGACCCTCAGTGGCATAACGAGATACCAGGATAGCTTGGCCAATGAGATAATTTTAAGACCATATGAGAAGAATTAGGCCATTTGGCCCATCGTGCCTGCTCACTGTTCCATCATGGCTGATTTATTATCCCTTTCAACTTCATTCTTCTGCTTTTTCCCTGTAACCTTCGATGCTCTTTCTAATTAAGAATTAAGTTGCAACATTCAGATGGTCAGTTGGGAGAGGCTTATAAAAGAATTCCAGAACACTTTTGAATGCAATGTCCCTTGTTTCCAGAGAAAAGACTGAAACCAACAGCCAGGTGAAGCAGATTGTTTTGATGGAAGACACTCTAACTTCTCTCTCACTTCAATATTGGTAGCCTATTCGTAGTGGTTAATTATTATAGAGTACAGCAAACATTTACAAGGATGGTGCAGAAACCTGGGAACCTGAGTTATAGGAAAAGGTTAAATAGGTTGGGACTTTATTCCTTGGAGTGTAGGATTATGAGGTGAGATTTGATTCAGGTGTACACAATTATGAGGGGTATAGATAAGGTAAAGCATTTTCCACTGAGGTTGGGTGAGATAAAACTCATTGTCAAAGGTTAAGGATGAAAGGTGAAGTATTTATAGGGAACCTCTTCAATAAGAGGGTGATGTAAGTGTCGAACAAGCAGATGGATGTGGGTTTGATTGCAACATTTAGAGACGTTTGGATAAGTACATGGATGAGAGGGGTATGGTCCGGGTGCAGGTGAATGGGACTAGGCAGAGTAATAGTTCAGCATGGACTCAATGGTTCCAGTGCTCTTTGACTCTATGATAAGTTTACCAATAATGAAATGTTGAAGTACTTCAGCTTGAAGAAATTGGAATGAGGTTTTAGCCTGGTTTGGTCATCTAATCACGACTCAAAGTTGTCTGCTCTCTGTTATCTATTGTGAGTCACACAGCTGGGATACATTAGCTTCTACTACAGCAGAGGATCAATGTTTCTCCATGCAAAATGCCATCTCCATAATTAGATTACATGGCAGTATTGTCTCAAAGGAACTGAACAAATGCAACATTAATAAATAATGCACCAACATAACCTTTGTGATGAGTTCTGCAAAATTGCCTCAGAAGAGGCAGGTCACTGGATTTGTGTGAGCTAATGTACTGTTTGTCATTGTGGATGGGACGTGTCTACTTCAAACATCTCCAGAGAAAGAATTGTTTCAAAAACTATATACTTTTTGAAATGAACATGAGATGACTAAAATAAAATTTGAAAAAAAAAACTGTTTACATTTCAGGAAGATGAGTTGTCTGAACTTAGACTGGCAAAATGATGCCTCATAAATTTGGACATATTTATTAACCCCTAACCATCAAGTTCCTCTTTTGCCATTAATTTTAGTTCAAAAGATGTTGCTTTTCTAAGAATTGTATACTGTACATTTTCAGATTTTATAAAAGTTGGCATTTAAATGAGACTTAGCCTTGATAGTTCACTAACTTACTGATGTCGAGTTGGTGATCTTTTATCCATGAGCAAACCAGTGCTCAGTAAACTGGTAAAACACAGTGAAATGTACTGTTGAAGTGTTAATTGTGAAGGATGGCGGATACTGACAATATAATTATATTCTACATCTGTGTCAGCACATTTTTGAGATACAAGCCTCAAAATGTAGAATGATGCATGGGACAATAACACTCAGAACAGGTTGGGAATATCTCTGATGTTGTGAATGAAGCTGTTTTTGTGTGTTTGTACAAATGCTCGCTGGTTCAGAGTTCTGATGGTATGAACATGCAGGATAAGAGATATCTTAAAGTCAAGAGCTTCTGTTGTTGTTCACACCAAACATCAGAATGGGAAAAGATGTCATCTAAGTGACTTTGACTGTGGAATGATTGCTGGTGCCAGATGGGGTGATTTGAGTATCTCAGAAACTTCTGATCTTCTGGGACTTTCATACATAACAGTCTCTAGTATTTACAGAGCATAGTATGAAAAACAAAAAAAAAAAATCCAGAGAGCGGCAGTTCTGTTGGTGAAAACACTTTGTCAATGAGAGGTCAGAGGAGAAACTGTTGACAGGAAGGCAACAGTAACTCAAATAACCATGAATTACAACAGTGGTGTGTAGAAAAGCATCTCTGAATGCCAAACATGTTGAACCTTGAAGTGGATGGACTACAGCAGCAGAAGACCATGAACATACACTCAATGAACACTTAATTAGGTACTGGAAGTAACTAATAAAGTGGCCCCTGAGTGCATTTCAAAAAGATTTTGTGCTGGAGAAGAAATATGTTAACTTTAGTTGATTATTGTTTGTCTTTGCAACAAGTTCAATGATGGAACAAGAAAAGGAAGGCAATAGATTCTTGCCTTGTTTGCCTTATGAAGTAAAATCAATAGATGTGGATTCAATATTTCTTCTCCTGCAGCACACATTATCACTCTCAAACTGTTTATTGAACTGCTTCAGATGTTGCCGTCTCTAGCTTCAACAAGACACCTAATACCCAAATGAAAACAGAATAAATGAAAAGTCATTTATCAAAGATATGTTCAGTCCCCCGTTGATAAAAACAAGAAATTTTACAGATGCTGGAAATCCAGAGTAGCACACACAAAATGCTGGAGGAACTCTGCAGACCAGCCAGCATCTATGGGAATGCACAGTCAATGTTTCAGGTTGGAAAGAAAACACATTCCTCAGATTCCCATGGTTATCTTGACAATACCTCTTCCTGTCCTGTCTCCTGTAAAACTGTTATTCCCTTTTCTCAGTTCCTTCATCTATGCTAAATCTGTTGACAGGTTGAGGCTTTCCCTTCCAGGACATCAGAGATGTTCTCATTCTTCAAAGAGCAGGATTTCCCTTCCTCCACCACTGATGCTGCCCTCACCCACATCTCCTCCACTTCCCAAACATCAGCTCACCCCAATTTCCTGCTGCCTTAAGAGTGATTGAGTGTCTCTTGTCCTTACCTACCCCCATGAGACTCCACACCCAACATTTCATCCTCTGCAACTTCCAACATCTCCAAAGGGATCATGCATTTTCCAACAATGTATTTCATTTGCCATTCTCTGGCCCATTTTCCTAACTGGTCTTAGATCTTCTGCAGCCTTCCTGTTTCCTCAACACTGCCTTCCACTCCACCCTCCTTTTTAACCTGACACCTTCCCCTTTCCTTTCCAGTGAAAATATATGGAGTTAGGTAGAATGCTGAAAGGCAGGAACTCCAGGATCCAGAATCTCTGGATTTCTGCCTGTGACACATGTCAGAGAAGGTAAGAATAAGATTATTTGGCAAAAGAATGTGGGGCTGAAGAATTGGTGCAGAGGGCAGGGTTTTAGATTTCTGGATCATTGGGATCTTTTCTGGGGAAGCTATGACCTGTAACCTTCAGGTTACACCTGAACTCAAGCAGAACCAAATCCTTGTAGACAGATTTGTTAGAGCTGTTGGGGAGGTTTTAAACTATTCTGGCAGGGGCATGGGAACTGGAGTGATAAGGCTGAGGATGGAGCAGTTGATACACAATTAAATTTAGTGAGTAGTGAGTTTGTGAGGATGGGCAGGTAAATGATAGGGTGAAATTGCAATTAGTGGGATGAGTTGAAATGTAACATTAGGGGCAATGTCGAATTGGGTGACAGATACAGGTCTAAAGATATTATATTTGATTTGATAGTATACTCAACCAGGACCAAAGATATTACATTTTGTACACAGTATACAAAATAAGGCAGATGATCTCGTAGCGTGGTTGGAGATTAGCAGGTGTGATGTTGTGAGCATCACAGAGTCATGGTTGAAAGAAGATCATAGTTGGGAATGAACATCCAAGGATACACATTGTATTGAAAGGACAGACATGTAGAGAGAGGGGGAGACAAAAAATGAAATCAAATCCTTAGAAAGACATAACATAGGGTCGGAAGATGTTGAATCCTTGTGGATAGAATGAAAAACTGCAAGGGTAAAAAGATATAGATGGGGGTTATATACAGGCTCCTAAACAGTAGCCAAGATGTGAGGTACAAATTGCAAAAGGAGAGAGAAAAGGCTGTAAAAAGAGTAATGTTACAATAGTCATGGGGGATTTCAAAATGCAGGTAGATTGGGAAAATCAGCTTGGTGCTGGATACCAAGAGAGAGAATTTGTAGAATGCCTAGGTGATGGGTTTTTAGAACAGCTTGTGGTTGAGCCCACTTGGGGAAAGGCATTTCTGGATTGGGTATTGTGGAATGAACCATATTTAATTTGAGAGCTTGGAATCCTTAGGAGGGAGTGATCATAATATGATAGAATTCACCCTGCAGTTTGAGAGGGAGAAGCTGGTCAGATGTATCAGTATTACAGTGAAGTGAAGGAAATTACAGAGGTATGAGTGAGGAACTAGCCAAAGTTGATTGGAAGGGAACACTAGCAGGGATGATGGGGGAACAGTAATGGCAGGAGTTTCTGGGAGCAATCTCAAAGGCACTGGACAGACTCATCCCAAAGAAGAGGATGTATTCTAAAGAGAGGATGCAGCAACCATAGCTGACAAGGGAAGATAAAGATAGCAAAAAAGCAAAAGAGAGGGCATATCATAAATCAAAAATTATGTGAGAATTGGAAGAATTGGGAAGCTTTTAAAAAACAACAGAAGGCAACTAAAAAATGGTAAGCTAGCCAATAATATAAAATAGGATACAAAAAGAATTTTCAGAAGTGTAAACAGACAAAAGTGGATTTTGGACCACTGGAGAGGCAGTAACGAGGACTAAGAAATGGCAGATGATTTTAAATATTTTGTATCATTCATCACTATGGTAGACACAAGCAGTATGCCAGAAATTCAAGTGTGTCAGAGGGCAAAAGTGAGCGTAATTGCTATTACTAAGGAGAAGGTGCTTCGTAAGCTGAAAGATCTGGACCAGGTAGTTTACACCCCAGGGTTCTGAAAGAGATAACTGAAGAGACTGTGGAGGCATTAGCAATGATTTTTCAAAAATCACTAGATTCTGGAATGGTTCTCGAAGACTGGAAAATTGCAAATGTCACTCCACTCTTTAAGAAGGGATGGAGGCAAAAGAAAGGAAATTATAGGCCAGCTAGTGGTTGTGAAGATGGAGTCTGTTATTAAGGATGTGGTTTCAGGGTACTTGGAGGCACATGATAAAATAGGTCAGTCGGCATGGTTTCCCTCAGGGGATATCTTGACTGACAAACCTGTTAGAATTCTTTGAAGAATAGGTTTGCTAAATAGGGAGAAAATTCTAAAATCAGAATACAAAGGGACTTGGAAGACCTGGTGCAGGATTCTCTAAAGGTTAAAGGTTAACTTGCACGTTGATATGGAGGACTAGAATATAAAAGCAAAGGTGTAATACTGAGGTTAGACCATACTTGGAGATTTCTGTAAGTGGTTTTGAGCCCATTATCTAAGAAAAGATGTGCTGGCGTTGGAGAGCGTCCAGAGGAGTTTCACAAAAAGGATTCAGGGAATGAAAGGGACAATGAATGAGGAGTATTTGGTGGCCTTGGGCCTGTACTCACTGGAGTTTAGAAGTATGAGAGAGGTGTCATTGAAACCTATCAAATATTGAAAGGCCTAGATAGAGTAGATGTGGAGAAGATGTTTCCTATAGTGGGGAAGTCTAGGATCAGAGGGCAGAGCTTCAGAATAAAGGGATGTCCCTTTAGAACAGTCAGAGGGTGTGAATCTCTGGAATTCATTGCCACAGATGGCTGTAGAGACTGAGTCTTTGTATATATTCAAAAACCCAAAGTACAGAGAAAAGAAAACAAATTGTTGAAACAATAAAAGTAGGCAAACAGCATTCAGAACTGAAATTTATGAAAGCCAGTCACAGACACAAATCCAGGCATCACTGCAGCCAATTCAGAAGCAGACCACAGCCTCAGTTCAGCCCAGAGCCAAGTAAACATCACAGAGCAGCGAACTGAACTGGCCCCGACACCCAGACCTTTTCAATCCTTTGTATGTTTGTGCCATTTTATGAAAACACAAAATGGAGTTATAAACTTCTCAATGGTTTTCTGACACAACAATCTCCAAAAAGACAGCATAAAGATGAAAATAATTAAAAGGGTACTTTACACTATTTCCCTGAGTAGTTGTTGATCTTCTGGCAAGTTTCATCAGGAGATTGAGAGAATCCCTGCAGAATTTATTGACACCTGATTTTAAGTGGTAGTACTTGAAGGAGCAGACGTACAATAGAAAACATCCAGAACGTGCAGCTGAATCTGTGTGTTAATAGTGACAATGCATCAGGCAGCCTGTTTATTTAAAAATAGATGCTTTGCTGTTGAAGCTGTCAGTGTGGCACTTCTCATTTTCACTTTTCATTCTGAAGCTTTCTGACTGTGTAAGGGTTTGTCAGGAGCAGAATGAAAATGCTCCAAGAATGAGCACTGGAATCCTCTTCTGAGTCTGTTAGAAACATCTGTATCCTTCTCAAGGTAAGAATTGTCACCAAACACTAAATGGTGCCAATGAGAGGCTCCCCACAGTCACTTTGTAACTTGCCATGCCAATTTGAAGTGAATGATATGTCTCCATGTTTATTTTTATTTTTAGGATGTGACCGTAGCTGGATATACTGCACACTACATAAGGATGTTGAATCAGTTTGGTATGGCAAGAGCAGCCCAGGATACATGACATGTTTTCTTTTTAGATTTTTGAGCAAATTGGGCTTTAGAATGGCAATCTGACAACTCTCATGGCTTTGAGAGTCACTAGACTGAATTCAGCATCCTAATACTGTGGACGTACTTTAACACAACAACTTCCAGAGTGTGAAACCTGTCCCAGAGGCTGATTCTACAAACTTTCAAGGACACTACAACTCACCTTCTCGGTATTCTATATTTTTATGCACAATTACAGAATCAGAATCCGTTTTAATATTACTTGCATACAGTGCTGTGCAAAAGTCTTAGGCACATATGGTATGTATAGCTATGAGGGGTGATTGATAAGTTCGTGGCCTAAGATAGAAGGAGTCAATTTTAGAAAACCTAGCGCATTTATTTTTTAACATAGTCCCCTCCTACATTTACACATTTAGTCCAGCGGTCGTGCAGCATACAGATCTTGGACCTCCAGAAAGTGTCCACAGCAGGGGTGATTGATAAGTTTGAAGTTAATAACTCATCAATTAATAACTCATCAGAGTGATTGATAAGTTCATGGCCTAAGGTAGAAGGAGATGAGTTATTAACTTCAGTCTTACTGCATAATCACTCAAAGAGTTGACCTGCACGTGCATGTAACGAGAGCTGTATAACTCATCTCCTGATACCTTAGGCCACGAACTTATCAATCACCCATCTGTGAACACTTTCTGTAGTTCCAAGATCCGTATGCTCCACAACCACTGGTCTAAGTGTGTAAATGTAGGAGGGGACTATATTGAAAAATAAACGAGCTAGGTTTTCTAAAATTGACTTCTTCTACCTTAGACCACGGACTTATCAATCACCCCTCGTAAGGTGCCTAAGACTTTTGCACAGTACTGTAGTAATTTTATGTACTGGATTGTACTGCTGCCATAAAAAAAAAACAAATTTCATGACATATGTTGGTGATAATAGACCTGATTCTAATCTGGGTCTCTATTGTGGACTGAGAGTGGGAAGGGGACAGGGAGAGGGGAATCATTGGGAAAAGGGGAAGGGAGAGGGGAGGGAGCAGGAAGCTCCAGAGAGACATTCTGTAATGATCAATAAACCAATTGTTTGGAATCAAATGACCTTGCCCAGTGTTTCAGGGCTGTGCGTGTCTGCACCTGTGCCACCCCTGCCCTTGTACTCCTTCTCTGTCACTGGCCTACACCCCTCCCACAGCCCTCCACCCTCACCATTCCCAACATCCTCTGCTCCCGCCAGATTTACAAACCCACTCTCCACTCCACATTGACAAACACAGCATTATACAAAAGTCTTCGGCACCCTTGCTGTATATATGTGTCTTAAGACTTTTGCACAGGATGGTACGGCGTGAAATTTGTTGTTTTGTAGCAGTACAGTGTAATACATAAACATACAATAAATTACAATAGATATATATCAGTACTGTAACCCAGCTATGACCACTAGATTTGGAATTCCGAGGTTGAGAGAGTGGAACTGCCCCGCTGTAAAAGTTTCCTACTTTAAAAACGCTTCCTGCGCTGAAATCTTTATGCATTTCACATTATCTAATGTAGAATTGCACCAATCTGACTGCAATCGTCAGATATGATGAACAACCAATCAATCAAAAGTCAGTGAATATTATAAAACTCTTCAATTATTAGTATTGAGGCCCTCCATCGACAATGGGTATTTCTTCCTAGCTGTCTACGTGATGGGCAAACCACAGCAGCTTATATTATATTATTGCAGCACTATTAAAATTATATCCAATTTTTTAAATTGCTATTTCTCCTTGTTTTGCAAATTCCCTGTTTTTTTCAAAGAATTCTATTTTCTTGCAAACTTGCCAGCCTTCCTTCTTAAAATGCAACAGGCCTCTTGCAAGGGCCCACAGGCAACAATCTGACAGGCTGTCTGGCTAATCTGTTTTGGGGCTCTCCCCTCCCACCACAGCATAGGCAGACATCATGTTCAGGCATTTGAACAAGGGCAATCTCCATCTGATGTTCTAGCCCTAAGCATCCATTTCACTCCAGTGCCATTAGCCATTATGACCACAAAAAATCAGAACAACTGTTTCTTTAAGGTGCCAGAAGATTGAAATTTCAATTACCTGTATGGCATTCGAAGCAAACCCATTTATCAAGGTACATTTTACACACTGTAACTCTCCAACTTTTTGGTATTGAGTGATTGTTTGTTTACTTGTCTCCAGGCAAAATTCACACTGTGACATTTTCAGTTCAAAGATTCTACAATTAAGACAGATATTTCTTTGGTACTTATATACTCCTTTCCAGAGGGTTCAAGCATGTTACAGTCCTAACAATAATCTTTTCAGATTGTAGATTCATGGATATTGCTGGTAGTCTGTTTTCTTAACATTTGATACTATAAATAAGCTCTGCTTTCAAATAACTTTTAGTTATTTTATTTAGAGATGCACCATAGAACAGGACCAGCAACACACCTATTTAATCCTAGCCTAATCACAGACAGCCACACCAGAGTGAGACTCTATGAAGTGCACCACCACAAGCTTTTCTCACAAGTTTTTTGAAGAGTGTCACTTTTTTTAAAGTTGTAGGACAATTTACAAAGCCTAATTAACCTACTAACTGGTACGTTTTTGGACTGTAGCGGTATGGAGGGCTATTGTCCACATGCCAGTCGATGGGACTAGGCAGAGTAACAGTTCAGCATGGACTAGATGGGCAGAAGGCCCCCCTTCTGTGTTGTGGTGTTCTATGACTCCATGATTCATGATACAAGATTTAAGATTCAAGCTCAATTGCCATGTGCACGTTAAAACATGCAGTGAAATGCATCACTTGCATTAACAACCAACACAGCTGAGGGTGTCCAGGGTGCAGCCCACACGTGTCACCACACAGTCCGGTACCAATATAGCATTCCCATGTTGCTTGGCAGAGCGACACAGAACACAACAAGCAACAAACGACATCAGTGATAAAAGGCCACAGTCTTCCCTCCCTCACATCCTACCCATGTCCATACACAGTCCTTTGACCCCAGGACAAGTCTCCAGCCTTCAGTGGACATGGACTAGGGCCTGCAGACACTGGGCATCGACCTCTCCAGTGAACTCGCAGACCCGGCTCTGGCTAACGTCAATAATAATACATTATATTATTAAAATATATTATAACAACATATTATTTAGATTCTAATATATGTTATGTTGCTGATTGATTCACTAATTCTATTGCGTTTCTTGTATTTACTGTGAATGTCGCAAGAAAATGAGTCTTATAGTTGTATAGGGTGACATACATGTACTTAGATCATAAATTTACTTTGAACTTTGAGTCATATATTATTATTGATAATATCAAAAATAATTTATTTTAAAGTCAGTAATATAATGTAATTACAATAATTTTATAAAATAATATAAAGCTTTATTAGAAATACACACATAAAGAGACATAAAATTAATAAATTACTTTTGTCAAAGGAATTAATTATAAAGTCAGTAATAATATATGACACTACAGTATATATTAAACTTTTCCTATAATAACTTGTAAACTACATGTAAAATCTTTAAAAATTTTAATACTATTTATACCAAGCATCTCATACTAGTGCTTATTAATTAACTCATAAAATCTGGTTTCATAAAATCAAAGAGTACAATTACTAACAGTACTACTGCCATTTGGGAATTAAGCTCTGTTGTATCCTCTGGACAAGGCCAATCCTTTTTAATTTCTCCTTTTATCTCCACAAGTGCCTGAAAGAGTTACACATAGAACTGGCCAAGTGTTCTGAGAGTCTTTTTGTTCAAATGGCCACAAAATGCTCTTGCACAAATGCTTTTGTTAGGTACAACTTGGGAGGTATTAGCAGCCCTCCTCAAGGGCTGGATAAAGTGTAGCCACTTTAGATTGGCCTTTTGTACATTTCATATGGATTTAATAAGGTCAGATTACAGACTGTCATACCTTAGGAATTCAAGAGTCAATTGGTAATCCCATCCGAATGAAAAAGCAGCTTTGTTGCAAAGTTGCCACTCAACAACTCCTCACTTGATATGTCAAAACTGCTGAAAACACACACGTTAAGAATTAAACAGTTCACAGAAAATTCATCCGCCCAGAGGCCAGAGTGGCCTTGTGGCTCAGGTTGAAAATTGACAGTTGATTATAATTGTTGGCTCTCCTTGGGGACAACTTAGTTAAAGATACAATCATCTTCTGTTTTGCTCACTCTGTCTTTGAAATAACAAGCTATTCACAATTGGGACAAATTGAATCGATTCTCATGACCACTTTGTTCTTCCAAATCAGAATGAGGTTTATTATCACTGACATACTGTATGTCATGAAATTTGTTGCTTTGTGGCAGCAGTTCAGTGCAATACATTGCTAGAATTTCTAGAAGTTTTAATAATAAATATGAAAATCAAATAAGCAGTGCAAAAAGAGAAAAAGTGAGATAATATTCATGGTTTCATGGTATGTTGAGAAATGTGATGATGGACGGGAAGGAGCTGTTCCAGAAACATTCAGTATGTGTCTTTGTCAAGTATATTGGATCATGGAATGCCTAATGTCCATGATGGAGCTGGCTGAGTTTACGAGTCTCTGCAGCTTTTGCTGATCCTGTGCAGTGGCCTCTCCATCCTAGACAGTGATGTAATCAGTCAGAATGCACTCCACGATACATCTGTAGAAATTTGCAAGAGTCTTCGATGGTGTACCAAATCTCTCAGACTCTTAATGAAATATAGCTGTTAGCGTGCCTTCTTGGTAATAGCATCAATATGTTGGGCCCAGGATAGACCCTCAGATGCTGACACCCAGAATGTGAAACAAACATTGTTGTGTACAGCTCCTGTAAACTTCAACTATTTATGATTTACTTGAATTGGACTTAAATAAAACATACAGGATAACTGACATCACCTATAGGGACTTTCAGGAGCAAAACCTTTGATATTTATTTATTTGTGTATTCAATAATTCTTTTTAAAAATGAACCGTTTAATATTTGATCAAAAATAGATCTGAGAAAGAATGTCAGCCACCAATAGATTATAGCTATAACCATTTTGCATGAAAGAAATTTCACGACACATGCCAGTGATAATAAAGCTGATTCTGATTCTCACAAGGGTGACAATCTGCTATGAAGAAATGATAGTGCCAAACACAGTCGATTCTGCTTAATTTGGTCATCGGTTAATCAGATAGCCATTTATTTGGGACAACTCTTAAAGAACAAAACCTAATCGAACAAGTAGCTGGGATTCCCTTCCTTTATTTGGGACACTTTGCCACTTAATTGAGACAGGAGCCTGCTGCTGAACAGTTTTTAACCAGTGTCAGTTGTGTGCACTTTTGTGGACGTTAGACACTACACCGTGCTTAGAATGAACAACTTTTAAATAGTGCCAACTATGTGTGGTCAAGAAGCAGTGATTTATGTCACTGATAGTTACTGAGAAATAAGCTTTAAGACAATTGAGAACTGTTTTGTTCTTGGGGTTTCAAGCATACAGGCTTAGAGATGCCAGAAATGGCCAGGAGTTCAAAATTCAAACTGCAATGTAAATTTTATTTTTGGAATTCAAATACAGTATGTCACTACATACAACCCAGGGGTTCACTATAACAGTATCAATGAAAGAGTCGTCAGAGTGCAGAAGACAACAAACTAAGCAAATGCAAATATAAATTATTAACAATAAATAGCAAGAACATGAAGTAACAAGATAGAGTCCTTAAGATTAGATCATTGGTTGTGAGAATCTCTCAATGAGAGTGAATACAAAATAATTCCACTACTTCAATTAGGTTGGAACCACAAAGAATTTGAAGATACTGACAATCATCTTGAATGTTACAATGAAAATGAAGATTTAGAGGATGTGGCCGTCTCCTCTAAATTGCATTATTTGAAGGCAGTCCATTATCTACACAAGGTGTCTGCACTGATTTTGTTCATTTACTGTCAATTAAGATGACACAGCAGCATTATTCCTCCATCGATAAAAATTAGGAACTAATGCACAGTTTTATAGTACTGTAGTAATATTGTTTAGTGTTCTAATTTGTTCTGTATTGCATATCAATACTGTGTTTTTACTCAGGTCTATGGTGAAATACTGTGCATTTCCATGAAATAGTTAAAAGTATAAAAATGCTAATTGAGAGAGTTGCTTAATTGGGACAAAATATATTGGTACTGATGTGATGCAATTAACCAGAATCCACTGTATAAAGATTAGTTTGATTTGTCACATGTACATTGAAATATGCAATGAAGTCCGTCATTCTGTGTCAATGGCCAACCCAGTCAGAGGATTGTACTGGGGGCAGCCTGCAAGTGTCACCATGCTTCTACCATGAACTATGCTGCACGCCAGAAAAATAAATTACCTGAATTTAACAAGGGCAGCTAATTCTGTCCTGAAGGAGGGAACAATTAGCAATTTCTTGTCTTGATCACTGACTAATGGCTACAAGAAATGGTTTCATATCATGTATGTTATAGATACTCGATTGAGTTCCAAATGGCATTCGACATTAGCATTAACCTTAAAATCTCAAGTCCAAGTTTAAGTTTCATACATTTATATGTGAATACCCATGATGCAGCCAAACAAAACTGCGTTCATCAGGGGCCAAGGTGGAAAACATGGTGCCAACAGTCAGACAGAGCACAAGGCACATACAGCAAGAATAAGCAGCTCCCAGCAGTCTGGAGATGAGCATACACATGCATGCAATCTAGCTTATCGAGCGAACACCGGAGGGCAGCAGCAACAAGAGGGGCCAGCCTTCACTCCAACATGGACACTGAGCCACTCCGCTCCTAGCATTTTCCCTCCCGGACCGCTGCAACAGGCAAGCATGCAGCTAGAGGTCTGGTCTTCACTACAACCAGAGCCATGGAGCTCCCCTGCCGTCAGTCTCACCAGTGCACCAGTATTCTACATTACCAATCACAAGAAAAATGTCCAAGGCAATCACTTTCTGGTAGATTGCTCACCACCTTGTAGTTATACGAGCCAGCGAGAAATGCATCTCAGTGAAAGGAGCAATGCAGGCACAGCTGGGATTGTGGAATTGAGTTTAAGAGCCGAGAGGTAATGTTGCAGCTATATAGGACCCTGGTCAGACCCCACTTGGAATACTGTGCTCAGTTCTGGTTGCCTCACTACAGGAAGGATGTGGAAACTGTAGAAAGGGTGCAGAGGAGATTTACAAGGATGTTGCCTGGATTGGGGAGCATGCCTTATGAGAATAGGTTGAGTGAACTTGGCCTTTTTGCCTTGGAGAGATGGAGGATGAGAGGTGATCTGATAGAGGTGTATAAGATGATGAGAGCATTGATTGTGTGGATAGTCAGAGGCTTTTTCCCAGGGCTGAAATGGCTAGCACGAGGGGGCACCATTTTAAGGTGCTTGGAAGTAGATACAGAGGAGGTCATGGCTAAGTTTTTTTCACACAGAGAGTGGTGAGTGCGTGGAATGGGCTTGCAAGTGACAGTGGTGGAGGCAGATACAATAGGGTCTTTTAAAAGATTCCTGGATAGATACATGGAGCTTAGAAAAATAGAGGGCTATGGGTAACCCTAGGTAATTTCTAAGGTAAGGACATGTTCAGCACAGCCTTGTGGGTCAAAGGACCTGTATTGTGCTGTAGGTTTTCTATTTTTCTATGTTTCTAACTACCAACCCAGTGTAAGCAACCAGCAATGCAGGGACAACTGCCAACCCAGAGTAAGCAGATTGTGACATCAATTGATGTGCAATGCTATTTTCATCAGCTCATTGTAACTTCAGATGTGAATATTCCAACGTGCATCTTTCTTAACTTTACACAGTTGTACAGTTTGTCTTATTTATTTATTTTATATTGTAATGTATACCTATAGCATTATAACAGGACCATCTTCCTCCCCTCTGCCATCAGATTTCTGAATGGACGATGAACCCATGAACACTACCTCATTTTTTTCTTGTCATTTTGAACTACTTATTTAATTTAATTTTCATATATTTTTTATTGTAATTTATATTTTTATTATGTATTGCAATGTACTGCTGCCACAAAGCAATAAATTTCTTGGCATATGCCAGTGATGTTGAACCTGATTCTGTCTAACACTACATTGCTGCCAGAAAACAACAAATCTCATGGCATGTTGGTGATGATAAACCTGATTCTGATTTCTGATTCAGAATATATTCTCACAAGCAATATTGAACATATCCAACACACATAAAATGCTGGAGGATCTCGGCAGGTCAGGCAGCATCTATGGAAATGAATAAGCAGTCAATGTTTCAGGCCGAGACCCTTCATCAGGACAGTTGAACACATTACAGCTTAGTTGATTGTTGGCTTGCACTTATTGTTCAAACGAGTGTACATGCACAGTGGATTCCAGCTAATTGGGCCATCAGTTAATAGGGACAGCTGCTTATTTGGGACAGCTCTTAAAGAACAAAAACAAAAGGTGAAAATAGTTGGAATTCCCTTCATTTATTTGGGACACAATGCTGCTTAATTGGGGGATTTTTGCTGAACAGTTTCTAGCTGGCATTAGTTGTGTGGACTTGTGCGTCTGTTAAATGCTACACCATGCTTAGAACAAATGATTTTTAAATGTTGCATGTGCTTGTGTTGTGTTCAAAAAGCAATGATTTTTGACGCTGATAGTTGGGGAGAAATAAGCAACAAGACAACTCAGAATTATTTTGCTCACTGCAGTTTCAAACATTCAGGCTTAGAGATGCCAGAAACATCTGGGATTGAAACTGAAACAATTTCATTACTTCAATAAGTTAAAAACTATAGAGAATTTGAAGGTATCAAATTCTTCGGAATTTCTACCCCGAAGGTAACATTTTGAATATTACAATGAAAATGAAGATTACAGTCCATTATTTGCATTAAGTGTTGCACTGAGTTTGTTTAAAATCAAAAGAACTCAATGCAGATGAATTCCTCCGTTGATAAGTATTGGGAACTAATTCTCAGTTTTTTTTGCATTCCAGTATTATTGATGGTGTTCTAATTTGTTCCGTATGTCATTTAAGTACATAATTTGTTACTCAGTTAAATGGTAGTTTATCTTTCCTATAACAATTTTTGACAATTCCCATGAAACTTTGGCTAATTGGGGCAACTGTTTAATTGGGCCAAAATGTACTGGTCCCAATGTGTCCCAGTTAACTGGAGTCCACTGTACTTGTTATTTTCTTGTTTAAAATAAACAAGCATAGTGTAGCAGTGCTAAGAGTAACAGCAAAAGAGGAGGTCAAATGAAAGGTCATCGAGCGGAAATATTCTCTCCACCAATGCTGCTTGACATGGTGAATAACTGTAGATTTCATCCGTTTGCTCTGAAGCAGAGTGTGTTAATAAACAATACAATATAACTAGAATTTCAGGCAGAGTATGGCCATATTAACAGTAAATGGTGAAACATTTGACGGGAACATGAGAGGAAACTTCTTCAACATGAAGAATGAGCTGGCAGCAGAGGTGGTGGATATGGTTCCATTCATAATTTAAGAGAAAAGTGGATAAGTGCTTGGAAGGGAGGGCGATGGAGGGTTATGCTCTGGGTGCAGGTCAATGGGACCAGCAGTTCAGTGGGGACTAACTGGCTTGATGGGCCTGTTTCTCTGCTTCACTGCTCTACCATTCTATTAAAGAGCAGTCAAAAGACAAAAAGAGTCTCTGCAGGAAATTTCTTAGAACTTGATGCCTGGGATGTTCAGGGAACATTTCTTCTCTCTGTTTTTCAGCAAAGAAGAACATATGAGACATCTGTATTTCAATAAAGATATTGTCAATGAAATGCCACTTGTTTTAAACATAAATATATGTCAAAACAGGCATCTGGATGATGGGGTGGTAAATTGGATTAGTAAGTATGCAGATGATACTAAGGTAGGTGGCGTTGTGGATAATGACGTAGGTTTTCAAAGCTTGCAGAGAGATTTAGGCCAGTTAGAAGTGTGGGCTGAACGATGGCAGATGGAGTTTAATGCTGGTAAGTGTGAGGTGCTACATTTTTGTAGGAATAATCCAAATAAGACATACATGGTTAATGGTAGGGCATTGAAGAATGCAGTAGAACAGAGTGATCTAGGAATATTGGTGCATAGTTCCCTGAAGGTGGAATCTCATGTGGATAGGGTGGTGAAGAAAGCTTTTGGTATGCTGGCCTTTATAAATCAGAGCATTGAGTATAGGAGTTGGGATGTAATGTTAAAATTGTACAAGGCATTGGTAAGGCCGAATTTAGAGTATTGTGTACAGTTCTGGTCACTGAATTATAGGAAAGATGTCAACAAAATAGAGAGAGTACAGAGGAGATTTACTAGAATGCTACCTGGGTTTCAGCACCTAAGTTACAGGGAAAGATTGAACAAGTTAGGTCTTTATTCTTTGGAGCGTAGAAGGTTGAGGGGGGACTTGATAGAGGTATTTAAAATTATGAGGGGGATAGATAGAGTTGACGTGGATAGACTTTTTCCATTGAGAGTAGGGGAGATTCAAACAAGAGGACTTAAGTTGAGACTTAGGGGGCAAAAGTTTAAGGGTAACACAAGGGGGAATTTCTTTACTCAGAGAGTGGTAGCTGTGTGGAACGAGCTTCCAGTACAAGTGATAGAGGCAGGTTCGGTATTGTCAATTAAAGTAAAATTGGATAGGTATATGGACAGGAAAGGAATGGAAGGTTATGGGCTGAGTGCAGGTCAGTGGGACTAGGTGAGAGTAAGCGTTCAGCACAGACTAGAAGGGCCGAGATGGCCTGTTTCCGTGCTGTAGTTGTTATATGGTTATATGGTTAAGAGTACATAGACCAGCACTGCACAGGAACAGCCCTTCAGCCCACAATTTTATGCTGAACCAATTAAATTAGTAGACAGGTAGAATATAGTATAGGGAAGTGTACGGTCATGCACTTTGGTAGAAGGACTAAAGGCATAGTCTATTTTCTAAACAGGGAGAAAATTGAAAAATCAAAGATACAAAGAGACTTCAGAGTCGTTGTGTAGGATTCCCTAAAGCATCTTGCAGGTTGAGTCAGTGGTGAGGAAGGAAAATTCAATGCTACCATTCATTTCAAGAGGACTAGACTATAAGAACAAGGATGTAATGCTGATACTTTGGTCTGACCACATCTGGAGTACTTTGAGCAGTCTTGGACCCCTTATCTAAGAAAGATTGAGCTGGGACTGGAGAAGGTCCAGAGGAGGATTGAGAGAATGATTCCAGGAATGGAAGGGTTAGTGTATGAGGAGTATTTCAGCTTGTATGTACTGGAGTTTAGAAGAATGAGGAGGAATTCTCACTGAAACTATTGAAAATTGAGAAGTCCAGATAGACTGGATGTGGAGAGGATATTTCCTATTCTGAGCGGGTCTCGGACTAGAGGGCACAGCCTCAAAATAGAGGAATATTGATTTAGTACAGAGATGAGGAGAAATTTCTTTAGCCAGAGGGTGGTGAACTGTGGCATTCATTCCCATGGATGGCTGCAAAAGCCAAGTCATTGAGTATACTTAAAGTGGAAGTTGACAGGTTCTTGGTTACAAAGGTTACAGGGAGAAGGCAGGAGAATGGGATTGAGAGGGATAATGAATCAGCTATGATAGAATGGCAGAGCAGACTTGATGGGCCAAATGGCCTAATTCTTTATCAGTGTTTTATGGTGATATGGACATGGAGCATGGTTCAATTCTGCCATTCTCTGTAAGGAGCTTGTACGTTCTCCCCATGATCACATGGATTTCCTGCAGGTCCTCCGGTTCCCTCTCACATCCCAAAGACCAACGGATTAGCAGGTTAATTGATCAGATGAGTGTTACTAGGAAGCACAAGCTCAAAAGGCCAGAAGGGCCTATTACCGTGCTATGTCTCTAAATAAAAATAAAAATAAAATAATTAGAATCCAGATTCAGTAGCAGTGATAAAATATAAATTCTGCTAATCCCGGAAGTTCAATTTGATCTCTTTTGAAGATCAAGATAGGTGGCCATTATAGACAGAAGCACATGTCATATTGTTTGTTATGTGCTGTGCCATATGACATGGGTGATCATGGTCTTTCCATGACTATGATTGTTCCTGACTATTTTTTCTACAGAAGTGGTTTGCCATTGCCTTCTTCTGGGCAGTGCCTTTACAAGATGCGTGACTCCAGCCATTTATCAATACTCCTCAAAGATTGTCTCACTGGCATTATTGGTCGCATAACCAAAACTTGTGATATACATCACCTGCTGTCATGGCTTCACATGACCCTGATTGGGGATTAAGCCGGTGTTACACCTTGCCCAAGGGTGACTTGAAGGCCAGCAGAGGAAAGCAGTGCCTTACACCTCCTTTGGTAGAGACGTATCTCCACTCTGCTACCCAAACATATTGTGTATGTGCAGTGTAAACATGCATTGTGTTTCTTTTGGTGGAGGGATGGGGTAAGGAGTGATGGACCCTCCTAGACATATTCCTGGTCAACATCATAGCTTTTGTTGTTTGCAGAGAGAGAACACTTAATACTTTTATACATAAATACTGTCACTCAAAAAGATTGAAAGTGTAAAGAAATGCCAAGATGATACAGAGACATCGGGGTCCATGGCACAAAAAAGGTAGGATACCCATGATATATGGTGTTTACGTCCCATGTCCCAATAGTCATTGTCCTTGATGATAGAAGGATGATCTTACAGAGACCTGTGACTTTCACCACTCGACTTCATACATATTCTAGGTGAAGATCCTTCCTCACTGAAGGTTGAGAACTTTGGAGCTTCTATTGGTGTTTCTGTAGCTCAGGCTTTTTATGAAATGGTTTGCTAGCCCCATGCCCAGGCCTTCTCCTTTCACAGCCGGGCTTGGGACTGTCCATGGCAGAGTTGTAAAAGATTAAGCCAATTTAAAATCATGCAACATTTATTTATCTAATTGCTAGTTTGACATGTGTACATTTCAAAATCTGCATTTAAGTGGGACAGATAAGTTGATGCAGTCCATCATTAATTCAGCTATGGTTATTATTCTGTGGATTTATTGGTAAGCCCACAAGACAATGGATCTCAGGGCTGTATGTGGTGACATATATGTACTTTGATAATAAATTTCCTTTGAAATTTGAAGAGCATTATGTTTGAAGTAATATCTTGTAAACAAAGGCTCACAAGATGTAACACAGAGCCTTTTGACTGAACTTGTCTATCATGACATTGGCCTTCCACATCAGGGAATGTGCTCCATATACAATTATCTGTCCTCTTTCCATAATCCATTCAATCTCCACTTGTTCGTCCACCAGTTCAATCTGATTTTGAATCTTAATACTTTCCATCTCAATGGAATTCTTCAGACTACTGCTGGCTGGGACCCTCCCATTAGTGCTGCCCTCCTGTGATCACTTCCAAGAAGACCAGCTGGATTGTGTTTGCCTGTGCTGTACTACACAATATAGGGAACTACTGTGGGCTGGTTCTGGTAAAAACGTGGCTCCAGAACAACATCAGTGCATCATCAGTCTACAGGCCATGATACTCAGGGACTTGGGCTATATTCGTTTGTTATGTGCTCTGTCATATGATGGAGGTGATCATGGTCTTTTCATGAACATGACTGTCCTTGGCAAATGTTTCTGCAGTAGTGGATTGCCGTTGCCTTCTTCTGGGAAGTGTCTTTACAGGACGAGTGACCCCAGACATTCTCAATACTCTTCAGTGGTTGTCTGCCTGCCGTCAGTGGTTGCATAGCCAGGACATGATATGCACCAGCTGCTCATCTGACCACCCACCACCTGCTCCCATGGCTTCACGTGACCCTGATCGGGGGTGGGGGGGCTAAGCTGGTGCTACACCTTGCCCAAGGGTGACCTGCAGGCTAGCGGAGGGAAGGAGCACCTTACACCTCCTTTGGTAAAGATTTACCTCCAGCCTGCCACCCTTGAGCTATGTTATACATTCTTAGTAAGTTTTGGAGCTGTGTTTTTCTGCTATCATAATTACATGTGCTATATGTGCAGAGTGTGACTGTTAGTTTGTGTTTTGCACCTTGATCCCGGGGAAGACTCTTTTGTTTGGCTGTATTTTTAATTATGTATGTTCATGTGTATGGTTGAATGATAATTAAGCTTAATTCAACCTGAACTTGAAGTCTGTGTAACAAAATCATCCTGTTTTATCCTTCTGTATTTCACTGGTTTTACCTATGATAACTGATGAAAATGCTCCTTCTACTTAACCTATAACTTTAATTGTTTTTATCAACACAATGGTGAGGTTTTCTGGAGTAGTCTGTGTTGTATTGGTACCTTTATTTAAGAAAGCATGTTTAAAGAAACATCAGTGATAGAAAACGCTGCAGAAAGTCGTAACCTCGGTCAGCTCCACCAAGGGCGCTAGCCTTCACAGTATCCAGGACACCTTCAAAAGGTGAAGCATTAAAAAGGTGCCATCCATCACTGAGGACCCCCATCACTCAGTTCTCATTGCTATTGTAACATGCTGTAAGGTTTCACTGCTAATGTAATGGCCTCTCTGTAGCAGCAATGTTTGGATTATGACTGGAGATAACGGGGACTTTGAAATGTCTGTTATCCAATGAGAGGGATGTTGTTCTTTCTTGTGAGTCTGGAAGAGAGATTTTCACGGTCTTTTGTCGGCGAGAGAAGAGGAAGGAAGACGAGTGTGAAGGGAGCTAGGAGACGACTGGAACGAGTGGACTGGGAGCGAGGGTCCAAAGGTCAGCGACACTCTGAGGAGGTCAATGGTTGATGAATGGCCGTATCAGTGAGCTCCAATGTGCACTTTTGACTATTTTCATAAATGGGCCCTTTTACTTTTTATTTCCTTTACTAAACCTGTATTCAGATTAAGATTTATAAAGTTCTGTCATTTAATTGCATATTGTGTACTGTCTGATATTTTGCAGTGTGAATTAGTAACCGGGCAACACATCACGCAGCATCCACACAAACGAGATTTCTCAGTTTGGCGGGGCCAGAGTTATCTTCCCCAAGATGAACGCCTGCTGGCTGGGCCTGAGGGTTACACCACCATCAAGGAGGAGGCTCGGGGGCCTGAAGACACATACTTAACATTTCATGAACAGCTTCTTCCCTTCCGCCATCAGATTTCTGAATGGACAATGAACCCATGAATACTACCTCACTATTTTTTTCTTTCTCTTTTTGTACTACTTAATTAACTTATATATACTTTTTGTGATTTATAGTTTTTATTATTATGTATTGCAATGTACTGCTACAGAAAACAAATTTCACAACATATTTCGGTGATATTAATGAATTCACTTATTTATTTATTGAGATTCAGTGCAGAATTGGTCCGTCTAGCCCTTTGAACCAGCAACCCATTACTTAACCGTAGCCTAATTACAGGATAATTTACATCGACCAATTAACCTACGAGCTGGAGGAAACCCAAGGAGAATGTACAAAATGTGGGAATTGAACCCGGGTCACTGGTACTGTAAAGCACTGTGTTAACCACTACACTACCATGCCACCTTGGTGTTAAACCTGATTCTGATTCTGAGAATACCTGGAACAGCCACATTGCCTTATAAGAGCAGACAAGCTAAGCTTACATTTGTCAGAGCTCAGAAGAATGAGAAATGACTGAAGCGTGATTATCAAATTAAGGTCCAGAGGGACACACACAAAATGCTGGAGGAACTCAGCAGACCAGGCAGCATCTAGGAAAAGAGTATAGTCGACGTTTCTAGATGCTGCCCAGCCTGCTGAGTTCCTCCAGCTTTTTGTGTGTGTTGCTCAGATTTCCAGCACCTGAAGATTTTCTCTTGTTTGTGGAAATCCAGAGGGAATTCAATAGGATGGAGGTGCAGAGGATGTTTCTCGTAGAAGAACTAAATATGACGGATCACTGTTTTAAAATAGGGGCTTCCCATTTAAAACAGAGATGAACCAGTGTTTTGTTTCTTGTACGGTCATTAGACTTTGGAACTGACTTCCTTAAAGGGTCATGGAAGAGTCGTTTTAACACAATGGCAGACAGATGCTTGATTAACAAGGAAATGAAAGGATGCTACAAGTAATTTGAAACACAGAGCTGATGTTACAGTCAGACCAATTGCACTCGCCATTACTAAACTGTTCCTACAAGCCGTGAAGGACTCTACAATTCACGTTCTCAGTATTTATGTTTATTTATTTATTTATCATTAATATGTTGTTTTTTCCTCTTTTTGTAACTGTGCAGCTTGTTTTCTTTGGAGCATTGATTGTTTGTCTTCCCTGTTGGGTGTCATCTTTCACTGACTTAATTGTATTTCATGTATTTACTATGAATGCCCTCAGGAAAATTAATCTCAGCACTATATATTGTGACATATATGTATTTTACCAATAATAATTTTTCTTTGAACGTTGAACCACAGCCTTATTGAATGAGGGAGAATGAGTGAGAACAATTTTCCTTCGCAATGGACCAACCATTGCACTTAGCAGGAAATTATTACACAGCCTGAAAACTGCATGGTATATTGTTTTTTGTAATATGAATATTTATAATGACAACTGGAAAATCACATACATTTGATTTTATTTATTTATTATAAGGTTTAACAAAACAGAGTGCAACAAAGAACATCTTCCACTTTTCTTAAACTTTTTTATGACTCTCTTTATCCCAGCTGAGCGGCAACGGAGGCTATGTGTGTGGGACCAATTCAGTTACTACCGGTCTGTCACTGGTATAGCCTACAGGAATTGTATCTTCCTGCTCTGAATTCATTCATTTGTGTAAAAATGAACAGAAAGCTGAAAATGCAGCAAATAACAATGAGTAAGTAGTGACAACATCCAAATGGACAGGCAACATTTGTAGAAAAGGAAATAACAGTAGTGCTTGAGGTCACAGGGTCTTCAGCCCAAAAATACTCTGTCCACAGATGTCGTTCGACTTATTTATTTATTTATTTATTTATTTATTTAGTTTATATATTTTGAGATACATCACAGAATAGGTCTTTCCTGTCCTTCAATCCACAGCACTCAGCAACCCCTGATTTAACCCCAGCTTAGTCCCAGGACAATTTACAATGACCAATTAACCTACTAACCAGTACGTCTTTGGACTGTGGGAGGAAACTGCAGCACCCAAGGAAAATCCACACATTGCACAGGTAGGACATGCAAACTCCTTCCAGAGGACACCAGGATTGAACTCTGAACTCTGACATCCTGAGCTCTCATAGTGTTCTGCTAATTGCTGCACTCAGTTAATACTTTATCTGTTTATATGTTATAAATTTTCCTCTCATATTTGTATCCTGATAGAAGAAAAAGCCCCATAATTCAATTGTCTTCTTTGTACTGCATCGTCAACTTTTGGTTTGTATCTTCAACTTCCTAACCAACAGAACACAATCTGTGAGGATTAGAAATAACATCTCCACCTCACTGACATTCAGCACTGGCACATCTCAGGGATGTATGCTAAGTCCACTGCTCTACTCTCTCCACACCCATGACTGTGTAGCTAGGCACAGCTCAAATGTCATCTATACACTTGCTGATGATACAACCATTGTTGGCAGGATCTCAGAGGGGAATGAGAAGGCATACAGGAGTGATATATATCAGCTAGTTGAGAGGAGTCACAGCAATAAACATGCACTCAATGTCAGTAAGACCAAAGAACTGATTGTGGACTTCAGGAAGGGTAAGGTGATGGAGCACAATCCAATCCTCACAGAGGGATCAGAAATAAAGAGAATGAGCAATTCCCTTTGTGTCAGTATCTCTGAGGACCTAAGCTGGACATAACATATTGATGCAGCTGTAAAGAAGGCAAGACAGCGACTATATTTCATTGGGCATTTGAGGAGATTTGGTTTGTCAACTAAGACACACGAAAACTTCTACAAATGTACTGTGGAATGCACTCTGACCGGCTGCATCACCGCCTAGTGTGGGTGGTGGGGGGGGACGGGGACCCGGGTGCTTTTGCACAAGATCGAAGTAAGTTGCAGAAACTTGTAAGATTGTTCAGCTCCCTCCTGGGTACCAGCTTCCATAGTATCCAAGACATCTTCAAGGAGCGGTGCCTTAGGCAGGTGACAGCTATCCTTAAGGATCCCCACCACTCAGGACATGTCCTGTTCTCACTATTAACCACTGAGGAGGAGATACAGAAGCCAGAAGGCACATACTCTGCGATTCGGGAATAATTTCTTCCTCTCTGCCATCCAATTTCTACATGGACATTGAACCCATCAACTCTACCTCAATACTTTTTTATTTCTGTTTTTTGTACTACTTATTTTAACATAACTATTTAATAGGCAGATATACACTTAGTGTAACTTTATACTTTTTCTCTATATTTATTTATCATGTACTTCATTATTCTGCTGCCATAAATTAACAAATTTCACGATATATGCCAGTGATATTAAACCTGATTCTGATAACAATTCTGCAACCTGTCATGAACCTCTATAAAGCCTCAGTAAATAAATTGCACTTAGCACTCATAGTTGAAAGATTATCCAAGTTTGTAAAACTTGTTATCTAATTTTACAATTATTTAAGCTTCCTCAGATACCTAGTTAGTGTAGCAGTTCGCACAACACTGTTAAAGCTCAGGGTGTTACACAAGTTCTCTCACATAACACCCTAGAGACAAACAGCCTCCCCACAGGGACATCATCACCACAGCCTGAAAATCTCTTGATTCACATAGTACATGAACTTTGAAATGCGTGGAACAAACATTTGTGAAAGGGGAAGGTTAAGAAATGAAAAGGAGATGTGAAAACTGTGAAGTATCAAACAATCTAAGAACAGGATTGAACAGAAAGTAAACACAATCGAAGCATGGATTGAATGAGAAAACCATTATACTGTCTCATACCATAGAAAGTGTTACAGTCATAGACTCATATATATAGTTTGTTAAAGCATTCTTTTTCATTTCATATTTGATTACGGATTATAAGTACAAAGAAGGAAATTGCAAACGTCATCAGACTACCACATGATACGAGTGCACCTCGCTTAAAGTAAACACAGTTAGAATCACATTTCAGACTCCCATGTCTTCCACCGAATTAGTTTAATGTTTTGATGCCACAAAGCATAGCACCAATGATGCTAATTTTAGTCCCACCCACCCTTGTGGTAAAAGCCTCTTTGTTTTAGTTCTATCTATAACCCTCATAATTTTGTATACCTCCGTGAAATCTTCCCTCATTCTCCTATTCTCCAGGGAACAATCACCAAAACTATCCAAGGTTACTCTACCAAAACTGTTTTTTTGTATGTATTATACACTTGCTTTCTTTTACTACATACAGAATTAATTTAGAAACATCAATGATGTGCTGAGCAATGTTTAGTCTTGCATTTGAAAGATGTGTACAAGTGCTTCCCACAGGACATTTCTCGTGGTTGAAGTATGAAATTGAGAATAGTTCCCTGAGCAAAGCATTTTCCCTGACCTAAAAAACCCGCCTGTCTATGTTCTATAGCCTTTAATGATGCTCTTCATTTCTGTAGACCTTTTAGGTTTTGATTTGGGAATTGTCATTTTGAAACTTAGTATAATCCTGGAAATAAACTTGAGTCTACTTGATGTAATGTGAGTCTTTGCTGAGCTTTGAAGTAAAATAAATCACAATTACAGATCAAGGTGTTCTGGAGTTCAGAACACAATTCCAGCATCGCTCTGTAAGGAGTCTCTGTACAGCCTCCCTGTGGAATGCCTGGCTTTTCCCCGGGTTCTCCGGTTCCCTCCCACAGTCAAAGACATACCGGGTAGTAGGTTAAGTGGTCATTGTAAATTGTCCTATGTTGGGGGTTGCTGGGGTGACGTGGCTCAATGGGTCAGAAGGGCCTATCCTGAAAGTACTGCTGAATAAATAAATAAATAAATTTATAGTTGTAGTTCTTCAGTGATCAAATTTCTTCTAAACTACAGTACAAAATATTCCAGTTAACTGGGCCAAAGGAATGGCAGAAATGAACACAAGAGTTGCCAGTCAGTGTTGAACTCAATGCAGGACTGCCTTAGGGACTCCAGTTCCAGAATTTTCCTTGGGGTTTACAACCAAAGCCTTCCACATGAGTAGGCAATGAAGATGAGATAAGACTTTTCCTTCTTGATGAGCTGCCAACCATGGCTAATGAGCTCCATGTGCTAGATGAGACAAGTTTTAAGGTGCCAGTACCCACATTTGCCCCTTGTCCTGTCACTGGGCTTAGTATCTAGGCCAGGACTTGGAATTGGTTGTCAGGGCCTATTTGAGATTCAGACCAATAGGAGTATTTAATAGGTAGTGGGAGCTTAACCCCACTAAATGCGCCGCCCCCAGCTGTAACAGTCTTATGTAACCACTGATGTGCTAGTCATTAATAAAAGCAAATGCTGAGAAATTAGAGTCATAGAGTCATAGAACACTATAGCACAGAAACAAGCCCTTCTGCCCACCTGAACCATTAATCTCCCTGTATTACCCATGGGCTATGGTCTGAGCATATCGATCTACAGCTTCATCAAAACCCTCCATATCCTTCCTACCCTTGTACCTATCCCAATTTCTCATCTGTGTTGCAATCAAACCCACTTCCACAGACAGCTCATTCCACACTCTCACCACCCTCTGAGTGAAGAGTTTCCCCCTCATGTTCCCCTAAAATATTTTACCTTTCACCCTAAACCCATAACCTCTAGCTCTGGTAATCCCCTGTCTTCTAATAGTTTGAACAGAGACGTGACAACAACAGTTTCAATTGTGATCAGATTAGAGATAAAAGATAACGATTAACTTTATTTATCAAGAGCCATTGAAACCTGCAATGCAATGCCACAGCAATTAATAAGGAACCCTATAAATCTGTTACCTTTCTTCAATCTTTCTGCTTCCAGCCAATGTCCATAACATTATGGTAACAATTTTTTATTCCAAATGTTCAAAGTTCAAATTAAATTTATTATCAAAGTATATATGTGTTACCATGAACAACCCTGAGACTCATTACTTACTGATTTATGGAGATGCAGCACGGAATGGACCTTTCCAGCCCTTTAAGCCATACCATCCAGCAAACCCCTGACTTAACCCTTCCCAAATCACAGGAAAATTTACAATGCCCTATTAACCTACCAACTGATACATCTTTTGGACTGTGGGAGGAAACTAGAGTACCCAGAGGAAACCCACGCAGTCACGGGGAAAATATAGAATCTCCTTACAGGCATCGGCAGGAATTGAACCTGGGTCATTGGTACTGTAAAGTGCTGTGTTAACCACTATGCTACCATGCAGGCATACTCCTGAATCTGATTTTGTGCTTCTCTCTTCAACCTCAAACATTAAAAGATTTTAAATTAGCTTTATTTGCCATATGTACATTGAAATGTACAATAAAATGCATTGCATGCATGAAATCAATTCAGTGAGGATTGTGCTGGGCAACCTGCAAGTGTGTCTACACTTCTGGTGCCAACATAGCTGCGTGTCTACGACTCACTAACCCTAACCGTACATCTTTGGGCTGAGGGAGGGAACCGGAGCACCAGGAGGAAACCCACACAGTCATGGGCAGAACGTATGAACTTCTGACAAACAGTGGCAGGAATCGAACACCAATCTAGTGAGCTGCACTAATCATTATGCTACCACGCCACCCACAGCTACTGGCAGTGTAAAAGTGGCACACAGCTGGCATTTTTAATAGCATCCAGTTCACCAGACACTACTGAAATGGCACTTTTGCAGTCGTAACCACGCTGCTTGCATCAGAAGCCAAGAGCCAGAGGTTGATGAGTAGAGAGGCAAGGTGAAATTTAGGATATGAGCTTAGCTTGGTGATCAATATGAATGGGGCCAGAGGAAGGACGGCTGATGTCAGGAGATTAAGTTTGTTAGGCCTGCCCAGGTAGGCATCTTCCTCCACCCAGTTAACAAGAGTCACCTGCCAAAATCATTTACAACGCATCAGCTGCAGCCTATTTAAACCCAACTCTCATCTACAGTTCTTGTTTGCCCACCAAATCTATCAGCCTCAACAAGTTGCTCCTAGCCTTCAGTTACCTTGTTGCCTGTTGTGTTTAGTATCTATTCTCTCTCATTTTGTAGTCCTTGGTGCAGTCTATTATTAAAGTTATTGCTCATTACTAAATCATCACCACTGCTCTGCTCTTGAGTCAAGCCTCCTCTACATTCCCTGAAGGGTTAGGAATGGGGATTGACTGGTTCAGTGAGCAAAATTGGAGCTTGCAACTGCAGGCAATTGATTAATATTGGACATTGGAAGTGGTAAGTGGAAGGATTGTTAATAACAAGTCTGAAGTGGTGCAGCAAAGATCAGGTATAGAGTTTGGCAGCTTCCATCAAGCCTTGTCTCATCAAGAGGGTTGTTGGGACTGGCTAATCAGAAAAGAACAGTGAGGGGTTTGGGCTGAGGCCTGTGAAAGTTGTAGAGTGTTCAGGAGACAACATGAAACAGAGAGAGCATGGATAAGGAATATAGGTACAGGATGGGGATGATGTTAATGAGAATGGTTGGAATGGAGGACCTTCACCGTTCCCCAAATGCCAGTGGCATTATGGGCAGTAAGGTACTGCAAGGTACATTGAAACATGCAGTGAAATGTTTCATTTGTGTTAACAGCCAATTAACAATGCAAGAGGGCCTCTTCATCTGTGTGCTGTGGTAGGGACAGACAGAGACAGAGGACTTCATTGCTGCCCTAAACGCCAGCAGGCATGACGGGTGGTAAGTAAATAAGTACTGAAACATAATATTGTCATGTGTCCAAATTTCTACCCCACAGACTTCGCATTTATAGTAAACCATAGGGAAAAATATATTAATGCACGCAAGCAGATGGTAAACTCTTAATGCAATTTAATCATTTGAAACAATTACCTTGAAGAAAACTTAATCATGTTAAAGCAATAAAGTAGTACAAACTCCCATGCCTTTTCTGACCTTTCTGCTTCACCTTGTCTCAAAATTGCTTAAACAACTGTAGATATTGTTCCAGGGAGCTGTAAACCTCTGCAGCTGTTAACATGAACCCTGTGTGTCTTTTGAAACAAATTTGGAAAGTTGGATGAAGTATGAGTAATCCAGACACTTTATGAAGTGCATTTTCAGCTCATTGGTATTTGAGCGCCTCATTAATTGTCTCAATTTTGAACAAGAATGAAGTTCTAATCTTTGTCAAAAATACTTTTAACATAGATGTTATTTTACCCTTGTAAACCTCAAAGTCAAAGTCAGTTTATTATCAAAGTATGTATATGTCACCATATGGTACCCTGAGATTCAGTTTCTTGCAGGCATTCACAGAAAAGTAAAGAAATAAAATAAACATCATGGAAAACTGCATAAAGAAAGATCGACCAACAAATGATTTGCCAAAGAAGACAAATTGTGCAAATAATAACAGAACAATATTGAGAACAGGAGTTGTGGAATCCATGAAAACATCATTTTTTACAGATGCACAGACCAAACATTCCTCTGGTCAGGAAGTTTTTACATGGCCTGAAAACTGCACACTGCTGTAATTTTTTTTTTTGTAATAGGTATACTAAGAATATATTGAATGAAAATTGAAAAATTAAATACTTTTGAATTTATTTATTAATTGAAGCATATAATAAAATACAGTACCCTAAGGAAATGCTTAAACATTTCGTGAACTTTTTCTAGTTGCACCCAATTTCAGCTGTGCAGCAACAAAGGCTGGATGCTCAGGAACAATTCAGTTACTGCATGGCCACACACCCACACAGCTTAGAGGAGGCAGCGACTGAGGGGTTGCCTTGTATTTCTCCTGGTGATATCACGTGTAAGAACGTGATTGGACAGAGTACTGAGTATGCGCAGAGAAGCATAGCATTGTAAGAAACGTGGTTTGGTTGTTGTTAAATAAAAGTTCCATTCTTCCAGAAGATGTTTCTTTATTGGTAACCCACGGTACGTCTAAAGAACACAACATGGTGAGGGAAGTCAGTCTGGGAGAATACTACTTTTCCTAACACGGGAGAATCAAAGATAATCTAAGAAAAAAAGAGTTTGAACTGTTTTGGAGTCCTAACAGTTTTACAAATGGAAGGTTTGCAACCGCCACCGAAACTTTAATTGTTTGGGAATGTAACGGAGAACTGGAGAAAGTTTAAGAAACATTTTGAATTCTATTTATCGGCGATCGAAGCAGATGAAAAACTGGATAAAACGAAAGCTGCGCTTCTACCCCACGTAATAGGTGACGATGCAATTAAGGTATATCACCATTTTATTTTTGAAAATGGAGATAATTTAAATCTAGAATCGATAATGGACAAATTTGAAGCATTTTGTATACCGAAGCGTAATGTGACGTACGAGTGGTACAATTTTTTACGATGAAGCAGAGAGCTGCTGTAACGATTGATCAATATGTTACTGAATTGAGACACCGTAGTAAAACATGTGAGTTTGGAGAACTGACAGACTCTCTCATTAAAGACAGAATTGTTTGTGACATTCTGGATAATGGTCTGAGAGAAAGACAGTTAAGTGAAGGAGACTTAGGTTTGGAAAAAGCTTTGATGCTATGCAAAGCTTCAGAAACAGTGACGTCACAGGCTAAAGAGATTTTCATTCAGAGCTGCAACGTAGACGCTGTGAGAAAGTGCGAACATATAGAAAAAATAATAAAATGACAACAAAACCGACAGAGAGCAGGATGTCATCTGAGAGAAAAAAGGTATGGGATCGCTGTGGGCAGCAGCATCAGCCAAAACAGTGTCCAGCATATGGAAAAATGTGCAACAACTGCAGTCAGAGTAATCATTTTTCACATTGTTGCAGAAGTAAACAGTAAATAAAACAAGTAAATGCAGTGCTTGAAAATGAACTTGAGGAGCTTTATTTAGATGAGCTTTGTGAAAACAAACAAAGTAAGAATGACTGGACTATTCCATTGCAAGTGAACCAAAACAATATTCTGTTTAAACTTGATACTGGAGCACAAGTAAATGTTCTTGCAGAATCTGAGTTTAATGCATTAAAGCCAAGACCAAAGTTACATCAGACAAATATAAAAGCGACTGGGTATTCAGGTGCAGACATCCCAGTTAAAGGAATATGTGTGGCAAAAGTATCACACAAAAATATTGTGCACATGCTTTCATTTGTGGTTGTGCCTAAGAATGTACAGTCAATACTGGGTTTATCTGCCTGTGAGAGACTGAATTTGGTGAAAAGAGTCTTAGTCTGGACAGTGACACAGAGTCAGAATACAGTGACTCGATGAAAGAGTATGAGGACTTGTTCAAAGGGCTTGGTCGTCTTCCAGGAAAGCGGACAATTAAAATTGACAACACAGTGCCCCCCCCCCCCCCCACCGTAGTACATCCATTTAGAAAAGTGCCTTTTGCATTACGTCATCAACTGAAAACAGAGCTTGACAGAATGGAACGGCTAGAAGTCATAAAGAAAGCTCCCAGTCCCATCCCTTTGTTACCAGCATCTGACAAAGCATTGCCACCAAGCCCAGGAGTTGCAATTTTGCCCTCTGGAAGTAACCCCCATGCATTCCATCACAATCTCACCTCTGCAGGAGGACAGAGGCCACACTTGCTGGTACAGTACAGTACTGATCTGAAGCCAAAGAGTGACAAGAATCAGGATCCAATTGAAGAAGTGAAAGCACAAGTGAAGGAATTGAGAAGTTTTATTGAAATGATGAAGTCTCAGCATAAAAAAGAGATTACACAGTTAATGAATGAATTAGATGAAGAAAAGAAGATTTGTATTTCATTACAAATGGAAGTGGAAGGAATTAAGAAAGCTACAGTACTTGAAGAAGTACAACCCAGATCATACATGGTCCAAACGGAAGAAGGAGCAGTGTTAAGAAGAAATCGCAAAGACCTTAAGAAAGAGCCAACTTCAGAGTTTCAGTTAACTGATGCAGACCAGACAAAACATGGAAATAACAATGAAACACAAGAACCAGGGAGACTGATAGAGACATGTAAAATTATGCACTTGTTCTGATCTATGTTGCTAATTGTTTTTCTTTTTAAGGAAAGGAAGATGTGGTGATATCACATGTAAGAACAAGACTGGACAGAGTTCTGAGCATGTGCAGAAATAGATAGATAGATAGATAGATAGATACTTTATTCATCCCCATGGGGAAATTCAACATTTTTTCCAATGTCCCATACACTTGTTTTAGCAAAACTAATTACATAAATTACTCAGTAAAAATATGATATGCATCTAAATCACTCTCTCAAAAAGCATTAATAATAGCTTTTAAAAAGTTCTTAAGTAGTTTACTTAGATACATTAAATACAATCAACCCCGGCACTTTAACATATCTTACTCCTGGCGGTTGAATTGTAAAGCCTAATGGCATTGGGGAGTATTGACCTCTTCATCCTGTCTGAGGAGCATTGCATCGATAGCAACCTGTCGCTGAAACTGCTTCTCTGTCTCTGGATGGTGCTATGTAGAGGATGTTCAGGGTTTTCCATAATTGACCGTAGCCTACTCAGCGCCCTTCGCTCAGCTACCGATGTTATACTCTCCAGTACTTTGCCCACGACAGAGCCCGCCTTCCTTACCAGCTTATTAAGACGTGAGGCGTCCCTCTTCTTAATGCTGCCTCCCCAACACGCCACCACAAAGAAGAGGGCGCTCTCCACAACTGACCTATAGAACATCTTCAGCATCTCACTACAAACATTGAATGACGCCAACCTTCTAAGGAAGTACAGTCGACTCTGTGCCTTCCTGCACAAGGCATCTGTGTTGGCAGTCCAGTCTAGCTTCTCGTCTAGATGGAAAGATCTGGAAGCATGGCATTGTAAGAAACGTGGTTTGGTTGTTGTTAAATAAAAGTTCTATTCTTCCAGAAGATGTCTCTTTAATAGTAACCCACGGTACGTATAAAGAACACAACACTCAGAACTCATCTGTATGTTTAACCTTTTTCTAGCTGCATCCAATTCCAGCTGTGGTGATTACAAAGGCTATGTCCACACGGGCATTCAGTTACTGCAAGGCTGTGCACCTGCGCAGCTTAGCAGGATCAGCGCTTAAAAGTGAAGCTATAGGTTGTGGAATCAATTCTGTAGAGAGCTGAATGAAGTTATCCACACCAGTTCAGGAGACTGATGGTTGTAGAGTAACAACTGAACCTGGTGGTGTGGGTCCTAAGGCTCCTATACCTCCTGCCTGATAGTATGAGTGAGATGAGAGTATGGTCTGGATGACGGGAGTAAACATCTGAAAATCATTCATTTACCAATCGGTCCCAGTAGTTAAATAACAAAAACCTTTGCATTTATATAGGATCTCTAAGGTAATAAAACATCTCAGAACACTCATTTCTCTGATAAATTCCAGTCTTCATCAACAGGAAGTTTATTAGGATTTTTTCCTGTGTTTCCTTCATTGCCCCTCCCACCCAGCCCAAGTTACCCAACCCGTTAGTTACAGGCCACAGCCTCAGTTCAGCACAGAGATGAGTAAACCTCACTGAGTAGTGAACTGAACCAACCCGTCCCTTGCCACTAGCCCCAACACTCTGACCTTTTTGATCTGGCCCGACGCTTAAGTTGGCCAGATCTCAGGACATTCCTTGCTCTTGGCCTGGGCCCTGATGCGTTGATTTGGTCATACCTGACCTTTCCAACTCATCGGCGCTTAAGCCAATCAAGCCTCAGGTCAGTTCTTGCTCTTGGACCCGGGTCCTGCCTTTTTGATATGTTCTTGGGCCTGGGCCGCACCACCTTAATTTGGCCTGTACTCAACCTTTTCGATTCAGCCTGACACTTAAATCCATACCTTTGCAATGAAAAAGTTTCTACTTATTTTCAATTTCCTGCACTTGATCCTTTCTGAAAACACCAGGAAAACTGGTTCTTCAATAACTTCTAAAACATATTAATCTAAGTTTACCATGGTCATAAATAATGATAGCTTTTGTAAGATTAGATTAACATTCTTTAAAATGGAAATAAAATTCAACTTTAATGCACATTTCTCAGAAAGAGCAAGCACAGGTCTTAAAATTATTATGATTGGCATCCACACAATTACATCTCCAGAAGTTGAGATATTGCATCTGGGCTCCAAAGGTGTTATGAGGTCAGTTACAATCCAGCATTGATCTTAGCAACGTTAGTGCTCGACAAAGTACAATTGCAAACTGGCTTCCTGTTTAATTTTAGGACAGGTACTCCTCAGGGAGAGTTTTACCCTTGTTTTTCAAAGGAGTCAGTTAATCTCAGGCAATATGTTGGATCATAATTTATTGTAAAGGAACGGTGGCTGAACAACATTCCATAGTATTTCTCCCAAATTAGACAGGAAGGAATTTCCAGTGAGAGGAAATTCGCAACATGAGCATCCAGAAGTTGGTAACACACACAAAATGCTGGAGGAACCCTGTAGGCCAGGCAACATCAATGGAAAAATGTACAGTCGATGTTTCAGGCTGAGACCCTTCAGCAGGACTGGAGAAAAAAGGATGAGGAGTAGATTTAAAAGGTGGGAGGAGGTGAGAGAGAAATACAAGGTGATAATTGAAACCAGGAGGGGGAGAGATGAAGTAACGAGCTGGGATGTTGATTGGTGAAAGAGATACAGGACTGGAGAAGGAGGAGTTTGATAGGAAAGAACAGAAGGTCATGGAAGAAAGAAAAGGGGGAAGGAGCACCAGAGGGAGGTGATGGACAGGCAAGGATTTAAGGTGAGAGAAGGAAAAGGGGATAAGGAAGGATTGTGGGGAGGGGGCAGGGGGCATTACCGGAAGTTCGAGAAATTGATGTTCGTGCCATTGGGTTGGAGGCTAGCCAGACGAAATACAAGGTGTTGTTCCTCCATCCTGAGTGTGGCCTCATCGTGACAGTGCAGGACTCCATGGAATGACAATTCGGAATGGGAATGTGAAGTGGAATTAAAATGGGTGGCCGCTTTACCACCCATTCTTCTCCTGGCGGGTGGAGCGTAGGTGCTCGGTGAAACGGTTTTCCAATATACATCGCGTCTCACCGATGTAAAGGTGGCCACACGAGCACTGGACACAGCGTGACCCCAACAAACTCATGAGTGTTGCCTCACCTAGGAGGACTGTTTAGGGCCCTGAATGGAAGTTGCCTCACCAGTTTAGCCCCTTCGCTGAGTAGTGACTCCTAATTTGAGATTCTTTCATCATGGATGACATCCTCCTTACATTCAGCCTGTCTAGCTATAAAAAAAATCCCCCCCACTATTCCCATTCTTTCATGAAATATTCCCCTTTTACCTCTTTTACCTACCCTGGGTCCCCTCCTCCTCTTTTTTCAGCATTTCAGGATGTATATTGTACAAATTTCTCTGACATTAAATTTGACCTTTGAACCTTTGATTTATTATCAGCCTTGAGATTTGTCTGCTTACAAACATCCACAAAACAAGAAACCTGAAAGAATCCAAAAAAAGAAAAACTAACCCCTAATTCACAGAGAAAGAGAAATAAAACACAAATTGTGCAAACAATGGAAGCAAGCAACAGCATTCAGAACCAATTTGAGTCCATAGATCCAAATCCCAGAGCAGCCGGAGTAGGCCCACAGCCTCAGTGCTGTGGACAGAGGAGTGAACATCTCGGGAGAGCCAGCAGATCAGCCCCGACCCTCATCCTGCCTCAT
The DNA here is from genome assembly GCF_048418815.1 of Hemitrygon akajei. Classification (NCBI taxonomy): domain Eukaryota; kingdom Metazoa; phylum Chordata; class Chondrichthyes; order Myliobatiformes; family Dasyatidae; genus Hemitrygon; species Hemitrygon akajei. The sequence goes on from NC_133125.1 coordinate 5,442,504, forward strand.
CGGTCACTCTGGGCTGAGATTCAAATTGTCTGAACACCAGATCATGCTGCGATACTCTCTGGGCCTTCCCGTCCAGCCCAAAGGCATTCTCTGCCTTTCCAAAGCTCTAGTCAATGCAAAAAAAAAGTGAACACTTTTGCTAACTAAAAGATAACAAAAAAATCAAAGAAAATATGTTAAACATTCTTAAGTAATATTAGATGTTGTATTTTTTGTGGATTGGAATATATGACTATCATTAAACTTTATAAATGTTTACAATTAACAAATAACTAGAAGAACAACAATTTCAAACCATAACATTTCTTCCAAACTGAATTCAATCCCCTGTACCAATATATAATTTTCATTTCCAGAACATTTTTAAGCTTTGTATATAAAGTGATTTTTTTAAAAATCTGGGTAACAGAAATAACTTCATCCTTTGTAAAATGGTGTCATGTTGCTGCCCTACATTTAAACCGGTCTTTCATTACTTTGTCACAGATGCATTGCCAGGTCACATCCTATAGAACAGATATACATACTACCTTAAAAGTTCAAAGAACATTTATTATCGAAGTATGTATACAGAATACAACTGTGAGATTAGTCATCTTGCAGAAATCGTAGAACCCGTTTCAAGTACCATCAAAGTTCAAAAAAAAAAGAACGAACCGTACAAACAATAAAAGTAAACAGAATTCCTGAATAACCGTCAGCAGCCATGAGCTGCTGATGTGAATGAAGCCAGTCCAGGAGCCCGATGGCGGCAGGGCACAGCCGCGGCGTCAGTGGTGGCAGACTACAGCCGCGGCCCCGATGGCGGCAGGGCACAGCCACGGCAGGCCACAGCCGCGGCGTCAATGGTGGCAGACCACAGCTGCTGTTGCAAACCACAATCACCCAAGATTCATCATAATTCGCCTTGTTGAATCTCTGTAAGTCTGATCTGTTGCCTGTAATGTGTGCGGGTGCTCAGACAGGCTGTAATTGAAATGCTCCCGTGCACACAGCCTTTGCTGCCATGCAGCTCTGGAAATGGACGCAGCTAGCAAAAGTTCATGAAATATGAAAGATTCTCTTTGTTTTACTGTATTTCATTATACCCTTCGATTAATAAATTAAAATCAAAAGTATGTGATTTTTCAATTTTCATTCCGGATATTCACAGTATCCATATCACAAAAAATAGTCATTTACTGTGCTGCACAGTTTTCAGTCCATGGAAAGATTTCCGGCTCAGATCGATGGTTGGTCCAAGCTGCTGTAAAAAACATGGTGTCTATATAAAACATGGTGTCTATAATGCCAGGTAGTATCCAGCCATACAGACCCTCACCATCAAAAATATCCTCGCTTCTCATCGCTACCATCAGGTGCCTGAAGATGCAGATTCAATGTTTAGGGAACAGTTCCTCACTATTTTGATCTTTATTTTAACTATTCCTTTTTTAATACGATAATTATTATATAATTTATAGTAGTATAAAGTATGATAATATTTATAGTATTTTTCATGTCACACTATACTGCTTCACAAAACAACAAATTTCATGGCAGGATTTATTAAAGCAGCTGTAGGTGAACTGGGACCCTTTCTCCTATCAATGCAACAAAAAATTGCTTCTGGAATTTACGAGTCTCCTCCCTTCTCCCTATATCCTTTCATGCCCTCACCAAACAAGAATCTATCAACCTCTGTCTTAAATATACATAAAGACCTGGCCTCCACAGCTGCCTGTGGCAACAAATTCCACAGATTCACCACTCCCTGATAAAGAAATTCCTCCTTACCTCCATTCTAAAAGGACACCCCTCTACTCTGAACCTGTATCCTCTGGTCTTAGACTCTTCACAGGAAACATACCCTCTGCTTCCACTCTATCAAGACCTTTCAACAATCAACTGTTTTCAATGAGGTTGCCCCTCATTCTTCTGAATTCCAGAGGCATCAAATGCTTTTCACATGACAAGCCATTCAATCCTGGAATCATTTTCATGAACCTCCCTTGAAACCTCTCCAGTTTTACCACATCTTTTCTAAGATAAGGGGCCAAAAACTGCTCATGATACTCCAAGTGAGGCCTTACCAGTGCTTTATAAAGTCTTGACATGTCATCCTTGCTTCCCAACACGGTATTCCACCTGCCATTTCTTTACCTATTCTCCTAATCTGTCTAAGTCCTTCTTTAGCCTGTCTACTTTCTCAAACTTCCTGCCCCTTCACTTATCTTCATATTGTCTGCAAACTTGTGGAGCCACAAATCCATCATCCAAACCATTGACGTATAACATAAAAATAGTCGGCCCCAACAGTGACCCCTGTGGACCACGACTAGTCACTGGCAGCCAGTCAGAAAAGGCTCCTTTTATTCCCACTCTTTGCCTCCTTCCAATCAGCCACTGTTTTATCCATGTTAGAAACGTTCCTTTAATACCATGGGTTCGTAGCTTGTTAAACAGCCTCATGTGTGGCACCTTGTCATAGGCTTTCTGAAAATCCAAGTACACAACAATCCTCCTATTCTCCTATTCTCATCCTAATCTCCTTTGCCTATCTTGCTTGTTATTTCTTCAAAAAATTCCAATAGAATTGTCAGGCAAGATTTTCCCTTGAGTAAACAATGATGACTATGGCCTACATTATCATGTGCCTCCAAATACCCTGAGAGTGATCTTACCCTTAATAACTGACTCCAGCATCTTCCCAGCCACTGAGGTCAGGATAACTGTCCTATAGACTCCTTTCTTCGGCCTCTCTCCCTTCTTAAAGAGTGAAGTGACATTTGCAATTTTCCAGTCTTCTGGAACAATTCCAGAATCTAGTGCTTCTTGAAAGATCATTACTAATGCCAATACAATCTCTTCAGCCACCTCTTTCAGAACTCTGGTGTGTACACCATCTGGTCCAGGTGACTTCATACCTTTCAGTTTCCCAAGAACCTTCTCTCTTGTTATAGTAACTTCACACACTTCATGCTCCCTGACACCTGGAACTTCCACTATACAGCTAGTGTCTTCCACAGTGAAGACTGATGCAAAATACTTATTCAGTTTGTCTGCTATTTCATTGTGCCCTATTACTACCTCTCCAGCAACATTTTCCAGCAGTCCAATATCCATTCTCACCTCTCTTTTACACTTGATGTAAATGAAGAAACTATTGGTATTCTCTTTCATATTACTGGCTAGGTTCCTTCATTTTCCAACCTTACCATCAGAATCATTTTTTAATTTGCCTTTTGTTGCTTTTTAAAAGCTTCCCAATCCTCTACCAGTTGTTGCTCTATTATTTGCTGTCTCTTTTTGGCTTTTATGTTGCCTTTCACTTTTGTTGTTAGCCATGGTTGTGTCAGCTTTCCTTTAGAATACTTCTTCCTCTTTGGGATGTATATTTCCTGTGCCTTCTGAAATTCTTCCAGAAATTTCAGCCATCTGATGCACCATCAATAACTCTCGGAGATGGAGGCAAAAGATAGGCTTTTATTAGCTGCAAACGTGACCACGACATCTTGGAGACTGAGGGAGGAGCAGTGCCTCCAATTGCCTTTATACAGGGGTCTGTGGGAGGACCCACAGGAGCAGTCAGCAGAGGGGCATGTCTAGACAGGTATACACATAGTTTACCACACCATCATCCTTGCCAGTGTTCATCTATCAATTCTGGCCAACTCATGAGTCTGTAATTCCCTTTACTGCACTGTATTTCTGATACATCTGACTTTTGGTTCTTCTTCTCAAACTTCAGGGTGAATTTGATCATATTATTATCACTTGTCCCACAGGGTTCTTTTACCTTAAGCTCTCTAATCAATTCTGTTTCATTGCAAATCACCCAATCCAGAATAGCTAATCTCTAGTGGGCTCAATCATGAGCTGCTCTAAAAAGCCATCTTGTAGGCACTCTAGAAACTCCCCCTCCTAGAATCCAGCACCAACCTAATTTTCCCAATCTATCTGCATACTGAAGTCCCCCATGACTATGATAACATTGCCCTTTGGTGTGCATTTTCAATCTTGCGCTTTTCTTTCCTTTGCTTTCTCTGAGTGAAGCCTCTCTTTGTTGAAGCCTTGAAGAGCTAAAGCCTCAAGATCACCACTCTGACTCTGGCCACTCAGACGATGGCCTCTGCAACAATGGCCGCCGTGCTTGCCCCTCCCTTCCTTTAACTTGCTGTTGCTAATCAATCCCAAACAACAACTGGTCACTGGTCAAAGCTCTTTTCTGCTGTACTGACCCACTGATGCCTTTTATCCTCCGGCAGTGGACCTGATTGATGTACCCTCCTCTCCAAACTTCCAATGACTGGATTGGCCACTGGTCAAAGCTTTTTTAAGTACTTAGATAATAAATTTACTTTGAACTTTGAACCTTGAGCTTGCTCATTCTCCCTGTGAACACATGGGTTCTCCAGATTACCGACTACTCTATAACGCCCCCCTGGTATAAATGAGTGGCGGGTGAGACATGACAACATCAATGGGAATACGTAAAAGAAAGGTTTATAGGGAAATCAGTGGAGTGAAAGCAAATATTAGGATTGTTTTGAGAGCTGACATACACACTGAGTCTCCAAGTGGGCTCTTGCAATATTAAATGTGAAATATTACGAATGCATCACATGGTGAATCAGAAATATATTGTCCCATGAGCTATACTTGAACATAGAACATAGAGCACTACAGCACACTACAGGCCCTTAGGTCCACAAGGTTATGCTGATCTTTTAACCTACTCCAAGATGAATTCAACCATTCCCTCCCACTTTGCCCTCCATTTCTCAATCATCTATGTGCCTTACTAAACATTCTCTTAAATCTCCCTAATCTAACTGACTCTACCACCAGCCCTGGCAGGGTGTTCCATGCACCCACCAATCTCCATTTAAAAATAAACTACCTCTGACGTTTATGTGTTATGTGCCATGTTATATGACGTGGGCGACCATGATTTTTCCACGATCGTGATCATTCTTGGCAATTTTTTCTACAGAAGTGGCTTACATACTGTTACAGATGAAATACCTGCAGTATTTAATATGTATTTAGCACAGTTTCACATAGGGCAATAAAGTGATTCTGAAAAGCCCAAGCATGCTCAACCAAGTTTATGTTTTAGATCAGTGTGGTTTATTAACAGAGGTAAATTTTCACAGGCTCCAACATTTATGGCCCAGATATCAACATTTTTTTCAGCAGGAGTGGTGTTAAATTCCAGGATTGGTACAGAATTTCCAATTCATCAGCAAATTCCCAGCCACTGTGCACCACTAGACCCACACTGGAGAATCAAATTGGGGAGAAGGTGTTATCAGATTGATTGGTGGCCTTGAAAGAGTTAGATAGAGCTCTTAAAGATAGCGGAGTCAAGGAATATGGGGAGAAGGCAGGAACGGGGTACTGATTGTGGATGATCAGCCATGATCACATTGAATGGCGGTGCTAGCTCGAAGGGCCAAATGGCCTACTCCTGCACCTATTGTCTATTGGCCTATTTCCTTCACAGAGGCCACATCACAATCATTTGAAAGGTAGAGGGAAAAAATAAAAAAATACATATCTCATATTTTGTTTAATGTTTCAGCCATTCATGAGTTTAAGTAATATGTTTTTTTAATTAATTGTTTCAAGATTGTTTACTGTCATTTCCAGTACACAAGTGGAAAGGAGAACAAAATTATTTTTATGCTGCATCTAATGCAACACGAAAAAAGATCAATGAGGTAAAGAACACAATAATAAACAAACACAATAAACATAAAAACATATGATAGCGGATATACATAGATTGATTGTATGTCCATAAAATAATGCTAGGCACAAGACTGTCTGAATATAAGATGACTCCGGCAGAAAATGATTAAGTAGTGGAGGGGTGGGTTAATGGTTGGAGGTGTTGATCAGCCTTACTGCTTGAGGAAAGTAAGTGTTATTGAGTCTGGTGGTGTTGGCGTGAATACTATATATCTTCCTCCCTGGTGGCAGTGGGACAAACAGCCCCCGAGCAGGGTGGGGATGGGATCCTTCATGATGTTACTGGCATTTTTCTGGCACTTTTCTGTATATGTCTTTGGTGATGTGCTGGGCAGTTTGACTATCAGTTATAGAGCCTTCCAGTCAGCCGCAGTGCAAACTTCCACACCAAGCAAAGATGCAGCTTGTTAGGATGCTCTCCACTGTGCATTCTTAGAAGGTCATGAGTACTGATGTGCAATGTCCAATTCTCTTCAGCCTCCTCAGAAATGTAAGGTATTGGTGAGCTTTCTGGATTGTGTACCGTGTGTTCTGGGGCTATGCGAGGTTGTGTTAAATATATGCTAAGTATGTGTTTCATCTGTCACAGTATCTCAGAACTTCAGAGGTATTCAAACAAGCAAAAAGCTTTGTCAGCTTCAATAGGTAGCACATCAGTTTACTGAGGAAACTGTGCACTGTCTGACCCTCCTATTCAATCCTCTTGTACTATGATGAGACCACTCTCAGTATGGAGGAGTAACACCTCATACTCCGTCTAGATAGCCTCTAACCTGATGGAATGAACATCGATTTTTCCAACTTACTGTATTTTTTTTTCTTTTCCCTTCCCCTTTCCTTCTTCTGCTCATCTCCCTATCATTTCCCCCCAGTGTCTCTCCTTCTTCCCTTTCTCCCAAGCTCTGCTCTCCTCTCCTATCAAATTCCTTCCTCTCCAGCCCTTAACCTTTCCTACCCACCTGGCTTTGTCTATCACCTTCTAATTTGTCCTCCTTCCCTTCCATCTACCTTAATATTTTGGCATCTCAGAAACATAGAAAAACTACAGCACAATACAGGCCCTTCGGCCCATAATGCTGTGCCGAACATGTACTTACTTTAGAAATTACCTAGGGTTGCCTATAGCCCTCTATTTTTCTGAGCTCTATATACCTGTCCAGGAGTCTCTTAATAGAACCTATTGTACCACAGTCAATGGCAGCCCATTCCACGCACTCACCACACTCTATGTAAAAACCTTACCCCTAACATTCCCTTTGTACCTACTCCCCAGCACCTTACAATTGGCCCTCTTGTTTTAGCCATTTCAGCCCTGGGAAAAAGCCCCTGACTATCCACACAGTCAATGCCTCTCATCATCTTATATACCTCTATCAGGTCACCTCTCATCCTCTGTCATTCCAAGGAAAAAAGGCCAAGTTCTCTCAACCTATTCTCATAAGGCATGCTCCCCAATCCAGGCAAGTTTCTTGTAAATCTCTTCTGCACCCTTTCTATAGTTTCCACATCCTTCCTGTAGTGAGGTGACCAGAACTGAGCACAATACTCCAAGTGGTATCTGACCAGGGTCCTATACAGCTGTAATATTACCTCTTGGCTCTTGATTGATGAAGGCCAATGCACCATATGCCTTCTTAACCACAGAGTCAAACTGTGTAGCAGCTTTGAGTGTTCTATGGACTCGGACCCCAAGGTCCCTCTGATCCTCCACACTGCCAAGAATCTTACCATTAATATTATATTCTGCCATCATATTTGACCTATCAAAATGAACCACTTCACACTTATCTGGGTTGAACTCCATCTGCCACTTCTCAGCCCAGTTTTGCATGCTATCAATGTCCTGCTGTAACCTCTGACCGCCCTCCACACTATCCACAACACCCCCAACCTTTATGTCATCAGCAAATTTACTAACCCATCCCTTCACTTCCTCATCCAGGTCATTTATAAAACTCACGAAGAGAAGGGGTCCCAGAACAGATCCCCGAGGCACACCACTGGTCACTGACCTCCATGCAGAATATGACCCGTCTACAACCACTCTTTGCCTTCTGTGGGCAAGCCAGTTCTGGGTCCACAAAGCAATGTCCCCTTGGATCTCATGCCTCCTTACTTTCTCAATAAGCCTTGCATGAGGTACCTTATCAAATTGAAATCCATAAACACTACATCTACTGCTCTACCTTCATCAACGTGGTTAGTCACGTCCTCAAAAAATTCAATCAGGCTTGTTATGCACGACTTGCCTTTGACAAAGCCATGCTGATTATACCTAATCATATTATACCTCTCCAAATGTTCATAAATCCTGCCTCTCAGGATCTTCTCCATCACCTTACCAACCACTGAGGTAAGATTCTGTGGTGAACTAGATATACCTGTCTGACTGCTCCTGTGGCTCCTCCCACAGACCCTGCTGACTGCTCCTGTGGCTCCTCCCACAGACCCCTGTATAAAGGCGACTGTGGGCTGCTGCTCTCCCTCATTTTCCCCAGGATGTAGTGCTGTTTATTCTTCCAGTCAATAAAAGCCAATATCTCACTTCCTAAGTCTCAGCGTGAGTTATTGATGGTGCATCAGATTCACTGGTCTATATTTCCTGGGCTATCTCTACTCCCTTTCTTGAATAAGCGAACAACATCTGCAACCCTCCAATCTTCTGCAGCCTCTCCCATCCCCATTGATGATGCAAAGATCCTTGCCAGAAGCTCAGCAACCTCCTCCCTCAGCACCCACAGTAGCCTGAGGTATATCTCGTCCGGTCCCAGTGACTTATCCAACTTGATACCTTCCAAAAGCTCCAGTACTTCCTCTTTCTTAATGTCTATATGCTCAAGCTTTTCAGTCCACAGTAAGTCGTCCCTACAATCACCACGGTCCTATTCCATAGTGAATACTGAAGCAAAGTATTCATTAAGTATCTCTGCTATTTCCTCCGGTTCCATACACACTTTCCCACTGTCACACTTGATTGGTCCTATTCTCTCACATCTTATTATCTTGCTCTTCACATACTTGTAGAATGCCTTGGGGTTTTCCTTAATCCTGTCCACCAAGATCTTCTCATGGCCCCTTCTGGGTCTCCTAATTTCTTTCTTAAGTTCCTTCCTGCTAGCCTTATAATCTTCTAGATCTCTATCATTAACTAGTTCTTTGAACCTTTTGTAAGCTTTTCTTTTCTTCTTGACTAGATTTTCAACAGCCTTTGTACACATTAGTTCCTGTACCCTACCATCTTTTTCCTGTCTCATTGGAATGTACCTGTGCAGAACCCCACGCAAATATCCCCTGAACATTTGCCACACTTCTGCTGTACATTTCCCTGAGAACATCTGTTCCCAATTTATGCTTCCAAGTTCTTGCCTGATAGCTTCATATTTTCCCTTACTTCAATTAAACACTTTCCTAACTTGTCTGTTCCTATCATCTCCAATGCTATGGTAAAGCAGATAGAATTGTGATCACTATCTCCAAAATGCTCTCCCACTGAGAGACGTGACACCTGACCAGGTTCATTTCTCAATACCAGATCAAGTACCGCCTCTTGCCTTGTAGGCTTATCCACATATTGTGTCAGGAAACCTTCCTGAACACACCTAACAAATTCCATACCATCCAAACCCCTTGCCAATCAATATCTGGGAAATTAAAATTTCCCACCATGACAAACCTGTTATTATTGCATCTTTCCAGAATTTGTCTCCCTATCTGCTCCTCGATGTCCCTGTTATTATTGGGTGACCTATAACAAACACCTCGTTGAGATATTGACCCCTTCCTGTTCCTAACTTCCACCCACAGAGACTCAGTAGACAATCCCCCCATGATTTCCTCCCTTTCTGCAGCCGTGACACTACCTCTGCTCAGCAGTGCCACACCCCCAATTCTTTTGCCTCCCTCCCCGTCCTTTCTGAAACATCTAAATCCTGGAACTCTAAGTAACTATTCCTGCCCCTGAGCCATCTAAGTCTCTGTAATGGCACAACATCATAGCTTCAAGTACTGATCCAAGCTCTAAGCTCATCCGCTTTGTTCACAACACTCCTTCCATTAAAATAGACACATCTCAAACCATCGGTCTGAGCGCGTCCCTTCTCTATCACCTGCCTATTCTCCCTCTCACACTGTCTACAAGCTTTCTCGATTTGTGAGCCGATCACCCCTTCCTCCATCTCTTCAGTTCGGTTCCCACCCCCCGGCAATTCTAGTTTAAACCTTTCCCTTTCCTTCCAGTCCTGATGAAGGGTTTCAGACTAAAACGTTGACAGTTTTTTCCTCTCCATATATGCTGCTTGATAAGACCATAAGACATAGGGACAGAATTAGGCCATTCAGCCCATCGAGTCCGTTCTGCCATTCCATCATGGCTGATCGCAGACCTCACTCAACCGCATACACCTACCATCTAGCCATATCATTTGATGCCCTCACCGATCAGGAAACAATCAACTTCTGGCTTAAATCTACCCATGGACTTGGCCTCCACTGCAGTCTGTGGCAAAGCATTCCACAGATTCACTACTCTCTGGCTGAAAAAAATTTCTCCTTACCTCTGTTCTCAAAGGTTGTCCCTTAATTTTGAGGTTGTACCCTTTAGTTCTGGATACCCCCACCATGGGAAACATCCTCTCTACATCCACCCTACCTAGTCCTTTCAACATTTGGTAGGGTTCAATGAGATCCCCGTGCATTCTTCTAAATTTCAATGAGTACAAGCCCAAAGCTGCTAAACACTCCTCATATGTTAACCCCTTCATCCTCATGAACCTCATGTGGACTCTCTCCAATGAAAACACATCCTGCTGAGCTGATCTGCTGACTTACTTCAGCATTCTGTTTGTGTTACTTTGGATTTGTAGCATCTGCAGAATCCCCTCGTTTATGATCCCCTCCTCTGTTTATGTTGTTTCAGTCCTTCCCTACTTGGTTTGGAACCATGTTGGGTAAGATGGTCAGCCATCTACATCAACCCAAGGAAGGACACGTTGCTGAAACACAGCATAACTGTTAACACTATGGCCAGTGAACTTTCCTGGAAAAATCTGGATATAAATCTCAAAGGAGAAATGTGAAATACATTTTTGTTTCCAGTTTCAGTCCTTGTCTTCCGGTGGACATTATTTAAATGTCCTTTTCCCCCTTTGGGAAAGAAAAGGGTTTGTTTTTGTGGCGACCCATCTCTTCACCACTCATACAGTGTCCTCGCCTGCACTTGCAGGGAACTCCGATTTCTGTCTATAAATGACCTTCTGACCCATGTGCGGGAGATGGATGTCCTTGGCTACAACAGGGGAAAAGAGCTGGAATCTATGAATCCCCCAATGCCTACTGTAATAGATAGCATGTTGTACTTCCAAAAGATTTTTTACTGAACAGAACATACCCTCATCCATATTAACTCACCTCTGGCCCACAAAGGCTAACTAGTAATGACGAATACACAGATTGCCTTTCTAAAACAGAAAGCAGAGCCCAATTTATTCTGTTGTTTAATCCATAAAGAACCAACTACCTAAGTTTCATTCTCACTCCGTTCTCCTGGAATGTAGAACGCTTTGTGACAACAGCCTGTTCCATCAAGACAATTCAGATGTGCCTGAATTAATATTGAGGTAGTCAGTAGTTCAAATTTAAGCTGTGTATTTATTAAAAATTCAGCTCCCTTATTACATACATTTCTTCAGTACAATGTGGGTAAAATCACATGTTATCCAATGACAAGAATATCCCCTAGCTTAAAGAATATTTACTTTTTCTTATTGTTGAAACCCTGAGGGGCACAGGAGCCTCAGGCCTCACCTCACCGGATTTAGGAGCAGTTATTACTCTTTGACCAGCAGGCTCCTGAACCAGGCTCACTCACCTCACTCTGAACTGATTCCACAACCTACAGACTCACTCTCATGGACCCTTTACAACTCATGTTCTCACTAATATTTATTTACTTTCTATTTGCACAGTTTGTCTCCTTTTCAACATTGGCTCTGCTTATGTATAGTTTTAATTGATTCTGTTGTATTTCAGAATCAGAATCAGGTTTAGCATCACTGGCATATGTCGTTAAACTTGCTGTAGCAGTGCATTGCAATACGTAATATTTAAACCAAATTACATTAAAAACATATAAAAGAAAGAAAATTAAATAAATTAAGTGCAAAAAGAGAGGGAAGAATACCGAGGAAGTGTTTATGGAATTGTTGTCCATTCAGAAACCTGATGGCAGAGGGCAAGGAGCTGTTCCACTTTCTTTGTTCTTTGTTCTATTGTGAATGCCCACAAGAAAATGAATATGAGGGTAGTATACGATGACGTATACATACTTATATAACAATCAGTGAGTGAAGACCAAAGGGCATGCCAACAAAACAATCAGCTTCCGGCAGGTTGCCATTCTCATTAGACGTAAATGAGCCTCACTGCTGGTAATTCAGCCGAGTACTCAGCACTCGGACTCCTTTGTGGAGTTTCAAGCATTTCATGTAATTCCGACTGCAAATGAATTATTGACTTCATCATCAGGAGATTACCATCAGTCATCATCATCATCATCAGCTGCTATGCCCAGTCTGAGCTTTGGCTGCCGTGGCCCACACACTCCTGTTTCGGGTCAAGTGGATCAATTCATTGGTATTCATTTCCAGTTCTCTGGCTGCTGTCTCCATCATCATTTGTCTTTGCCTTCCTCTTGCTTTCTTCCCTTCAATCTTTCCCATAATTACCATGTACTCTAACTCCTCTTTCCTAATCACGTCCAATGAAGTCACGTTGCCTTTTCATAATCTCATACATTACATAACTGGATAAACGTAACACTTCAGTACTCTGAGGCGGGTTGTCATGCCTAGTTTAGTATTGGTCAGTATACTCTTCATTCTCATAAAGGTATCTTTTGTCCCCATTTCTTTGTCCCCGTCCCCATCCTTCTTTTGATGTCTATGTTGCACCTGCCATCTGATGTCACCCAGATTCCTAAGTATCAGAAGTTCTGTACTTGTTTTATGTCTTCCCCGTTTATTCTCAGCCTGCAGATAGGATTCTCCTTCTTTTTGGGTATCACCACACATTCTGTCTTTTTGCAGTTGATAGATAGACCCATTTTTACCATCAGTACAGATCGGAAATAACTTCTCCTCACTGACAGTCAACACTGCTGCACCTTAGAGATGTGTGCCTAGCCCACTGATATACTCTATCTGCACTCATGACTGTGTGGGTTAAGTGCTATCTATAACTTTGCCAATGACACAACTGTTGGTGGCAGAATCTCAGATGCAGATAAGATGACCTACAGGAGTGAGGCAGATCAGCTGGTTGAGTCATGTTGTAATATCAACTTTGCACTCAACGTCAGTAAGACCAAGGAATTGATTGTGGACTTCAGTAAGGGGAAGCCAAAGGAACACACACCAGCCCTCATCAAGGGATCAGAAGTGGAAAGGGTGAGCAATTTCAAGTTCCTGTATATCAACATCTCTGAGGATCTATACGTGCTCAACATAGCAAGGACAATGAAGGAGTTTGATGAGATTTGGTATGTCAACAAAGACTCTAACAAGTTTTGAGTGACCCGTCTCTGTATACCCATGACTGTGTCGCCACCCATACCCCCAATCTGCTAATTAAATTTGCAGATGATGCTACATTGATTGGCCTTATCTCAAATAATGAGACAGCCTACAGAGAAGAAGTCATCACCCTGACACAATGGTGCCAAGAAAACAACCTCTCCGTCAAGGTCATAAAACAAAGGAGATGGTTGTAGTCTCCAGGAGGAATGGAGACAGGCTCACCCCTGTTGACATTAGTGGATCTGGGGTTGAGAGGGTGAACAACTCGGTATACACATTACTGAGAACCTCACGTGATCTGTACATACTGGCTGTGTAGTGAAAAAGCACAACAGCGCCTCTTCACCTCAGACAGTTGAAGAAGTTCGGTATGAGTCCCCATATCCTAAGGACTTTCTATAGGGGCACAATTGAGAGCATCCTGACTGGCTGCATCACTGCCTTGTATGGGAACTGTACCTCCCTTAATTGCAGGACTCTGCAGAGAGTGGTGTGGACAGCCCAGCTCATCTGTGGATGTGAAATTCCCACTATTCAGGACATTTAGAGAGACATGTGTGTAAAAAGGGCCCAAAAGATCATCGGGGACCCGAATCACCCCAACCACAAACTGTTCCATCTGCTACCACCCGGGAAACGGTACCGCAGCATAAAAGCCAGGACCAACAGGCTCCGGGACAGCTTCTTCCACCAGGCCATCAGACTGATTCACTCATGCTGATATGAGTGTATTCCTGAGCTATATTGACTGTTCTGTTGTGCATCTTCCTGTACGTACTATTTATTACACATTCAGTTGAAGACATTACATAAAGAGTTTTACTCCTCATGTATGCGAAGGATGTAAGAAATAAAGTCAGTTCAATCTAGCCTGTGCCAAACTATTTAAGCTGTCTACTCCCATCGATCTGTACCGGGACCATAACCCTCCATGCCCCTTCAATGTACCTATCCAGACTTCTCCTGAATGTTGAAATCAAGCTTGCGTGCAGCACTTGGGCTAGCAGCTCGTTCCACATTAAGCCAGCATTCACCTTTATGCACAGACACAATCAAATTGCTGGGAGAGCTTATCACACACAACCTCTCCTGGTCCCAGAACACATCTTACACAGCTAAGAAAGCTCATCGAATCCTCTACTTGCAGTACAGAGCGTCCTAGCAAACTGCATCACTGCATGTATGGAAGCTGCACTGTGGTGAACAGGAAGGCTCACGACGATGCATCAGAACTGCCCAGCGCATCACCGGCTCCCACCCATGCGTCATCACGGACATTCATATATACAGAAAGCTGCCAGTAACATCATGAACGATCCCACCCACCCTGCTCGTGGACTGTTTGTCCCACTTCCGTCAGGGAGGAGGATAAATAACATCCACGACAGCAGCACCAGACTCAGAAACAGCTACTTTCCCCAGGCAGTGAGGCTGATCAACACCTCCACCCACTAACTCCACCACTACTTTGTTATTTCTTGTCAGTCACTTTATGAATAACCTTGCATCACTTTATGGACACACATCATAGTACATTAATCTCAGTTTTATTATTTAATACATTATTATTGCACATTGGTAATTATTATTGTGTACATTACTATTCTGTACTTTATTATTAGTTAAGTCTGGATGCTGCTAAGTATGTTTTTAAATGTTGCTACTATAATGAAAGTATTTCCCACTCATGATCAATAAAGTATTTATTATTATTATTATTATTATACAATCTATGTATACAAGCTATCTTAGCTATTTATAGTTATTACATTTTTTATTACTATCATGTTCTTTACCTTTTGTAGGGTTTTTTTTGGTGCTGTATCGGATCCAGAGTGACAATTATTTTGTTCTTTACACTTGTGTACAGGAAATGACATTGAACAATCTTGAGTCTTAAATACTAAATCCTATTGAATATTTCCAACATTTTCTGTCTTTATTTCATATCAGGATATACCAGTCACACCAAGTATTTTGCAGTGTGCAAGGTGTTATAATGCTCTTCTGCTATTACTGATAGCTTAAGTTCCAAGAAATAAAAGCCATGGGGTCAGATATGTATTTAAGTAGTTAACTGAATAATTGTAAGTAAATTTTGAGGATTCATTTATTAATTGAACTGTTGCCGATCTGAATCTATGGGATCAGCAGAACAAACTGTTCAGTCTTTCAAAGAATGGCATGATATGGGCTGGCAGAGTAGTGTAGTGGCTAGCACCAAGCTTATAATGCCAGCTGTAAGATTGGGTTTCGATTCCTGCTGCTGTCTGTAAGGTGTTTATACTATATCTCCATGACAGCATGGGTTTCCTCACACATTCCAAAGACATACCAGTTTGAATTCATAAGTATGGGCATACTAATATAGCGCTGGGGGCTTGGCAACGGTTGTGAGGTCCAATTGTCCATACTCGTAATAATAGCCAGACAAAACAGTGTTCCTCTGGGGCTTAGGTGCAAATCACAGTACCAAAAGTCACACACAGCACACAGCACATGAGGCACATATAACAGTTACAGAAAAATAAAGCCCAAGTCCCGGCGTGTCATGGCCTGTAGATTAATGGTGCTGGAGGTAAATTTCTACAAGAACAAATCCACATCAGTTCTTATCTCACACAAGTGCAGCGGCAGCTGATCGCAATTCAGCTTGTTTTTCACTGAGTGAACACTGGAGAGCAGCACCAATGGGAGGGCCAGCTGCCAACCCAGAGGCACACAGCCAGCTCCGGCATCTCCTTCTCCAGAGACTGCAGCGGGTGTCTACGAGTCTTGAGTGTGACCCTGAGGCATGAAGTACTGTACATTGCATAAGAGATCCCAGAAATGGACAGAGTAGTTGCAGGGAGGGACCTGTTCTCCTCAGTGAACCATTGTTTCCTGTGAGTCAGAGTGAAGCAGCATTGATTCTCGCCAGAGAAAAGACTGCAACCCTGATCATGATACCATTCCAGACTGAGGCACCGTGTATTAAGCCAAGCAAGCAGGCAGAAAATATTGTATAGGTTTCCTGTTTTGATCAGTGCTGGCTTTGATTAACAGGAAGATTGTTCTCAAAAAAGCTCATGAACCATGAAATTAAGGAGTAAAGATAATGTGTGATTAGAGCTGGGAAGTTGAGATGTGGTTCAGTCAGTCAAGTCACTAAAAGACTTTTGTAGGTATTTTATTGTCATTTTCCTTGCTTGACAGAGAGGGATGGTTCCCTTTGAATGGTGTGAGATAGATATATTGGCACTTAATGAGTCCTACAATATTGAAGCTGGTTGGTGACAAATGGAATACAACCATTGCACAAGCCGTCAAAACTCTGGAGTTCAAGGTGAAGAAATCTCCACATATTGGTTCAAAAAAATAGAAGATCCCCTCTTGGGAAAACAATTCCCAAAACATGACACTTGGCAAAGCAAGATATTGATCACACATTTATATTAATAATTTTTCTGACTATTTGTAGGGCAATAGAAAGAAAATCTCCTCAGCAGTGCTCTTGCTTGGAAAACCTTGACGTTATTTTATTTCCTGTAACCTACAGCTGAAATTTTTTTAAAATTATCTTCAAATGAAAATACCTCATCGTTTGTCAAGATCTCTGCGTATCAAAGTTCAAAGTTGTTTCATCAAAGTACATATACATATGTCATCATAATGTCGCGGTGTGCGCATGTAATACTGGAACTCAAGTGCAGAGGAAAGACGGACTCTGATACAGAAACTGTGACAGGAATTTATTCATAATCATTCCACAAGAATGTTGGTGGCACCACAAGAAGTAACATTTTCAAAAGTAGGACCCTGCAATTAGCACAAATTGGGTATCTGCCTTATAATAATTCAAGGAACACAGAATCTGTGAGGCTGTCACAATAAACTTAACTAACTTAAACAGAAAGCATCAGGAGACTACATAACAAAGAGCGGGTCACTCGAGAATAACACAAGGAACTCTAAACAATTTTCGACTCTTATTAAACAACAATTAACCCAATTAAGGGGTTCCAAAAACCTCCGAGACATCTCGCTGGCTCTCTACACAGGGCTGAAAAGCTCATTACACATATATTACACGGAGATTTATTTTCTTGCAGGCATTCACAGCAAAGAAATACAATAAAATCAATGAAAATCTACACACAAAGACTGACAAAAACAAGGTGCAAAAGAAGTCAAGCTGCAAGTACAATAAATAAATAACTCTGAGAACATGAATTGTAGAGGCTGTGGGTTGTGGATCAGATCAGTGTTGAGGTGATTGAAGTTATCTATGCAAGTTCAGGGACCTGATGTTTGAGAGTTAATAAATATTCCTGAACCCAGTGGTGTGGAGCCTCCTTCCTGCAAGGAGAGAGCACTGTCCAGTTGGTAGCTGCTGCTTTCATGTGGTAGTGCTCAACACAAGCAAACCTCGAATGTATTAACACGAATTAGGATAGAACTGCTCATAATTTAATAGCCGTCCATGATATTGATCATGATCAGTTTGATTTTAGGTGTTAGCAAGGATATTAACAGGATCAGCAAGATTATTTTGACCAGGGTGTCCATTTAAAAAAAATGCTTTTCATACCTGAGGGCGTTTGATGTCAAATTAAGTTTGGCTTAAGAAGGAACATGAGAACATGGAACCACCAGAATCAGGGTTAATATCACCTTCATGTATCATGAAATTCATTGTTTTGTGGCAGTAGTACATTGCAATACCTAATAAAAGCTGTAAATTAAAGTAAATATATATATTTTTAAAGTTAAATAAAGTGTACAAAAAAAGAGAAAAAAAGCAGTGAGATAGCATTCATGGGTTCAATGTCCGTTCAGAAATCTGATGGCAGAGGGCAAAAATCCAATTCCTGAATGGTTGAGTGTGCACCTTCAGGCTCCCATGCGCTCTTCCATGACGCTGGCACTGAGAAGAGAGCATATCCTGGTTGATGGGGTCCTTGAAAATGGATGCTGCCTTTTGGGGACATCACTCCTCGAACATGCTCTGGATGCAGGGGAGGCTAGTGTCCTAACTGAGTTCCCAACTTCCTGCAGCTTATTTCGATCCTGTGCAGTAGCCGCACCCCCACCATACCAGACAGTGATGTGGTATGTATACAAGAGCTTCTCAGAGGCTGAGGGTTACAATTTGAAAGACTTTGTGTGCATAACAATTGATTTTCCGACATCCGATTCGATTATACATTTCCGCACTGTGTGGCAACAGTAATTTGCAGATATGAATTTATCTGGTCTTCAGGGCAAGAAAGGTTATAAATTAGTCAAGAAATAATAACACAAGCTTAAAAGTTCAATCACCCCAGCGTTTTTTTCCTCCCTCTTCCCTGTTCTTCATTTCCCCTCTCTGACAGCTTACCTCTTTTCCTTACCTATCAGCTCTCTCTTGTGCCCCTCTTTCTCCCCTTTCTCCCATGATCCCCTCATCTCTCCTATAACATTCCTTCTTCTCCAGCCCTCTATCTTTTTCATCTATCACTTTCCGGCTTCTTATTTCATGACTCCACACCCCAGCCACCTGGCTTCACCTATCATCTTTTAGCTTGTACTCCTTCCCCTCTTCCCAGCTTTGTAATCTGGCATCTACCTTTCCAGTCCTTGTAAAGGGTCTGAAGCCTAAAATATTGACTGTTTATTTCCATCTGTAGATGCTGCCTGACCCTCTGAGCTCCTCCAGCATTTTGTGTGGGTTGTTTTGGATTTCCAGCATCAGCAGAACCTCTTTCGCTTATCAAAGAATTAATTATTTTCTTTAAAATTTAGTGAAGATCAATAATGTACAGAGAGCAGACACTAAACAAACCAAAGACACAAACTCAGTGAAACTTCTTACAGTGAGCAATTTATTCTGTGTGCCTCTAAGACGTCTGTGAGGTGGCAATGAGTGTCAGCTATTAGATGAAGGTTTGATTCTCGTTGCTGTTTTTACGTTCTCCTCCTGATCGTGTGTCTTCATCTGACTGCTCAGGTTTCATCCCACATTCCACAGGCTTATGGGTGAGAGTCAGCGAGCTGTGGGCATGCTGTGTTGGCGCTGGAATCACGCCGACACTTGCAGGCTGCCCAGTGCAATCCTCACTGATTTGATTTGATGCAAACAATCCATTACACGGAATGTTTCGATGTGCACGTGGCATTTAACACGAATCCCTGAGGTCTTCCATTGGTTGGGATCGACCACAGATGTTGCATCCCACATGTCTATGGGATACGCAAGCCAGGGCAGTACAATATGGAGAGCAAGCTGTCGCCCATATAGCAGGCATTCCCTCTCCACGCAGCTGATGAATCCAATGGAACGGCAGATTCCAGTACAGTTTGGTACTCAGAAGCTGCGAGTCATCATTGAACTCAACATAGGACTGTCTTAGGGACTCCAACTCCAGATATGTTCTCATGATTTACTCCAAAAGCCTTCCCCATGAGTGGGTATAGCCGCAAGGCGGTGAAGGTTTGAGATCAGAGTTTTCCTTCACCTAGATTAACTGCCAACCATGGCTGGCTAGCCCCATCTGTCCAATGCAACTGGTTTTAAGGCACCAGAATCCTCCTCTGTCCCTTCTCGTGTCAGTAGAAACGGTTCTGCCGGGTTTAGTAGCTAAGCCACACATGAAGGCCGGGAGCTGGACTGTCACGGGTTATTTGAGACGCATGCCATTGAGAGCATTTAATAGGTAGTGGGAGCTTAACCGCACTCCCACCACTCCCTCAAAGTAGGATGACCTCAACCTAATCACACCAGTCAAATCTGGCTATTTTATAGGATAATTGTTATCTCTAGTATGAGTATAGAATGATCACAGACTACTGTTTTCCTTTGTCTTTCCTTTATTCTCTTGGCTCCTTTCTTTCTTTGTTCTTCATTCCCATAAAACTTTATAAAATTGCTTAGCAAGAAGTTTTATGCCTCATTTTTTTGACTTTTGAAGAACATTTGGAATGCAGAACATCTGGAACCAACACAGCATGTGCATCAGGACATCTAAATGTCACATCTTCACACTCTATCAAATCACACTTGTCCATCTTTACCCATGTGATGACCAACATTTTACACAGCTATTTCCAATTTAAAATTCTCTTTGCCATATTTACTGCTATTTCTCTCTTTCCTGCTCCTAGCTCACCTCGCTCCTAGCTGCCCTACTAATTCCCTATTCAAACAACCCAGGCTGTTTTTAATGCACCCTTGCCCACAGCTTACTTGATTTCTGTGTCTTCAGCAAATTAAACCCATGCCTTGGAATTCCCTCCCTTCCCCCTAAAGTGTCTTTGCCTATTCATTTCCTTTCCCACAATCATCACTCCCCCTTCTTCTTTTGGGCTTCCTTTTTTTTTGATTACTCATCCATGAAGTGCCTTTGGGCATTTTTGAACCCTACAGGTGTCACATAAATTCAAATTGCAGTGCATATGCAAAAAGTGTTTTTATAACCTTGCAATAATTCACAAACTTCCAGCACAGTATCCTACTGACTTAAACAAAAATATCTGAGACAACCTGCAGGACTATTCTGTACATTTTTATCAGTGCAGTCAGTCCTTTGTGGCCTTTTCAAACTGCCTTCTTCACTCTCATTCATATTCCATGCAGGAGCCAATTTACCTTTAGCAGATCCAGAATATTTTATGTTGCTTTCCAGAAAATGAAATAATTCCAGAAGTTCACAATGATAGGGCTATCAGACATAGGAGTGGAATGAGGCCATTCTGCCCATCATATTCTCCAGCAGTCCATCATGGCCGATTTATTATCCCTCTCAATCTCATTCTCCTACCTTGTTTCTTTAACCTTTGACACCCTGATTAAACAAGAACCAATCAACCTCAGCTTTAAAAATTGCCCAGTGAGTTGGTCTCCACAACCATTCATGGCAATGAATTCCACAGAATTACCACCATCTAGCTAAAGAAATTAGAAATTCTTCCTTATCTCTGTTCTAAATGGATATCCCTCCATTTCTCTATATTGAGGCTGTACCCTCTGGTCCTATACTCCTCCTCTGTAGGAAACATCCTCTCCATATTCATTCTGTCTAGGGCTTTCAATATTTGATAGATTTCAAATTGATTTCCACCCCCCATTCTTCTAAACTTCAGTGAGTACAGGCCCAGAGCCTCAAATGCTCTTCATACATTAACCCTTTCATTCCCAGAATTATTCTCAGGAACATCCTCTGGGCCCCTTTCCAGTGGCAGCACACCTTTTCTTAGATAAGGGACCCACAGCTGCTCACAATATTCCATTTGCAGAGTGATATCACAGTTCTGTTACTGATGTTATAGAGGACATTATATTCTTTTTTATGGATGGTATCTTCCTGGCAGCTTCACCTCATTTCCCCACATTGGTGAAAATTAGCAGAAGATGGCTAATGTCTGTAATTGTACAAAGGGCTTCTGTCAATGCTGTAAACAGTTTAAAAATCAAAGCAGAAGGAAATAGGTGCAATAGATCCTTGAACGATATGCTCATGGTCTTCTGCTGCTGTAGCCCATCCAGTTCAATGCTAGACAGGTTTGGCATTCTGCATACCACATTTGTAACGCGTGGTGATTTGAGCTACTGTCACTTTCCTGTCAGCTTGACCCAGTCCGCCGTTCTCTTCTGACCTCTTTCAATAGTAAGGTGTTGTTGCCCACAAAACCGCCATTCACTGGATCTCTTTGGTTCTTGCACCACCCTCTGTGCACTCTGTTAAGTGTTGTGTGTGAAAATCCCAGGAGATCAGCAGTTTCTAAGATACACAAATCACCCCATCAGACACCAACTATCATTCCATGGTCAAAGCCACTTAGATCACATTTCATCCCCATTCTGATCTTTGGTATGAACAACAACTGAAGCTCTTGACCATGTCTACATGGTTTGTGAATTGAGTTGCTGCTACATGATTGGCTGATTGAATATTGGCATTAACGAGCAGGTGTAAAGGTGTGCCTAATAGCACACTGTGTAATAAATACACTGAATGTATTCCATCTTATTATATGATACAGATTGAGGCATTAATTAACATCTGGGCAAAGCTCATTACCCTCAGAATTTACTATAAAACCCTCCTAAATTACCCCATTAACTCTTGCATACTGTTCGGGTCAAATTTGACCCGTTTTGACATTTGACAGCAGTAAAAACACCCTAAATGCCATTTTTAGCCGAAATTTGATGACTTTTCCTAAAGCGACCCAAAATACGCAAAAATGAAAATATTTTAAAATTTTATACTTTTGTACAGGTGCTACAAATTTTTGTACATTGAGGCTGTTCCGGGTCAAATTTAATCCGTATCTATTGAAATGGATTTTACATCTCTGAAACATTAATTAAGGATTAATCACTATTTATTAATGTCAGATAGGCTATTTATACATTCTAAATAGATCTGTGGTTCAGAATTTGGTATAGACACTTGTTATGAGGGGATTCCTGGACGGGGTCAAAATTGACCCAGACCATACTGTGAAGGTATAGAATATGAACAGGTTGCCTGGGTCTATAGTAAGCAATGCCTGGTACTTGGAAGTAGGTACAGAGGAGATGTCAGGGGTAAGTTTTTTTTTAAAATGCAGAGAGTAGTGAGTGTGTGGAATAGGCTGCCGGCAATGATGGTGGAGGTGGATAAGATAGGGTCTTTTAAGAGACTCCTGGATAGGTACATGGAGCTTAGAAAAATAGAGGGCTACGGGTAACCATAGGTAATTTCTAAAGTACATACATGTTTGGCACAGCTTTGTGGGCCGAAGGGCCTGTATTGGGCTGTAGGTTTTCTATGTTTCTAATGTCACTTATCGTCCAAAACTTTCCAGCAATAATTATCCAGCAGATAATCAGAATTATCTGCCTGAGGTATTTCCAGCTTTCCGAATGTCCATCTGCTCTAATTCAATTTCTCTTTGCAGTCCCACAAGATCCCTTGAAAACTGGAAAGACTGGGAGACAGGGCATTAAGAGAAGAAATGACCACAGAAATGTTGGAAGTAAGGTCTGGCCACCCAGTTCATGAGGTCAACCAACAAGGGTGAGGGCAGTGTCAGATCGCTGACAGGTGGTGAGAGTGGGCTCCCTCACCTTCATCTCTCTGACTCTCAATATAGGAGCCCCCAGGGCTGTGTACTAAGTCCCCTCTTTCACTCCCTGTATACCCATGACTGTGTCGCCACCCTCAGCTCTTATCTGCTAACTAAATTTGCCAACACCACTACATTGATTGGTCTTATCTCAAACATTAACAAGGTGGCCTACAGGGAAGAAGTCATCTCTCTGACACAGTGGTGTCAAGAAAACAACCTCTCCCTCAATGCCACAAAAACAAAGAAGCTGGTTGTGGATTACAGGAGGAATGGGGACGGGCTACCCCCTATTGACATCAATGGATCCGGGGTTGAGAGGGTGAACAGCTTTAAGTTCCTCGGCATCCACATCATTGAGAACCTCACATGGTCTGTACACACCAGCTGTGTGGGGAAAAACAGAACAGTGCCTCTTTCTCCTCAGATGGTTGAGGAAGTTTGGTATGGGTTCCCAAATCCTAAGAATTTTCTACAGGGGCACAATTGGGAGCATCCTGACTGGCTGCATCCCTGCCTGGTCTGGGAACTGTACCTCCCTTAATCGCAGGATTCTGCAGAGTGGTGCAGACAACCCAGCACATCTGTAGATGTGAACTTCCCATGATTCAGGACATTTACAAAGACAGGTGTGTAAAAAGGACCCGAAGGATCATTGGGGATTCAAGTCACCCCAATCACAATCTATTCCAGCTGCTACTATTCAGGAAATGGTATTGCAGCATAATAGCCAAGGCAAACATGCTCCAGGACAGCTTCTTCCACCAGGCCATCAGACTGATTAACTCACACTGATTTCAGTGTATTTCTATGTTACATTGACTGTTCTGTTTATTATAAATTACTATGATTGTACATTGCACATTTAGACAGAGACGTAACATAAAGATTTTTACTCCTCATGTGTGTGAAAGATGTAAGAAATAAAGTCAATTCAATTCCGTTCAATTCAGTGAGTGGAAGGCTCCAGAGGGATATTCTGCAATGATCAATAAACCAATTGTTTGGAATCAAATGACCTTGTGTGGCGTCTCAGAGCTGGGTGTGTCTGCACCAGTGCCACTCTTCACCCTGGCACTTCTGCTCTGCAAACAGCTCTGCCCGCCCCCACCCCCCCCCCCCCCGCCCCCGTGGCGCTTGCCTTTCCCATCATCCTTTGTTTCCACCAGATTTACAAATCCACTCTCCACTCACGAGATACAGGTATATATGTGCACAAGGCATTTGCACAGTTCAGTACATCAAGCTTGCTGAGGGCAAGAGGGTTGATCGCTTCAAGTTTTTGGAAGTAAACAGCATAACTATCCCTCTCAGATCCAACACCAATGAAGTCATGGTTAAGAAAACTCACCAGCATCTCTACTTACTGAGGAGGACAAAGAAATTCAGCATGTCCTCATCAAATCATACTAACTTGTAGTATGATCAGCTTGGTATGACAACTGGTCTGCACGCGACCACTGAAACTACAGAGAATTGTAGGCACAGCTCAACAAATCTTACAAACCAAACCACACCTGGCATGAACACTGCCTACATTTCTTCCTTCCTCACTAAAGCAGCCAGCAAAATTGAAAAACTCTCTCACTCCGAACATTCTCTCTTAACCTCTTTTCCATCGGACTGAAGATGCAAAATTCTGAAAACATGTACCAGCAGGCTCAAGGTCAGCTTCTATCCCACTGATATAATACTATTAAACAATCAGGTGGTTTGATAAGAAATGTTTCTTGACCTCACAATCTACTTGTTACCTTATTGCCTCCCTGCACTGCACCTGCTCTATGTCTGTGATATTCCGCACCCTCATATTGTTTGTGGTTTCCTAAGGTTGTTAAAGTTGGGGAAGGTAATGGGGATAAGCTCCTATTGTCTATTAAATGCTCCCAATTGTGTGTGCCTCAAATAGCCTCTGACAACAAAATCACGCTCCTGGCCATTACATGTGGCTTAGCCACTAAGTCTGGTGGAGATGTTTCGACTGATAAGAGAATGGGCAAAGATGGTTTACTGGCTCATTAAAACCTACCACTTTTAGGCAGTTGGGTCTCATCAGCCATGGTTGACAGCTCATCTAGGAGAAGGAAAATTCTGATCTCAAATTTCCACTGCCTTTTGGCTATACCCACCCATGGCAAGGGCTTTTGGCATAAACCCTGAGGAAGAATCCAGAGCTGGAGTCCTTAAGGCAGTCTTTAGTTGAGTTCAATGCTGAATGACAACTCCTACAACACCTCTGGTGTTAAACTGTATTAGTCTCTGCCTTTCCTTTAGATTCATCAGCTGTGTGGAGAGTGGGTGCTTGCTGCATGGAAACATCTTTCTCTCCAATGGGTAGTGTATTCTGTTGTGTTTCTTGTATTCTCTATGTATGCCCACAAGAACATGAATCTCGGGGTTGCACATTGTGACATATACGTACTTTGATAACAAATTTACTTTAAACTTGGAACGACAACAATAACTCATCGCAAGCTGAGAAATATGTTACCTCTCTTCAACCTCTCTTCAACATCTCAATACCAGGAGTAAACACTGCCTTACTAAATAATAGCTGATATGTGAGAAAGGACATCCAGAATTGAGGCCTCTGCTGTGCACATGAAAGGCCAGTGATGTGGACACAAAGGCCATCCGAGGTTGTTGGTTTGTCCCACGTCAGTGTATGTCTGTGTGAGGATGAAGCACGAGGAGGTACGAGGGCTGGTTAGTCAAGCGTGCTCAGAGTTCGAGCCATGAGGTCCCTTCATCTACTAGTCTGAAGATCAATGCTGAAAATTGGAGACTGGAAACCCATAGGGGTGTGTGTGTGTGTGAGTGTGAGCGTGTGTGTGCATGAGAGTGTGAATGTGTGTGAGAGTGTGAGAGAGAGAGTGTGTGAGTGTGTGTGAGAGTGTGAGGGAGTGCGTGTGTGTGTGTGTGAGTGTGTGTGAGAGTGTGAGGGAGTGCGTGTGTGTGTGTGTGAGAGAGAGAGTGTGTGAGTGTGTGTGAGCGTGTATGTGTGTGTGTGCATGTGTGTGTGTGATGTGTGTGTATGACAGGGAGGAAAACATTTGAATAATAAATTTTACATACTAAATACGCTTTTATATATTCTCCAATATTATAATATTTTAATATTAAAAGTATCAACATTTCACATTTTTAGTGAGAAATACCTATTTTTAAGGATAAGGTTTTTAAAATGATGTATAGAGATTCAATTAAACTCATGGCTTTGTAATATAAATGTAGAGGAAATATAAGGGAAAACTGATTTGAAAAGTGCAGTTGACAAATGTAATACAATGGTGAGGTATATGTCAAATATAACCTTTATAACTTTGCTTGTCTTTTTTTCCATTAGAGAGCTCGTAAGCAGCTCCGATGTATCAGTCATGGAGTTCAGTGACACCACTGCGCTTCCCAAGTGACTGAAAGCACCATCTTCTCCGAAGCCTTTTGACCAAAGCAATAAGCCTTTCGAAATACTGTATTAAAGTAATTTTCCACTTGCTACCTCAGCACGATCCATCGTTCATACCCGACTCCTGCTGACCAGAGAAAACTGAATCTCTAGACTAAATTACCTCACTTATACAGTTACACAAGTTAAGCAATAAGCCCCAACTGATTTTTTTTTCCCTTTTTAGACAGGAAAGTGCTGTGATTACCACAACTGCTCAGCGTGCAATTTTGGACTGTCAAAGCCCCTGCGAACATTCTGAACACCGAAGAAAAAATCTGCTGAGTGCCGAAAACTTTATTTTTGTAATTTGTACCTTTTTTCTCATAAATGCTGTAACCACGGTGCACCATCTGTACCTGCTCCAGTTGCCCTGAGCTCTCTGGGTCAAAGGTCGCTGTCTACCCCATGAAACGGGCCCAGTCTCTGCTGAAATCAGCTTTGTTTCCAGACCCTGTGACAAATGAGTCCAATCTAGGCTGTATGCCCTTGACTTGACCCTGGCCGGCACGAACAATGGGCAGACTCAGTCAGTGGAAAGGATGTTCTGCACTAATGAACTGAGCGGTGGCCACAGGTCAGTGGAAAAGGGATAATGTTCAATCTTTTCAGGTGTGCTTATATAATGATACACACACACACTTTGCAGGCTCATGCACTTATAACAAAGAAAGGTATTTGTGGACTCATCAAAGCTGCACTCTGAGACGTGATTGCATAAAGCTTTTAATTTAGTCTTTATTGAGTAATATCAGCTGATGAATTCCAGCTTCATCTCCGCAAACTAAGCTGAAGACTCATTATACCTTTCAATGTCATATTTACAATGTGGAAATGAACTTTAGAAAGGGTGCAGAGGAAATCTGCCGGACAAACAATAACATAGAACAGTACAGCACAGGATTAGGCCCTTCGGCCCACAATATTGTGCTGAACCAATTATTATCAAAGCAGATATGTCACCATATACAACCCTGAGGTTCATTTTCTTGCTGGAATACTCAATAAACCCATAATAGAATAATAACCGTAACAGAATCAATGAAAGACCACAGCAACTTGGGTGCTCCACCAGTGTGCAAAAGATACCAACTGTGCAAATACATAAAGAAAGAAATAATTATAATAAATAAACAAACAATAAGTATTGAGTACATGAGATGAAGAGTCCATAGATTGTAGGAACATTTCAGTGATTAAGTGAAGTTGAGTGAAGTCATCCCCTTTGGTTCAAGAGCCTGAAGTTTGAAGTGTAGTAACTGTTCCTGAACCTGGTGGTGAGTCCTGAGACTCCTGTACCTACTTCCCAATGGCAGCAGTGAGGAGAGAGCATGACCTGGGTCCCTGATAATGGACGTTGCTTTCCTGTGAAAATTACTTATCAAGTGGTCAACTATCCCTTCTGCCTGCAGAATGCCCATATCCTTCCATTTTCCTCACATTCATGTGCCTATCTAAACATCTGTTAAATGTCCCTAAAGCATCTGCCACTATCAGCACCCCAGGCAGCGCATTACAGGAACCCATTACTCTCTGGTTCCCCTCACATGTCTTTTAAAATTACCCCCTCTCACCTTAAATGCATGCCCCCTGGTATTAGGTATTTCAACCCTGGGAAAAAGATGCTGCCTGTCTACTCTGTCTATGCCTCTTATAATCTTATAAACCTCTATCAAATCTCCCCTCAGCCCCCATACTTCACCAGTGGTTGTCACAGTAACCACAGATATTAATAATAATTTAGAAAAAATGAATGAATCAACTTGATTGAAGTTAGAGAACTTCCACTCCAGAGAAAGCACAACCTCTTGTATAATGATATGCACACATTCTTTGCAGGCTCATTCTCCTATTGTAAAGAAAGGTATTTGTAGACTCATCAAAGTTTATGCAATCTGAGATGTGCTTACATTAAGATTTTAATTGAATCTTTTTTGAGTAATACTAATGGTGAATTCTAGCTTCATCTCCACAAAACCAAAATGAAGGTTTGGCACACATTACATTGGGATTATGTGAGACCCAAGATGAGTTACTGAGCATTGGCACAGAATTTATCACATCTTTACAAAGTGATGATGAACCTTTCAAGAGGGCACAGAGCAGATTTACCAGGATGCTGCCTTGATCAGAGAGCATGCCACAAAAGAACAAATTTCATGACATGTATCAGTGATAATAAATCTGATTCAGATCTGGTAGAGCCTCGAGGCCTGTCTGACAAGCCAACGTGACCATAGAACATAGAACAGTATAGCACAGTGTGGACTCTTCAGAACACAATTTTGTGCCAACCACCACTTGGAAGGGGCGCCATGGTGGTGTAACGCTCAGTGCAATGCCATGGCAGCCTGGAGCATTGGAGTTGGGAGTTGAATCCTGCCGTCCTCTGTAAGGAGTCTGTTTGTCACCCCCATGGGTTTTCCCTGAGTGCTCCGGTTTCTTCCCACAGAACAAACATGTATCAGTTAGTAGGTTACAGCAATTGGTCATTGTATATTGTCCCTTTAACCATGGCTCCTTGTGTTTGTTTTCCAGTCCTGCTGAAGGGTCTCAGTCTAAAGTGTCATCTGTACTCTTTTCCATAAGTGCTGCCTGGCCTGCTGAGTTCCTGCAGCATTTTGGGTGTGGTACTTGGATTTCCAGCATCTGCAGATTTTCTCTTGTTTATAATTTCTTGGTGTATAGAATGAAAGGAAGTTATTGCCATTAGCATTTACGTTAATCATTTGTGTTATATTTAAAGTTCAAAGTATATTTATTATCAATGTGTGTATATGTGTATGTGTGTGTGTATGTGTGTGTGTGTGTGTGTGTTTGTGTATGTCACCATATACAACACACAGATTCATTTTCTTGTACTCATTAAATCCATAGAATAAAAACCAAAGCAGGATCAATGCAAGACCACACTAACTTGGTCATTCAACCAGGGTGCAAAAGACTACAAATTTGAGATAAGATATAGAAGATATTCTTGTTGAGGCTCTCTGTTGGTCGGGGTTGACTATTGTGACATACCAGTTGTCTACATGATATGCAGGCCCGTACATGAGCCAGGGCAGTGTGATATGGAGAGCAAGCTAGCTGAAGGCAGCTTGGAATTCAGTGCAGGCTTGCTAAAATGGAAATTCAAGTTAAGTTTCTGAAGAAATATTTCTGTAAGGATGCTGATGGAAACCTATTAATTTACTTTTATTTAGCAAAATAGCGCAGAATAGGCCCTTCCAACCCTTTGAGCCACACTGTCCAGCAAATGTGGACAACCCCAATTTAACCCTTACCCAAATCACAATGACCAGTTAACCTACCCAGTACATCTTTAGACTGTGGGAGGAAACCAGAGCACTCAGGGAAAACCCATGCATTCTGCAGGGAGACTTCTAGAGGCTCCTTACAAAGGACAGTGGAATTGATCTCTGAACTCCGATGCGCTGGGGTGTAGTAGTGTCCTGATCACTTACACAGCCGGCCATTGTATCATACCTTGATATTTGTTTTGCTGTTTTCACCTGCACTCAATGCAGAGCTCTCCCTAACCCCCGCTGTATCCAGAGTGGGGAACTCCCTGGTGGAGCTGGTTCTGTGGCCAGGCAGCCAAGCCCAGGGGATCTAATTCATTCACTTGGTATAGAATGGTCACATGGGCAGAGCCAGATCAGGTTTAACATCACTGGCAGATGTTGTGAAATTTGTTGTTTTGTGGCAGCAGTGCATTGCAATACGTAATAATTTTAAAAACTATAAATTACAATTAGTATTTATATGAAGTTAAATTAATTAGGTAGTGCAAAAAGAGAGGAAAGGAAAAAAAAAATCTGAGGTAGTGGTTATGGGTTCAATGTCCGTTCAGAAATCAGATGGTGGAGGGGAAGAAGCTGTTCCTGAACCTGTAAGTTTATGTCATCAAACTCCTTTACCTCCTCCTTGATGGTAGCAATGAGAAAAGGGCATGTCCTGGATGATGGCGGTCATTGACGTGGGATGCCACCTATTTGAAGCATTATCTTGTCAAGGGGTCTTCAAAGCTGGGGAGGCTTGTGCCCATGTCGGAGAAGGCTGAGTTTACAACGTTCTGCAGTCTTCTCCGAACCAAAACAACCTGTCATGGATCCTCCACTACGCACAAAATCGGTGCCATAATTTGAAAAAGGTATTTATTGTCAATGCCTATTAGACAATAAACATTGATTTGAATGTAGCTTCAAATATCAGTTCATTTATCTTGCAGCTGATTTGTCGGGTAAGGTATTTATTTAGTAATGTCAGCTGGTGATAATTAACGCTCTTGAAATAGCTGCAGCTTATATAAAGCTGCACAACACGTTCAGCTAAAAGGGAAACTTAGAGGTCATCAGCAAATCTCCCTAAAACAATCATTCAAATATGCATTAATTTTCTGGCTTATTGATTAAAAAAAACCCTCTGGGCAAATTGGTACGTTGATTTGAACTTCCATAAGGTTAATCATGGTGAAAGGTCAATGTTCCTGTTGTGTTTTTATGTAGTAAGACCAATCCTTACTAATGCATGATATTCACATTCCTCTATATAATGTAGATATTATTGCAATGATGCTTTCAGGCAATATTGTTCAAAGTTCAAAGTAAATTTAGTATCAAAGTACATATATGCCCCATATACAATCATCAGGCTCTTGAACCAGTGAGGATAATTTCACTCAGTTTCTAAGATTCATTTTCTTGTGGCCACTCACAGTTGAAACAGCCCCGGTTTGCTCGGCTGCGTAAGTCTAGGGAAGACAACCTCCGGCCCTGCCAAACTCGTAAAATTAAGGTGCACTGGATCCCACCCCAAACCTCAGTTTGTGTGGATACTATGTCATTTGCTACCCTGTTACAAATTAATGCCACAAAATAACAGACAGTACACTGCATACAATTAAAGGAATTATATTTATGAATCTTAACTGAAGGGTTAAAGAATAACAAACAGAAAAGGGCCCACTCTAATTAAACAGTCAAATGTGCACAAGTTGGAGGTCATCCTGAACTTCTCTGTCACTCACGCGCTGGGTCCTCGGTCAACGTGAAAGCCCACATCACGTTCCGAACATCGGTCGCAATATATCTCAAACAAACGGATCTATCACCGGATCGTACGTTACGACTGGTTCTTCCCGGTGTCTTCTCTCTTCATCTCCTCTCGATCAAAAGCCGAAGACCATCCTCACCAAGAAAAATCTCCAGCTAAATGGATGGCACACATTCCACATCATCCCTTATCTTCAACAATAACGCATTCAGGCTGAAATCAGAACAAACAGATCTTACAGAGCTGCACCAAGTGAAATACATACAGCATAACAATAAAAAAATATGAACCAGGGCATTACACTCTGCCCCCACCAAAATAGTCATGGCCTGATGACTTTGAAATAATTTGTCACCTCATCTTAATAGCACCACTTCCAAATGAATTTTGTGATGTCATCACCTCCAATCCCACATCCTCCGAATCGGGAAAACTGCTACATTTGGCATCCGACTCTCCACTACATAGGGCGTAACTGCCCAGCGGTCAACCAACTTATGCTTCCTAGGTAGCCCCAAATTCTTTAAGAGGACTCTGTCTCCAGGCATGAGTTGGAAGAATCTAACTTTTTGATCATACCTCCTCTCATTTCTTTGATTCTGCTTGGTAGCCGAGACCTCAGCTAATTCATAAGCCTTTTTCAGCTCCCTTCTCATATCAGACACATTCTTCAGATAAGTCTCTTTATCAGCCTCACTCATGGGTATCTTGTAACACCCACTCCTCAAGTCCAGCACACTGAACCATGTCGCACCATTCAGGCAGGCCCGTGCGTCCTCGATTCTCAGGACTGTATACTGATCGGGGACTGTACGCCTGTTCAGAGTCCGATAGTCCACACATATCGTATCTTCCCAGTCTTCTTCCTGGCTACCACTATTGCAGACGTGTAAGGGCTCAGTGATGATCCCGGCTTCCTTCAACTTCCACAGATGCTGCCGAACGTCCCCCACCTCTGCAGGTGTCACTCGCTGTGACCCTTCTCTGAACAGGGTGTCCTCGGTCACCCAGATGGTGTGAGGAGTGCTCTAGGAACAACCCACATGAAACTCGTCAGCAGAAAACTCCTCTTCCAGCTTCAACATCTTCTCTATCAACCTCTTCTTCCAGCCTCCAGGTACTGGGGAGTCCCCAAACTTGAATGACTCAACAGTCAACTTCCCCTTTTCGGGGAGAGTTTCTCCCTGGCTTGTCTCACAGGGACACTAGACATTACCGTCACTGAGAAGAGGCACGCCACTGGCATCCCCCTCCTGAGGGTGACCTCCCGCTCCAGCACTCACTGCCATCCTGTTCACCTGTACAACCGAGGGCTTCTGAAGTTTGGGCCTCACCAGTGCCCCAGCAAGTAAGCCTGACTCCTCTTCGTAGTCTGCAGGAGCATCCAGCAAGAGGGCCTCAGCCTCAGGCATTCCTGGAAACCTGGGGTTTCCCCATCACTCTCACTACTTCCCCAGGCCATAACACAACTGGTTTTGACTGGATGAACCACAGAGTCCTTCGTTTATGCTCATAATCCAGCCCAGTGCCGCCACGCACTCCCTCAAAAGCAGCTCGGAACACAGGGTGAATGGACAATGTTTTCAGAAAGCTCTCTCCAACTTTCTCCTTGCAGGCTCCCACTAGCCTCCTCACAATCGGAGTATTCATCCACATGAGAATTGAAGCTTCACCCCTCTCAACCGGGTCCGGACAAACCAGCACTAATGTATCGAGGACCTCAGCTTCTCCCACATCTGCCTCCAAAACTCCAGCATCAGTAACAAGTAGCCATCTTACAGGTAGTCATCCATACTAAGACCCCAGACCTCTAGCATACTGAGTGGCATCAACAGTAAATGTGTCAAACACCGGTTGTAAAAGGGATGGTACAGCAAGGTAACCTGAGAGTCAGTGTCAAGTATGGTTCTAGCATAAGTACCCTCAATCTGTAGTGATACACTGGAGCTTGGCCCCACTAAGCCTTCAGGAATAGGTTTTTTGCTTTAGGGGGTTCCTTGATATATTGCTGGGAACATGCTACCCCGCGAGATGCCAGGCCGTTCCCTCACTGGGTCTCTCCACCTAGGTACCTGGGAGCTCATACTCTGAGGGGTTTCCTGTTGTTCACACTCCTGCCTAAAGTGTCCCTCTTCACCACTGTTATTACAGACATACCAGCCGCTCCCTTCTTGCGGGACCCGGCCACTAGCAGCCCTCTGCGTAGCCTGTCCCATTGGGGGGTCCACCTCCCTATCAGTTCTATCGTACGGTGGGTGGGGGACGTGAGAGGTGCACCCGCTGATAACAACCGGGACATCTCAGTCCTAAACTCTGCCACGAGCTCCTTCCTCACTCCCCAGGTTGGGTTATCACTGGTTACTCAGCCAAGGGGACCACTACCGAGGACTGTACCCTGTGAACGGACACTTCCGCACGTCCATCGCATTCTCCTCCTCTCTTACTTCTCTGATCAGTTTGTCAAACAAGGGAGGGGGGCAGGTCTTACGAGACGTTCAGAGACCCCAAGCGATGAGGTCCGGTGAATGGGCACCTTTTGCCACTTGGCCCGTTCTTAACTGATTCACCTCAGCCATTTGAATGACACCCCCCCCCCCCCCCCATGCTGCAAGCAATTTAGCTGCTTCTCTAGCTGAAAAACGTAGGCAGAAAGCTTCTCCCCTTTCTTCTGAAACATGTTCTGAAACCCCGTCATAAGCTCCACTGGGCATCCCGTCGCGCTAAACACCTTTTCTAGCGCTTGCGTGTAGGCCGCAGAGGTGGCAAAGAGGCTCGGTGTCTTTATGGATCTCATTATGTCAACAGCCAGCCCCTTCAAGCTTTCAACCAATCCCTGTCTAAGTTAGCAGCGGCCCCTGTCGTCAGAGCACTGCCCCTCATCCAGCAACAGAGAAGCCTGCTCTGCCCAAGTCTCGTACTCCTCTCTACTCTAGGGCTAGGCTTCATTCCTGAAAACAGACTGAGCATACGATAGTTGGGGCTTTGAACCCCAGCATTTTGCCTTTATTCACCAGGGAGTTAAGGGCCGCTACCAACCCAGAACGCTCAGCCCTCGCTGGAGGACTCATTCAACCTTCCACATCAGAAGTAACTGTTCCTGAATCTGGTGGTGTGGGTCCTGAGGCTCCTGTACCCTCCTCCTGATGGCAACAGTGAGAAGAGAGCAAGGCCTGGGTGG
Organism: Hemitrygon akajei; assembly: GCF_048418815.1. Taxonomy (NCBI): domain Eukaryota; kingdom Metazoa; phylum Chordata; class Chondrichthyes; order Myliobatiformes; family Dasyatidae; genus Hemitrygon; species Hemitrygon akajei. Next base: position 5,477,560 of record NC_133125.1, read on the forward strand.
TGGGAGCCATTGACAGTAGAAGTTGCTTTCCTGTGACAGGACTCCATGTAGATGTGCTCAGTGGTGGGGAGAGTTTTACCCGCGATGGACTGTAGTTTTATTCTCACCTATGCTCCACTTTCTCCATTCCAAAGAGAAGTACTTGTTATGTAATTGCAGTAACATTTAAATAATAGATATTACTGAAAAAACCCTGTCCGGAAAAGCTTACAAAAAGTGTTGGACACATCACTACAAGACCCATCCCAACACTGAGTGCTGTCACCGGAAAGCAGCATCCATCATTAAGAACCCCCATCATCCAGGCCATGATCTCTTCATGCTGCTACCTTCAGGAAGGAAGTACATTTCCTGCACTGCCAGGTTCAGGAACAGTTATTACCCTTCAACCATCAGACTCTTGACCCAGCATGGATAACTTCACTCACCTCAACACTGAACCAATTCCACAAGCTATGGATTCACTTTCCAGGACTCTACAATTCAAGTTTACAGGTAGATCTGTTCATTTGCACAGTTTGTCTTTTACCACATTGGCTGTTTGTCCGTTTTTGTTTGTGTGTAGTTTCTCATTGATTCGAAAACCTTAACAAAACTGAGATTAATGGCACTGAAGAAAAATCTAACTCAATGTTTTTCCTATGCCCTGATCTGTAAATGCATCACACTAACTGCTACATTACCATGGTACTAACTTCATTTTTTAATTTTAAATTTGAAACTCAATGTTCTTTTTAGCTTATTTCTTCTTTATGTTAAGTAGAATTATCAATGATCTGGATGATAATGTGGTTAACTGGATCAGCATGTTTGTGGGATGACACCAAGATTGGGTATGCAGTGGACAGTGAGGAAGGCTATCAAGGCTTGCAGAGGGATCTGCATCAGTTGGAAAAATGGGCTGGAAAACGGCAGATGGAATTTAATGCAGAGAGTGTAAGGTGTTGGACTTCAGAAGGACTAACCAGGGTAGGACTTACACAGGGCCCAAATGAATGTGGTAGAACAGAGTGAACTGTGAATACGCATCCATAATTCCTTGAAAATGGTGACACAGGTGGACAGGGTTGTAAAGAAAGCTTTTGGCACATTTGCCTTCATAAATCAAAGTATTTTGTACAGGAAATAGGATGTTATGTTGAAATTGTATGAGATACAGGTGTACCTGATCAGATCTTACCTGATAGAGGTATACAAGATAATGAGAGGCATTGATCGTGTGGATAGTCAGAGGCTTTTTCCCAGGGCTGAAATGACCAGCATGAGAGGGCATAGTTATGAGATGCTTGGAAAAAGGTACAGAGGAGACGTCAGGGGTAAGTTTTTTTTATGCAGAGAGTATGGAATGTGCATGGAATGGGCTGCTGGTGGCGGTGGTGGAGGTGGAAATGTTAGGGTCTTTTAAGAGACTCCTGGATAGCTACATGGAGCTTAGAAAAATAGAGGGCTATGGATAAGCCTAGGTAGTTTTAAGGTAAGGACATGTTCAGCACAGGATTGTGGGCTGAACGGCCTGTATTGTGCTGTCGGTCTTCTATGTTCAATGTTGGCAAGACCTAGTTTGGAGTATTGGTCACCTGCCTACAGGAAAGATGGAAATAAGATTGAAAGAGTACAGAGAAAATTTGCAAGATTTTTGCTGGGAATTGAGGACTGGAGTTATAGGGAAAGATTAGGACTGTATTCCCTAGAACACCAAAGAACAAGGGGAGATTTGATAGAGGTATACAAAATTAAGAGGGGAGTATATAATGTAAAAGCAAGCAGGTTGGGTGGGACTACAAGTAGAGTTCACGGGTTAAGGGTGAAAGGAGAAAAGTTTGAAAGCATGAGGAGGAATTTCTTCACTCAGAGGGTGGTGAGAGTGTGGAATGAGCTGCCAACATAAGTGGTGGATGCGGGGTCGATTTCAGCACTTGAGAAGTTTGGATAGGTACATGGATGACAGGGCTATGGTCTCAGTGTAGGTGGATGGGAGATTAATGGTTCGACACAGACCAGATAAGCCAAAACCAGTTTCTATGCTGTATTTTCTATGAATTTAATGTTATCTTGGGCTAACGTATCATTTAATTTTATCTTTTATTGTAACTTACAGTAAATTTTTTAAGTCTTTTGAATAAGTTTCCTGTCCTAACCCTCTCAGGACTGTTCTTGAACAACACACAGAAATGCTGGAGGAACTCAGCAAGACAGGCAGCATCTGTGAGATGTTTCTGAGCTGTTCTTGAGCTCTCAGCTTTGTTAAGGATGTCAGGAGAGGTGCTGCTAATTTTCTCAGATACAGTGCAGACACAAGTGCAGAGACAGCTGCCCTCAGGGATCTGTTGGGATCTGCCCTCCGGTGTTCACTGGGTGCTGTTCTCCAGTGTTCACTGGGTGCTGTTCTCCAGTGTTCACTGGGCGCTGTTCTCCGGCATTCACTGGGTGCTGTTCTCCAGTGTTCATTGGGTGCTGTTCTCCAGTGTTCACTGGGTGCTGTTCTCCGGTGTTCACTGGGTGCTGTTCTCCGGTGTTCACTGGGTGCTGTTCTACGGTGTTCACTGGGTGCTGTTCTCCGGTGTTCGCTGGGTGCTGTTCTCCGGTGTTCGCTGGGTGCTGTTCTCCGGTGTTCACTGAGTGCTGTTCTCCGGTGTTCACTGGGTCCTGTTCTCCGGTGTTCACTGGGTGCTGTTCTCCGGTGTTCACTGGGTCCTGTTCTCCGGTGTTCACTGGGTGCTGTTCTCCGGTGTTCGCTGGGTGCTGTTCTCCGGTGTTCGCTGGGTGCTGTTCTCCAGAGTTCACTGGGTGCTGTTCTCCGTTGTTCGCTGGGTGCTGTTCTCCGGTGTTCGCTGGGTGCTGTTCTCCAGTGTTCACTGGGTGCTGTTCTCCAGTGTTCACTGGGTGCTGTTCTCCGGTGTTCACTGGGTGCTGTTCTCCGGTGTTCACTGGGTGCTGTTCTCCAGTGTTCACTGGGTGCTGTTCTCCGGCGTTCACTGGGTGCTGTTTTCCGGCATTCACTGGGTGCTGTTCTCCGGCATTCACTGGGTGCTGTTCTCCAGAGTTCACTGGGTGCTGTTCTCCAGTGTTCACTGGATCCTGTTCTCCGGCGTTCACTGGGTGCTGTTCTCCAGCGTTCACTGGGTGCTGTTCTCCGGCGTTCACTGGGTGCTGTTCTCCGGCGTTCACTGGGTCCTGTTCTCCAGTGTTCACTGGGTGCTGTTCTCCAGCGTTCACTGGGTGCTGTTCTCCAGTGTTCACTGGGTGCTGTTCTCTGGGTGCTGTTCTCCAGTGTTCTCCGGGTGCTGTTCTCCAGTGTTCACTGGGTGCTGTTCTCCGGTGTTCACTGGGTGCTGTTCTCCAGAGTTCACTGAGTGCTGTTCTCCGGCATTCACTGGGTGCTGTTCTCCGGCGTTCACTGGGTGCTGTTCTCCGGCGTTCACTGGGTGCTGTTCTCCGGCGTTCACTGGGTGCTGTTCTCCGGCGTTCACTGGGTCCTGTTCTCCAGTGTTCACTGGGTCCTGTTCTCCAGTGTTCACTGGGTGCTGTTCTCCGGCGTTCACTGGGTGCTGTTCTCCGGCATTCACTGGATGCTGTTCTCCAGTGTTCACTGGGTGCTGTTCTCCGGTGTTCACTGGGTGCTGTTCTCCGGTGTTCACTGGGTGCTGTTCTCCGGTGTTCACTGGGTGCTGTTCTCCGGGTGCTGTTCTCCAGTGTTCTCCGGGTGCTGTTCTCCAGTGTTCACTGGGTGCTGTTCTCCGGTGTTCACTGGGTGCTGTTCTCCGGCTTTCACTGGGTACTGTTCTCCGGTGTTCACTGGGTGCTGTTCTCCAGAGTTCACTGAGTGCTGTTCTCCGGCATTCACTGGGTGCTGTTCTCCGGCGTTCACTGGGTGCTGTTCTCCGGCGTTCACTGGGTGCTGTTCTCCGGCGTTCACTGGGTGCTGTTCTCCGGCGTTCACTGGGTCCTGTTCTCCAGTGTTCACTGGGTCCTGTTCTCCAGTGTTCACTGGGTGCTGTTCTCCGGCGTTCACTGGGTGCTGTTCTCCGGCATTCACTGGATGCTGTTCTCCAGTGTTCACTGGGTGCTGTTCTCCGGTGTTCACTGGGTGCTGTTCTCCGGTGTTCACTGGGTGCTGTTCTCCGGTGTTCACTGGGTGCTGTTCTCCGGGTGCTGTTCTCCAGTGTTCTCCGGGTGCTGTTCTCCAGTGTTCACTGGGTGCTGTTCTCCGGTGTTCACTGGGTGCTGTTCTCCGGCTTTCACTGGGTACTGTTCTCCGGCGTTCACTGGGTGCTGTTCTCCAGTGTTCACTGGGTGCTGTTCTCTGGGGTTTGTTTGGTGCTGCTCTCCTATGTTCGTTTGAGAGAAGAGCAAGCTGGACCAGGACAACTTACCACTTAGGGACTTGAGCGAGATATTACAATTTTTCATTGTGACTGCAAGTTTTCTGCAATTGTAACCATGTATGCTATTTGCTCTATGAGCTGTGTGCAGTGTGCAGTGCGCTATGTGCAGTGTGCTGTGTGCTGTGTGCAGTGTGCAGTGTGCAGTGTGCAGTGTGCTGTGTGCAGTGTGCAGTGTGCAGTGTGCTGTGTGCAGTGTGCTATGTGCAGTGTGCAGTGTGCAGTGTGCAGTGTGCAGTGTGCAGTGTGCAGTGTGCTGTGTGCAGTGTGCTGTGTGCAGTGTGCAGTGTGCAGTGTGCAGTGTGCAGTGTGCTGTGTGCAGTGTGCAGTGTGCAGTGTGCAGTGTGCAGTGTGCTGTGTGCAGTGTGCTATGTGCAGTGTGCAGTGTGCTGTGTGCAGTGTGCAGTGAGCTATGTGCAGTGTGCAGTGTGCTGTGTACAGTGTGCAGTGTGCTATGTGCAGTGAGCTATGTGCAGTGTGCAGTGTGCTGTGTGCAGTGTGCAGTGAGCTATGTGCAGTGTGCAGTGTGCTGTGTGCAGTGTGCAGTGTGCTGTGTGCTGTGTGCAGTGTGCTGTGTGCTGTGTGCTGTGTGCAGTGTGCAGTGTGCTGTGTGCTGTTCGTAATGCATTTTTCACCTTGGCTCTGGTGGATGCTGTTTCGTTTGGCTGTATTTGTCTACAGTTGAATGATAATTAAACTTGAAACAGACTTGAACTTAACCAAATCTGCAGCACATGTACAAACCTAACCAGGAGAAGAAGGGAAGCCTGTACAGGAAAAAGAGAAATGGGCCAAATGTTTTCCCTCAGTGTTGGAAAATTCCAGGTACAATTTTTCGCAGAGTTTAAATCATAATTATTTCTTCTATATCAGGAGCAATATAGCATTGCATTATACTACCTTATATAAATCCACCATGGGTGGTCCATACCGCTCCTGTGAAATGAAGAGGGTTTAGGATGGGGCTAGCAAACCTGTCCGGTAAAAACCCAGTGCTACAAAAACACCAACAGAAGTTCCACTGACCACATCCCTGGGAGAGGAGGGATCATAGCTACAAAGACTTATGAAGTTGCAAAGTGAAATTCAAATGGTTGATCAGTCTTCTATTGGCCCAGGACAAAGGACGGGGCAAGCTGCTGTCAGTGGCCTCTGCTCCAGTAGTGGCGATGAGTGACAGTAAAACTACCTTATAATGTACAGGGAAGCATTCAGACATTTCTTTCTTAATAAGCCTGACTGTCTTGGGGAAGTTCACAAGGGTGATGATAGAAAACCAGACGCTGCTTCACATTCATCACAGGAACCCTAATTTACCCCATTGATCTTTCTGTTACTTCATAAATAAATGTAAGTTAGTTAGAAATGATTTTCCTTTAACAAATTAATGCTGACTTTCTCCAATCAATTAGCACTTGATTTGGCAAGCAAATGACTGATAATTCACTGCTTGGCCGTTTTATATTCTTAGATACAGCACAGAACAAGCTCTTCAGGCCCAACAAGCCCACACCATCCAGTAACACATTGATTGAAACCCAGCCTAATTACAGGACCATTTACAATGACCAATTGTCCTACTAACTGCTGCGTCTTTGGACCATGGGAGAAAACCAGACTACCCAGAGGAAACCCACAAGCATATGGGAAGAACATGTCAATCTTCCATTCCAAAATTAAATTTGCTATCTCCTCTCTTGCCTCAACGTGCTGGTCTTAGAACTCCAAACTTCAGGATACCTGATACTTCACAGTCCAACTTCTAGGCAATGGATTCCAAAAGATATTTAAATTTTATTAACTTAGAGATACAGCACACTGACATGTCCTTCTGGCCTGTGCCATCCAATTGTACCCATGTGTCCAATTAATCTACTAGTTGTGTGAGGAAGATGGAGCACCTACAGGAAACCCATTTGGTCATGGAGAGAATGTCCAAACTCCTTCCATCAGGGAGGAGGCTACGTGGCATCCACGCCAGGACCACCAGACTCAAAAACAGTTACTTTCCCCAAGCAGTGAGGCAGATCAACACCTCCACCCACTCACTCCACCACTACTTTGTTATTTCCTGTCAGTCACTTTATGTACAGCCTATTGTCACTTTATGACATACAATCAATGTTTCTAAGCTATTTTATGTATTTATATTTATTGTTTTTTATTATTATTGTGTTCTTTATATTATTATGTTTTCCTTTTGGTGCTGCATCAAATCCGGAGCAGCAATTATTTTGTTCTCCTTTACACTTGTGTTCAGGAAATGACACTGAACAGCCTTGAATTTTAAGCTAGTGTAAGGCAAAACAATCAGAGAATACAGAAAAATGTGTAACAGTTACAGAGAAAGTGCAGTGCAGGTAAACAATAAGATGTTGGTCAACAGTTTGTCTCCAGGGATGACGACAGAGAGATTGGGAAAGGGGAGGGCGGTGTTAGAAATGCACCGTGTAAATAAAGGGCGGGGCGGAAGTTGGAGGCAGAGTTGATGAAATTGATGAGCTCAGCGTGGGTGCATGAAGCAGCACCAATGAATTTGTCAATGTAGTGCAGTAGTTGGGTAGCTTTACCAGGAAAAGCTTGGAACATGGAGAGCTGAAGAAAAGACAGGCATAGATGGGGGCCATTTGGGTGCCCATGGCTACCCGTCAAGTTTGAAGAAGGTGGGAGGAGGCGAAGGAAAAGTTTTTGAGTGTGAGGACCAGTTTTGGGTGGTGGTGGAGAGGAACTGGTTGGGAACTCCTTTGTCAAGAAAGAAGAAGATAGCTTTAAGGCCTTCTTGATAATGGATAGAAGTGTATCGGGACTGGACATCCATGATAAATTGAAGCAGTCAGGGCCAAGGAATTGGAAGCTTTCAATGAGATCGAGAGAAAGTGAAGTATCATGGATGTAAGTGAGAATGGACTGAATCAAGGGGGATAGAATGGAATCGAGATATGTGGACATGAGTCCAGTGGGTCAGGAGCAAGCAGAGACAATGGGTCTACCCAGAGAGTCAGCTGTGTGGGTGGATCATGGGTAGGAGGTAGAAGTGAACAGTGTGGAGTAAGGGAACTATGAGTTTGGTGGCAGTGAATGAGAGACCTCCAGTGCTGATGAAATGGTAATGGTTCTCCTTCTCCCCCGTATCCTTTCTTTCATGGCCTTCTGTTCTCTTCTATCATATTACCCCTTCTCCAGCCCTCTATCTCTTTCACCAATCAACTTCCCAGCTCTTTACTTCATCCGTCCCCCTTCAGGTTTCACCTATCACCTTGTGTGTCTCTCTCTCCTCTCCCTCACCTTTTAACTCTACTACTCATCTCTTTTTCTCCAGCCTTGCCGAAGGGTCTCGACCCAAAACGTTGACTGTACGTTTTCCATCGATGCTGCCTTGCTTACTGAGTTCCTCCAGCATTTCGTGTGTGTTGTTCAGCTTGATTCATTTGATTTGGGAGCTGCAGAATTTCAAGATGTGTCTGCCCTAAAACTCACTTCTCAGTAGAGAGACATATTGTTGCAATTCTCAAAACATCTGTAAAGTTAGTAAATGGACTTCCGAATCAGAATCAGGTTTATTATCACTGACATATTATGTGAAGTTTGCAGCAGGACACTGCAAGTCATAAAATTAGTATAAATAAATAATTCAAATGAGAGTAACACACACAAAATGATGAAGGAATGCATCAGGTCAGGCAGCATCTATTGAGAGGATTAAACAGTCAGTGTTTCAGGCTGACACTCTTCATCAGGACTGCAAACAAGGAATAGCAAGATATTTCATGGCATGGGTTCAAGGACTGTTGAGAAATCTAATATTTACACGCACATTTATACCTTAGTTTGATCAAACTGAAAAAGTAACTGATTAATTCACATCTCAATGGATTATCTCAATATTGAGTTTCTCCAATATCATTGGTTTCCCAGCAAGCAACTCTGCAATTTCTTAGCAAAGAGACTGCCAAATAAAATTAGTTTTGCCATTAAAAATCAAATTCCTTTATGTAAACCTTTAAAAGATTGCAAATAGTCATCATAAACTGTACCTGTGTCACAACCATGGATTCTGCCATAGAGTCTGGGCGCCCTCACAGGTGGGCAGCTGAGTGGGGTCAGTAGTCGTGCTTGGGAGTCAGCACATTCCAGTCAATTAGTGTTTCATTGTGGCTGTATTTAATCCCCTTCCTTTCATTTCAGCCTTGTTGATTCTTGACCACACAGAGTGGATGTGGGGAGGATGTTTACTGTGGTGGGAGTGTGCACGGTGATGGCAATGCTCCCTGCTTTCCTTGGTCCACGTTCCATGAAAGAAGACTACAGTTAGATCAATGCTGTAATGGAGCAGAGTTGATTTAGTATTAATTTACTGCTTCTGAGCCACAGGGAGGGCATTAGATTTTAGCTTGAGAGCATGTGGCGCTGTTGGCTGAGTGTTTATTATTTCCCTTTTGTTCTGTACAGTTCTTATTAAAACTCAGAAAAATGTTCAATCAACCTCAGTGTCTCTCCCTCTGTACTTGGGCCATCTCTGGACGTCCTTGTCAGTCTGCTATTTTGAGATACTCTTTCAGTGAAATATACGGAGCATTGCATAGCAACCTTAAATTTCACAACAAAGTGTCAAGTACAGTGCCTTAGTTCAATTAGTTCTCCTTCAGCAACTAAGGTGAAGTTTTGTTTCCACTCCCATTCTCCCCCTCCCTCTGATTTGTTTCTACTTTCTTCAGTTTGATGCTGTGGAACCTGTGAGGACTATCAAAGGCACAAATATGGATGCATTGTCTTCAGAGATATGGAAGAACAGAAGAAGTTCTGTTTGGGGGGGGGTGAGTAGGTGACTTTTCCACCTCTTCCCACTAAATTGAGGTTATATAGAACATAGAACAGCACAGCCCGCAGTGTTGAGCTGAATTTATTACATTAGCCATCAAATGGCCAACTAAGCTATTTCCTTTACTATCTATGCCTCTCATAATCTTATAAACCTCTAGCAAATCTCTACTCAGCCTCTGCTACTCCAGAGAAAATAAACCAAGTTTGTCCAACCTCTCACCACAGCACTTACTATAATCCCCTCTAATCCAGGCAGAATCTCGGTAAACCTCTTCTGCACCCTCTCCAAAGCCTTCATATCCTTCCTATAATGAGTGACCAGAGCTGTATGGAATATTCCAGATGCAGCCTAATTAGAGTTTTATATTGGGGGGAATCCTCTGACTGCCTAGGGTACAAACCCCACACCATCTCATAAACTTGCTAACTGAATGTCGGTTCCACAGATTTTGGAATAGCACTAATAACATTAAAAAATCATTAATGTTACAGCAGGTAACATCAATCATTTTATATTATTTTGTGATCAACGTTCAATTTAGTAATTATTTGTGATTAGAACAACAGCTTGCCAGATGATCCAAACCATACTGTGCAGAATTTACAACCTGACCTGTCTATGCTGACATGTATGCTCTATGTTCTATTCACCTTTCTTATTATTGTTTTTTTTTCCACACCTTGTGGCGCATTTGGGGGTATTTTTGCTGTTTCCGTAGTTTTTAACAGTTTTTTTATGAGGCCCAATTGCCAGCTCGATGCTCAACCCTGCAAGGGTGGAAAGTGTGCAAGGAGCCAGCCAGACTCGTACTCAGAACCATTCGCCTCAAAGTCCGGTGCAGATGCCACTAAACCACTGGCCAGCTACCTTTACTAACCAATTAACATCTTTCCATCTCCTTCTTTCCATATATATGTGACTCCTTTCTCGAGATAACTTTTACCTCAGCCTCTCCATGTGGGACTGATTTCCAATTTTCCACCTTCTTTATATTCACAATATGAAATCTCTTTGGCTTTTTAAAGATCTACATCAGGCTAACACCTTCCTCCAGAAAAGCCACAGCCTGTACAGTGGAAGAATATTAGGCAAAAGCCAATTATTACATCTTACTATATTTTAGCTCCTCTCTGTTACAATTGAATAAAATCTACATGGTAAACCAGGTTTTCCTAGTAAAGTAGAAGCAATAGAGAAATTTAGAATATTTTGTACATATTGCAGGTCCATTAACTCCTGCTTGGTTCATTTCCACATGTACTTACAGAATTTGGCTTGATTAACGGTAAATGTGGTTTTTTTTGCTTCCAATAACTAATGCTAGGAAACTATCGAATATTACACTCACCTTAATGCAGGAACAGATCTCAGAATGTCAGTCTTTACCTACACTTCATGATAGATGTTTATTTTATAAGCACAAAAGATTCTGCAGAAGCTGTAAATCTTGAGCAACACACACATGCATTTGCTCAAGGTATATTTTAGTAGTTATTTGAGACCTGATAAGGAGTAGTTCTAGGATAACAAGGGAGTGTAAAGCTCTCTAATGCACATCACAAAATTTAGTAAGCTTATTTTTCTCAGGAAATATTAACCTGTTTCTCAGCTAGCAGTAGAACTTGTCCATTAAATCATCCTGTTATTAGCAAAGCATCGTGAAAGCTAAAGTTACACCTTCTATTTAGAACATTTGAAATACTTCTTTGATTTCAACATTTTATACCTCTTGAATCTTGAATCTTATTTGAAGTAAAATAAATTGTAGGGCACATGTTAAAATGAATATTCTACCATCTAATCACAACCACAATCTGCATATAGCACTCAGGAATGCAGTTATTACTCATTAAAGAAAACCATTGATAAGCAAAATACAATTGAAACCTACAACATCTCTTTTGTTTTGTATGGTTGGATTAAAAGGAAGGCAGTTCACAAGGTGTTAACAGTTGTAAAATTGGCCAAACCCAAACATTATTCACATTTCTCAACTTTATTTTATCCAGATCTATAGTTATAAATAATAAATGCAATCCCACAAAATTTTGCCAAATCCTCAGCCAGTTCTCGACAACAATGACTGAACATTTATTGAACAATATCCCAAACAACATCTGTAACAAACAATAATTCAATAAAGAACTAATGGGGTCTGAGGAAAATTACATCAAGAAAACAGTGCATTGCAGTCATTTCTTTTGTACTTGTTAAACTCAGGCATCACTGTACTTTGCTAACAACAGGATCATTTAATAGACAAGTTGTCCTGCTTTCTGTGGCCTAATATTTCCTGAGAAAAATAAGTGTGCTGAATTTTGTGTATGTATTAGAGAGCTTTACACTCTCTTATCCAGTCCACGTTCAGCTGATGTCTACAGTACAGGGCAGTTCATTAAAGATTGGTAGTCACAGCTCGCTTTCTCACACTGTTTAAATGCTAAATGTTTAAATGGACGAAGAATCTTCCCAGTGTTACAAATGGCTTCTTCAGGAAAAAATTGCTATAGTCATCATTATAATAGCTTTTTAATGGAACAGTAACATATAAACAAGTTAAATGTAATGAATCTAAACCTCCATGGATGATAATCAGTTCTAATATCACTCTTACTCAAATCAAAAGGAAGAAAGCAAATTCAATGACCAAACGGCATCTACCCGTAGGAATAGCTTCATCACTTACCCACAGGCCACTGTCTTCTCATTCTCAAAAGCAAAGAGTCCATGGTGTTCTCCACACACTAAATGGTTCACTTTTCTGAAGAAGAAGTTCCTTAACAAGTGTGCTTTCAGCTAAAAGAATAAAGTTAACCAAGGTTTAGAGCTTTAGAAGATATAGCGGACTCTCCCGATTGCATTATTCTAGTCTTCATGTCATTACAAAATGGCACCATTATCTTAACACAAAGCCGTGCAAGCTTTATACCAATACTTGTATGTACAAGCGTGTCACAAAACATAGGTCATCATAATGTGCTTGTTTAGCCTGTCCAATCTATGGCAATCACTTCAGTCCCAAGACACAAGACACAAAGAAAAAAGGGAAGCAAAAGCTGAAGAGAGATCAATACTGTTCTGTGAAAGAAGAAGTGTAGGCTGTTTACTTCTCATTGATCTGATGATGCAAGAGAAACACCTCAGACCTGGCATTCAATTCAGAGAATACGTCTTCTGTTTCTTTCACCTCAAGGTCAGCAAAAGCAAAACAAATTAGATGAGAAAATATTGTTTCAGAGCAGAAAATCTATTAATCTACATTAGAATTACAAGAAAAGTGAAAACATTAACGAAAGCCCGGTAAATACATTCTACACCAGTGATGTCAACCATTCTACACTTTACTTTGGGGAATGTGAAAATGGTGAAAAATGGTACAATTTAAAGCCCATCTTCCTGGCCTTGGTTTCTGCTTTGTTTTATAATTTGTTGCTCAGTACGTAGCACACAGAGGTCAAAATGAAATATCATTCAAAAGCATTGCTTCTTATGTTTTCACTTGTACTCACCAATAATATTTACGCCAAACATCTTGACTGTATATTGTCTTCAGTCCAGACGGTAATTAAGTAATTGACTTAGCTAAACATTCTACTGACAGACTATGACCATGAATTCAATCAATATGTTGAACTCCATACAAAGTCAATCCATGCATTAACTCCCAAGCGATCAATATGGGCATCATAAAATTTCAGAGTTTATCAGTTTATTTAGAATACCACACACAAAATGCTGGAGGAACTCAAAAGGTCAGACAGTATCTATGGAAACAAATAAACAGTCGACGTATTGGGCCAAACCCCTTCTTCAAAACTGGAAAGGAAGGGGGAAGGTGTCAGAACAAGAAGGTGAGGGGAGGGAGGGGAAGAAGGGTAAGCTAAGAAGTGATAGGTGAAAACAGGTGAGTTGGGGGTGGTGAAGTGAGAAGCTGGGAGGTGATAGGTGGAAAAAGTGAGGAGCTGAAAAGGAGGAAACTGATTGGAGAGGAGAGTAGGCCATGGGGGAAAGGGAGGGAGGAGGGGTACCAGGAGAAGTGATGCTCAGGTGAGAAGAAAAGAAGAGGTAAAAGGTGAGCCAGAATGGAGAATGGAAGAAGAGGGAAGAGGGAAGGAGGAGGAGTTAAAATTACCAGAAGTTAGAGAAATCAGTCTTTATGCGGTATCAGTTTATTTACTTTATTTCTGAATTGTACAGTAAAGCGTCTTCAATTAGAGGCAAAGAAAGGGAAAAATAGATGTATAACAACCTCAATTTGTATTTTTCATTCTTAGTGATTTTCAAGCAATCTTAGATCTCCTTGAATAATAATAATTCCTCAGAGGATACTTTGAATAAGATGTTCAAGTTAGAATAGAGAAGCAAAAAAATAAAGGTATGGAACAAGGAGTCTGTAATAAAGTCATGCAGGGAATAATGTCACGTCAGAGAAAATGATAAGGAATAAGATACAGGAGCTTCAGGACTCACACCAGCAGGTTCAGGAACAATTATTACTGTTGGGTATGGTCTTTCATTGATTCTATTGAGCTTCTTGCATTTACTGTGATTACCCACAAGAAAATGAATCTTAGGGATGTATATGGTGACATATATGTACTTCGATAATAAATTTACTTTGAACTTTGAATGGTGCATTCTTTTAGAATTCTTCAAAGTACATTATAGCCATTTGCAAGGCCAATAAAACCATTTTGATGACACCAACTTAGAAAATACTTTCCAGTCTTGTTCAGATCTTCCAGACCCCAAGCTGTATCTTTGTAAGTTGCAGCATTCAATGATATAGTCAACCAGTTTCAAAATGTGATTTGACGCTTTGGTTCTGGAGTTCCCTACTTGAGATCCACGGGCCCCTCAGTTAATGTCACCCAGACCATTCTTTCAGATGTCATGTCCTTGAGTCCTATTTGGTAGGGGTCCATGGCATAAAAAAGGTTGGGAGCCACTGGTCTAGACCCATTCATTTTTAAGACCAGAGGACAGAGCCTCAAAATAGACAGGCATCCTTTTAGAACAGAGATGAGGAGGAATTTTTTCAGCCAGAGAGTGGTGAATCTACAGAGGCAGCTGTAGAGCTAAGTCATTGTGTAATTTTAAAGCAGAGGTTTATAGCTTCTCGATTAGTCAGGGCATGAAGGGATATGGGAAGAAAACAGGAGATTGGGGCTGAGAGGGAAAATGGATCAAACATGAGGAAATGGTGGACCAAACTTGATGGACCAAATGGCCTAATTCTACTCCTATATGTACTTTATGGTCGTATGTGATATTTTAAAGTTCTATTTAGTGTGAAAGAACATCTCTTTAACTGTCTCTCATCTGTTTATCACCTAAATGTCCTTTGTATTGACCTTGAGTTTTTCTTAACCATTTTCTCTGGGAATTTTTTCTGTTCCAAAAGAAAGAGCAACTTTGCAAATGATTTTTAACATAGCCAAAATATTCCAGTCTTGACAACATCTTCGTAAATCTCCCTTGTGCCTTTTCTGTGGTGCAATATTTTTTGATCTTCTGTTTTCTATCTAGTTACTGAACTAGCCTACTGTTTGGAGGTTGCTTACACTCTCTTGTTTAGCTGGTGTAGCAATCACCAGAGACTCTATTGAGCTTATGCTTTAATGTCAGAATCAAAGATGAGCCGGCATAAGCAGAAGTCGAGAAACCATTGACACACTAATCCAAAACAGAACCACTTTGAAGGCAAAAACATGAGCCATTCTACACACAGCAAAGACCCACACATTTCAAATGAGATGCATGGCCAGTCATCACATTTGGAGGTGCAGACTAGGGGAAAAGATATTTAAATGATGATTGAGAAATATTCTGCTTTTTGCTACCTCTGAAAAGATAATGTATGCTCTTCCATGAAAAGCCAGATGATCCCTTGGTTTAATATCTCAATAAAACAAACAGATACCAGAAATATTACAGTGCTTTCAGAAAATTCTGGTAAAATCTTAGATTGAAGTCTGAAACCAAAATCAATTCCATAAATCTTATTTATTAAGTCATGAAAATTTGCAAAATAATACAAAAACGTCTTAGTGCAGAGATTTTAATGATCCCGTTACATAATATTATAATTAGCAATGCAGCATTGAATCTCAAGATCATACAACAATAGAAACAGAATAACCCCTCCTCCATGGAAAGAGTTAAGTTTGCCAGGTTTCTCAGAGACCACATCATAACACCTGAACCCACAACACCACCTCTTTGGTCCAGAAAGCACACAGTGTCTCGATGCCCTGCGGAGATCGATCAGAGTGATTCTAACCAATTGAGAGTGTCCTGACCCACTGCATCACAGCGTAGTCTGGGGATTTTAAGGCATCTAGCTGCAAAACCAAACAAAGGATTGTGAGGACTGCTGAGAAGGTCATCAGGGTCTCTCTTCCACCCATCAGAAATATTTATCAGGAGCGCTGTAGGAGATCCTTCCCATCCTTCCCAACTGATCAACAATCTCTTTGAACTCCCACTATCAAGCAAGAGGTACCATAGTATTAGGACAAGAACATTTAGGATGGAAACAGCTTCTTCCCTCAGGCCATGAAACAATTGTACTCCCGTGTGGATTATACTTAGAAGAACATAAACAGTATGTTTCATGGTTGCAATATATGTGGGCTACTGTTTTGTGGGCAGCGCAGTAATAAAGTGGTTAGCACGACACTTTACAGTACAGGCAACCCAGGTTCAATTCCTGCTGCTGTCTGTAAGGAATTTATATATTCTCCCTGTGACTATGTGGGTTTCCTCTGGGTGCTCCGGTTTCCTCACACAATTCAAAGATGTACCAATTAGTTGTAAGTTGTTCTGTGATTGGGCTCAGGTTAAATTGGGTAATTGCTGGACAGCCCAACTCGAAGGGCTGGAAGGGCCTACTCCGTAGCTCGATAGATAAATAATAAATAATATGCAAACTAATAGCCCAGTAGACATCTTTTGAAGAAAAGACAACATATTGGGGATCACTAGATAATACATTTGCTGTATCTGCCCCAGTGACAAAGCATTATAATTCCACTTCTCATTCCCACACTAACATATCCGTTCCCTGCCAAGTTAAGGTTAGACGGAGATTAGAGGAACAACATTTCATATTGGTAGTCTCCAAACTGATGGCATCCACATTTATTTTTCTAACTTCAAGTAACCACTCCTCTCTGTCCACCCTCCCTTTGTTTTCCCTTATCCCTCTGGTCCCCTCACTTCATCACTTCCTCCTCCTCCATCCTCACATCCTACCCTTCACCCACACCTTCATGCTCTGGTTCCTCATCCCTCCCTCTTTATTCCATGTTCCACTGTCCTCTCCTGTCAGATTCCACCTTCTTCAGTCTTTTGTCTCTTCCACCTATCATCCCCCAGCTTCTCAAATTATTTCCACTTCCTCCTGTCCACTACCTACCTACATTACCATACTTTCCTAGATGACAGCTCATGCTCCTCACCTCCCTCTACCCGTTTACTCTGGCTTCTTTCCTGTCCTGATGAAAGGTCTCAATCTAAAATGGCATTTCTATTTCTCATCATAGTTGATGCCTCTTCTCCTCAAGCATTTTTTCTGCATTGCTGCAATAACCTATCTCCTATTTCTGAGGAAAATGGCACTTTCAAACAGCAGGGTAATCCTCTTGAAGGACTTTATTGGTGGACTTTCCTATGACAGAAATTCATTTCTGGAAACTTCTTTTAAAAATTCAGAATATTGATTTCACATCATAGGGGCAGCAGCAAGGCGCTATTGCAGCTCGGGGTGTCAAAGTTCGGAGCTCATCCCAGCGCCCTCTGTAAGCAAGTTTGTACGTTCCTTCTCGTGTGCAGGTGGATTTCCTCCAAGTGCTCTAGTTTCCTCCCTCAGCCCAAAGACATACTGGTTGGTGGGTTGTCCTGTGATTATGCTAGGGGTAAATAGGTGGATTACTGTGTGGAGTGGCTCAGAGAACTGGAAGGTCCTGTTCCGTATTGTATGTCTGAATAAATCAAATAAAATATCAGAAACAATAACGTTTCCTCTCCTTCTGAGTACTCAGTCTAACCCTGAATGCCCCATGAGTACACTAGGAATATAGAGTCACAAAGACTATGAGGATTAATCATTTAGTGATGTTCTATTTTATAAACTTTTAAGTCAGAGTATAAATGTATGAAATCCTTACATTTATTTGAAATAAAAAGAGAATTGAGTTTTGGAATCATTTTAATCTGAAAAATATTTTCCGATGAATTCCAATGAAATGGATGATTTGGGAGCTGTCTGCAAACATTCACATGATAGTAGATAACTTTTTGGAACTGTAACTAACTTTGGGATGTCCATGCAAGTATACAGTACTGTTGAAAAGTCTTAGGCACATATATATAAATTAGGTGCCGAAGACTTTTGCACTGTAGTGTATTTGTCAACGTGGAGTGGCGAGCAAGTGTGTAAATCTGGCGAGAGCAAAGGATGTTGGGAATAGTGAGAGTGGAGCACTGCAGGAGAGGCATGCGACAGTGCAGAGAAGGGGTGCTGGAGGCAGGGGCGGTGTGGTGCTGGTACACCCAGTCTGAGACACTAGGCAAGGTCACTTCATTGCAAACAATCGGTTTATTGATCATTACAGAATGTTTCACTGGTGCTTCCTGCTCCTTCCCCTCTCCCTTCCCCTTTTCCCAACCATGATTCCCCTCTCCTTGTCCCCTTCCCACTCTCAGCCCACAATAGAGACCCATATCAGAATCAGGTTTATCATCACTCAGTGAACACATTGAATTGGATACAAAGAATTAAAACCAGACTCAGGGTTTTATCACTGACATATGTTTTAACATTGACGCATCCCATAAGACCATAAGACATAGAACATAATTAGGTCACTCGGTCCATCGAGTCTGCTCTGCCATATATATCATGGCTGATTTATTATCCCTCTCAACCTCATTCTCCTTTCTTCTCCCCTTAACCTTTGACGCCCTTACTAATCAAGAACCTATCAACTCCACTTTAAATATACTCAATGATATAGCCTCCAGAGCCGTCTGATGTAATGAATTTTACAGATTCACCTCTCTCTGGCTAAAGAAATTCCTCCCCATCTCTGGTCTAAAGGGACATCCTTGTATTCTGAAGCCGTGCCCTCTTGTCCTAAACTCCACCACTTTCACAAAAATCCTCTCCACATTCACTCTCTCTAGGTCTTCCAATATTCAGAAGGTTTCAGTGAGATCCCCCATTCTAAGCTCCAGAGAGTACAGGCCTAGAGCCATCAGACATACTGATACATTGATCCTTTCATTCCTGGAATCATTTTCATGAGTCACCACCTGAACTGAGGGTATAGTAGTAACAACAGTGTGCTAGAGGAACTCAATGGGTCATAGAGCATTTATGGGAGGAAAGAAATCACCAATATTTTGGGTCAGAACCCTACGTCCTGAAACATTGACCATTTTTTCTCCTCTCACAGATGCTGCATGACCCGCTGAGCTCTTCCAGCACATTGTTGCTTCAGATTCTAGCATCTGCAGTTTCTTGTGTGTTCACAACGACAATGGTAATAGAGCATTCAGAAATAATTCAGTTGGACAAAGTGGATGCCAAATTAAAGGTGGTGATGAATCAGCAAACAGGAGGGTGGTCGAAAATCTGGCTGAGTGGTGCCTCATAAATAACCTCTTACTCAGCAAGACTAAGGAACTGATTATAGACTTCAAGAGAAAGAAAGTTGAAGTCCACTGGAGGATCAGAGGCGGGGAGGGTTATCAACTTTACATTCTTCGGTGTTACTGTTTTGGAGGACCTGTCTTGGGCCCAGCACGTAAGTACAATTACAAAGAAAGCACGGCCACACCTTTACTTCCTTAGGAGTTTGTGGTGATTTAACATATTATAAAACTTTAACAATCTTCTGTAGATGTGCAGTGGAGACTATATAGACTGGCTACATCACTGCCTGGTATGGAAACACCAATGCCCTTAAACGGAAAATCCTACAAAAGCAGTGAATACAGCCAAGTCCATCACAGGTAAAGCCCTCCTCACCACTGAGCACTTCTACATGAAATGCTAGCAGCTTCGATCATCAAGGATTCACACCATCCAGGACATTCATTGCTGCCAACAGAAACAGGCTATATTTGTTTGTTATGTGTTGTGTCGCATGACATGGGCAATCATGATCTTTCTATGGCTATGATTGTTCTTGGCAAATTTTTCTACAGAAATGGCTTGCCATTGCCTTCTGGGCAGTCTTTACAAAACAGGTGACTCCAGCCATCAGCAATACTCTTCAGAGATTGTCTGCCTGGCGTCAGTGGTTGCATAACCAGGACTTGTGATCTGCACCGGCTGCTCATACGACCATCCACCACCTGCTCCCATGGATTCACATGACCCTAACTGGGAGGGGGAGGGGCAGGGGGCTAAGTAGGTGCTACACCTTGCCCAAGGGTGACCTGCGGGCTAGCAGAGGGAAGGAACACCTTGCACCTTGCAACGATGTATCTCCACCACACCACCCAAGAAGAAATTACAGAAGCTTTTATTATTGTTATTCCTTCTTCTTGTTTGTTGGCTTCTACACTCTGGTTGATCGCTTAACTGGGTGTAGATTTCATTGATTCTGCTTGGTTGCTATTCTATAGATTTATTATTTCCACAAGAAAATGAATCTCAGTGTTGTATATGGTGACATATATATACTTAGATAATAAATCTACATTGAATTTACTTTAAGAATAGGATCTTGATTTATTGGAGGTTATATTATTCTAATGCAACATAGATTAACACAAATGAAAGCAGGTCTCAAGAATTTTGTATTGTCTTTAATTGGAAGATATCTCAAAGTAGCCCTATGGGGCCCCACTATGCAGGACATACTCTTTTCTCGCTGCTGCCATCAGAAATAAGGAACAAAAGCCTCAGGACTCACACCTCCAGCTTCAGCAACCAGTGCTACCCCTTAGTCATCGGGCTTTTGAACCAAAGGGACGATTTCATTCAACTTCACTTGCACTATCACTGAAATGTTCCCAACCAACCTGTGCACTCACTTTCAAGGACTCTTCATCTCATGTTCTTGATATTTATTGTTTATTTATTTATATTAATTTTGTTATTATTCTCTAGATTTGCTGACGAGGAAAACAAATCTCAGGGTTGTATATTGTGTCATATATGTACTTTGATAATGAAATTTACTTTGAACTTTTTATCTTTGACTGGAAAATTGACATTGTTCAAGTTCAGTTTATTGTCTCTCAGCCATATACATGTATTCTGTCAAATGAAACTGTTCATTGGGACCAGGGTGCACAACAGAGTACGTATAACTCACACACAACACATGAAGTATTATTACTACAAATAAACTTACAAATAATAAGTGCCCATATGATACAAGTCAGAAAGTAAACAGTTTAAAGCTACTGATGCTTCATACATGACAAGATCTGAGTTGTGGCTGGGAGTTCAGTAGCCCCACGGCCTGGGGGAAGGAGCTGTTTCCCATCTTAACGGTTCTTGTCCTTATGTGATAGTACCTCCTGCTTAATGGTAGGGGGTCAAATAGATTGTTGGACCTTCAGAGGTCTTCAAAAAAGTCTTGTACGAAGTTAGGATACAAGAAATTGGAGGTGATATGCTAGTATGGGTGGGAATTAGTTAATGGACAGAAATCAAATTTAGGAATAAACAGGTCACTTTCAAAGCAGGAAACTAACTGATAGGAGGACAATGTGATCAGTGCTGAACTCAGCTATTCACATTTGGATTATGTCATCAAGTTTATGGTATTTAAGCATGCTGATAATATAAAGTTGGGTGGCAGAGTAAAGATTTTGTTAGATGTGGACAAAAAGTGAAATGGCAATGTCCTCAGTATTACCTTTTATTTGTAGTTTGCCTTTGTTTGCACATTGGTTGTTGGTCAGTCTTTGTTTATGTACTGGTTTTTTTGTGAAAATCTATTGTATTTCTTTTTTTAATCCATAAGTGGGGCAGCAAGAAAATGAATCACAAGATAGTATATAGTAACACATATGCACTTAGATAATAAATATAATTTAAACTTTAACATTTATAGTGGATAATAGTGTAGAGAAATTGAATTTGTCTATATTTTGGGAAAAAGCTAAATATTTTTGAACTATCACCTCCTATTTCAGGGGTTCCCAACTTTTTTATACTATGGATCAATACCATTAAGCAAGAGGTCCATGGAGTCAAGGTTGGGAACCCCTGTTCTAGCTTGTCTACCTCCCCACTCTCCCCACTCTCCCCACCATCTAATTCTGGCAATGTCCCACTTCCTTTCCAGTCCCAATGAAGGGTCTCAGCCCACAACTTCAACTGTTTATTCCCATCCATAGCCTGACCTGCTGAGCTCCTCCAGACTTTTGTGTGTGACTTTGGATTTCCAGCATCTGAAGAATACTTTGTTTTAGAATATTTTTCAAGCAGTGTTAGCTGTAAAGGTGCATAAATATACAAGAGTAACAATATTATAGTGGATTTTTTAAACTTAGATACAGCACACCAACAGGCTCTTCCAGCCCATGAGCGAGCAGTGTTCAATTACATCCATGTGACCAAATAACCAAATCAACAACTAATGCTGCCCTTAACCGCATCTCTTCCATTTCGCGTACACCTGCCCTCGCCCCCCATCTTCCCGCCACACCACCAAGGGTAGGGTTCCTCTTGTTCTCACCTACCACCCCTCCAGCCTCCACACAATTCTCCGTAACTTCCCCACCACCAATGGGAACCCTCCACCAAGCACATTTTTCCCTCCACCCCCACTTACTGCTTTCCATAGAGATCGTTCCCTACGCAACTTCCTTGTCCATTTGTCCCTCCCCATTGATCTCCCTCCTGGCACTCATCTTTGCAAGCGGAGCAAGTGTTACACCTGCCCCTACACCTCCTCCCTCAATGTCAGGGCCGTAAACAGTCCTTCCAGGTGAGGTGACACTTCACCAGCAAGTCTGTTGGGGTCATCTAACATGACCAGTGCTCCGGATGTGGCCTCCCGTATATCAGTGAGATCTGACATAGATTGGGAGACCACTTCACCAAGGACCTCCTATTCCCATTCTGACATGTCTATTCATGGCCACCCCTACCGTCGTGATGAGGATAGACTCAGGTTGGAGGAGCAACACCTTATATTCCACCTGGGTAGCCTCCAACCTGATGGCACTAACATCAATTTCTCAAACTTCCGGTAATGCCGTCCCCCTTCATAATTCTCCATTCCCATTTCCCTCTCTCACCTTTTCTCCTTACCTGTCCATCACCTCCCTCTGGTGCTCCTCTCCTTTTTTTTCTCCTATCAGAGTCTCCCTTCTTCAGCTCTGTATCTCTTTCGCCAATCAACTTCCCAGCACTTTTCTTCACCCCTCCCCCTCACAGTTTCACCTATCACCTTGTGTTTCTCCCTCCCCCCTCCCCCCTCCCCCACCTTCTAACTCTGACTCCCCATCTGTTCTTCTCCAGTCCTGATGAAGGGTCTCGGCCCAAAACATTGACTATATTCTTTTCCATAGATGCTGCCTGGCCTGCTGAGTTCTTCCAGCATTTTGTGTGTGCTGCTTGGATTTCCAGCATCTGCAGATTTTTCTCTTGCTTGTGAACCGCCTAACCCATCCATCTTTGGAACGTGGGAGGAGACCAGAGCATCCAAAGGAAACCCACGTGCTCACGGAGTGAACGCGCAAACTCTTTACAGAGAGTGGTGGGAGCTGAGCCTGGCAGTGTAACATTTTTCCACGTACCCCGACACTACCACACTTCCCCTGAATACTTCCCATTATTAGGACACTTTTGAGAATGGGAATACTGAGTGATTGTGTTAACCAAGGAAGGATATAGGGATTGAAAAATTCTATTAAAATATAGTGATCTTCTACTCCACTTTTCTTCATTATTCCATCAATCCCTTAATCTTAAAATTCACAGAATTGGATCTATTATGTGAGGACACATCACACAGGTCCGGTCTATCCTTTCTAGAGGATGGAAGAAAGAGAGGTGATCTTACTGGATTATACCAAATTCTTACAGGGCTTAAAGGGTGGATTCTGAGATGGTGTTTCCCTTCGTTAGTGTCTAGAATGAGGGGGAAAAGTTCAAACTAAATTTATTATCAGAGTACATATATGTCACCATTTACAATCCTTGCACTTTAATTAGGTTCTGAATGATTTTGTGGAGACATAATCACTTATTAAGTTTTTTTATAAAGTTGGTGACAACTGTGGTGCATTCATTCCGATTCTTTGATGAGTCCTCGAACCCGGCCCAGTCCACTGAATCAAAGCAGTCCTGTGGCCACTCCGCTGTCTCTTGTGACCACTGTTTTGTTGTCCTTATCTCTGAAGCCTTGCTCTTTAGCCTCCTCCTGCCTGCAGGTAGAATGGCAGGCAAGTGATCAAACTTTCTGAAATGCAGTCTAGGCATGGAAGGTAGGCATTCCTAATCGTAGCATAACAATGGTCGAGTGTGTTGGGGCCCTTGCTGCCGCAGGTTGTTTGCTGATGATATTCGGCAGAGATTTCACCAAACAAGCCCGACTACTGTGAACTGAGAAAGGGAAAGGGGCAGGGGGAGGGGAATCATGGTTGGGAAAAGGGGAATGGAGAGGAGAGACATTCTGTAATGATGAATAAACCAATTGTTTGGAAACAAATAACTGCCTGGTGTCCCTGGGCTGGGTGTGTCTGCACCTGCACCAGCCCCCGAGCCTGGTACTCCTTCTCTGCCACTTGTCCAACAGCCTTCCTGTGGCTCTCCTCCTCATCACTCCCAAAAGCATTTGCTCCCACCGGATTTACCACGTTGACAAATACAGTACTTACACACTCCTGATATATACAGAACATAAATCTGATGCCGATTCTAAGAATTTTGAATATTTAGGTAGTCAAGGCTCAGGCCGTGAATGAAGAAAAGCACAGTGCTAAGGTAAAAGTTGAACATAGTGAATGTTGCAGTCGGAGTGAAGGTCCAAGTGGCTTATAATAACATTGTACAGAGGGTGTTGTGTGTCCGTGGAGGGGTCGCACCTCTTGTAAAGGGCTTGTCACGTCCATTCTGGGGCAGCTCAGCTCACTCACCTTTGGTCTGCACCAAATGCTCAAGTCTCACCTGTGGCTCCAAGTGGCTGTTTGCATGCGACAGCAGCCACACCCCAGTACACTGCTTCAGCAGGCAGGCTAAACCACATGAGGGTAGCTGGCTGCGTCATACCCCACCTATCCTAGCATGCGAAGTCACCTCCGGAGGGCGGGGCTGATGAGATCTACAGTGAGATCCGATGGGCAGGAAGGCATTTCTGCAATGCCCCGTGCAGAGCGAAGGGCATGACAAGGCACAAAAGATGTCATGGTCATCCACTGTGACCGAGGAAGACCCCAGTTTGTGACACATGCTCGTGCCACTGAACCCGGACTTCAAGGTCGAGACAGTGGAACCTCGCCAGGGCAACGGCTGTCCACGTTAAGAACTCAACCACAGAGATTTCATTTTGGACACAACGGACAACCAACACATCATATATCTGAGCTGTGGTCTTGCTGAAACACTATGATTTAGATGCATATCATATTATTACTGAGTTAAGTATTGTATGTAATGAGTTTTTTGTTACAACAAGTGTATGGGACATTGGAAAAAATGTTGAATTTCCCCATGGGGATGAATAAAGTATCTATCTATCTATCTATCTATCTAAAGGGAGCATCATAAATTTAAGGAAGCAAGTAAAAGGATTATTTCACTGATATCGTCTCTCAGTTCCTTTATTGTTGATATAGAGTTATCTTACATACAGGAAATCAACTTCAGGAAGTGGGTAACAGCAAGTTGGTACTTTATAAATCATTTCTATATTAGTATAGCATGTTTGTAACCACTCTCAGCTGTCAGTAACCATAAATAATTTGAAATGAAAATTCCATAAACTCGCAATAAACTAAGGGCCGTGAAATAATCTAGGAAATGATCAAAGACATCAGGATTCTCATCAAGAGCATGCAAATGCCTATGGTCAGTTGGAAATATCGTATTCCAAATTAGTTGAAGTGATATTGATTGGGTAAGGGAAATAAGTTTAATAAAACTCCTTTGTCTCTCTCTGTTTTGTTTCTGCAGATTCAAGATTCACCTTTGTTTATCAAATGTACATCAAAACTACACTGAAATGCATCCATAAGACCTCAAGACAACAAGACATAGAGCAGAATTAGGCCATTTGGCCCAACAAGTCTCCTCCACCATTTAATCACGGCTGATCCTTTTCTCCGCTCCTCAACCCACCTTCCCAACCTTCTCCCCATAACCATTCAAGAATCTATCAATCTCTGCCTTAAATACACCCAATGACCTGGCCTCCAAAGCTGGCTGTGGTAATAAATTCGACAAATTCACCACCCTTTGGCTACAGAGATTTTTCCACATCTCTGTTATAAATGGACGCCCCTTTATCCTGAGGCTATTCCCACTTGTTCAAAACTCCCCCAACATGGGAAATATTCTTTCCACATCTACTTGGTCTAGACCTTTCAATGTTGGAAAAATTTCAATGAGATTTCCCCTTATCCTTCCAAATTCCAGTGGGTACAGGTCCCCCTCTGAACCCTCTCCAATGCCAGCACACCTTTTCTTAGATGAGGAGCCCAAAACTGTTCACAATACTCAAGGCGAGGCACTACCAGTGCCTCGTAATGCCTCTAATCTTTTATTCTAGACCTCTTGAAATGAATGTTAACGTTGCATTTGCCTTTCTCACCACCCACTAAACCTGTAAATTAACTTTAAGGTGTTCTGCGCAAGGACTCCCAAGTCCCTTTGCATCTCAGATTTTGGATTTTCTCCGCATTTAGAAAATGGTCTGCACATTGAATTCTCTGCCAAAGTGTATGACCATGTCCAATACTGTATTTCATTTGCCACTTTCTTGCCACTCTCCTAATCTGGTTTAAGTCTTTCAGCCGCCTTCCTGTTTCCTCAACACTCCCTGTCCCTTCACCAATCTTTGTATCATCTGCAAACTTGCCAACAAAGCCATCTATTCCATCATCTAAATCATTGATATACTGCATAAGAAAAAAAGCAATCCCATCACTGACCCCTGCGGAACACCACTAGTCACTGGCAGCCAACCAGAAAAGAATCTTTTTATCCCACTCACTGCTTCCTATCAATCAGCCAATGCTTTAAATATGCTACTAACATTTCTGTAATACCAGTGGCTCTTAACTTAGTAAGCAGCCTCATGTGTGGCACCTTGTCAAAGGCCTTCTGAAAGTCCAAATATACATCATCCACTACATCCCCTTTATCTATCCTACTCGTAATCTCTTCAAAGAATTCCAACAGGTTTGTCAGGCAGGATTTTCCCTGAAGGAAACCATGCTGACTTTCTACTATCTTGTCCTGAGTCACAAGTACTTCATCCTTAACAATTGACTCCAACATCTTTCCAACCTCTAAGGTCAGGCTAACTGGTCTATAATTTCCTTTCTGCTGCCTCCCTCCTTTTAGAGTCCTCCGTAACCATGCCAGAGTCCAATGATTTCTGAGAGATCATTACTAATGCCTCCACAATCTCTACTGCTACCTCTTTCACAACCGTAGCGTACAGTTCATCTGGTCTGGGTGACTTGTGCACCTTTAGGTCTTTTAGCTTTTTGAGCACCTTCTCCCTTGTAATAGTAACTGTACTCACTTCTCTTTCTTCGTGCCCTTCAACCTCGGGCACACTGCTAGTGTCTTCCACAGTGAAGACTGATACAAAACACTCAATTAATTCATTTGCCATCTCCTTGTCCCCTGTTATTATTTCTCCGGACTCATTTTCTAGCTGTCCTATATCGACTCTTATCTCTCCTTTTTTTATTTACTTGATAAAGTTTTTTCTATCCACCGCGATATTGTTTGCTAGCTTGCTTTCATATTTCCTCTTTTCCCTCCTTTCTGTAGGTTTTTAAAAGCTTCCCAATCCTCTATCTTCCCACTAATTTTGCTTTGTTCTATGCCCTCTCTTTTGCTTTTACATTAGCTTTGACTCCCCTTGTCAGACATGGTTGTACTATATTGCTTTAGAATATTTCTTTGTTTTTGGAATACATCTATACTGCACCTTCCTCATTTTTCCCAGAAACTCAAGCCATTGCTGCTCTGTTGTCATTCCTTCCAGCAACTCCTCTCTCATACCTCTGCAATTTCCATTACTCTACTGAAATACTGCTATGTCTGACTTTACTTTCTCCTTATAAAATTTCAAGTCGAACTCAATCATACTGTTATCACTGCCTCCTACGAGTTCCTTTACCTCAAGCTCCCTAATCACCTCTGGTTCATTACATAACACCCAAACTAGTAAAAATGATCTCCTAGTAGGCCCAAAATGTCGACAGTGCTTCTCCCTATAGATGCTGCCTAGCCTGCTGTGTTCTACCAGCATTTTGTGTGTGTTGTTGCTTTAAAAAGTCATTTCTTAGGCATTCAACAAACACTCTCTTGAGATCCAGTACCAACCTGATTTTCCCAATCTACCTGCATATTAAAATCTTCCATGGCCATTATAACATTGCCCTTTAGACAACCTTTTCTATTTTCTGTTGTAATCTGTAGTCCACAGCCCATCTACCGGAGGCCTGTATATAACTGCCATCAAGGTCCTTTTACCCTTTCAGTTTCTTAACTCAACCCAGAAGGATTCAACATCTTCTGATCCTATGTCACATCTTTCTGATGATTTAATGCTATTCTTTACCAGCAGAGCCATGCCATCCCCATGCCTATCCTCCTATCCCTCTGATGCAATGTGTAACCCTGGACATTCAGCTCCCAAATGCAACCATCCGTCAGCCACGATTCCATGATGGCCACAACATCATACCTGACAATCTGTAATAGTGCAACAAGATCATCCACCTTATTTCTTATACTCCATGCATTGAGATATAACTCTTTGAGTTCTGTATTTGCTACCCTTTTTGATTCTGCATCCCTCATGCACTGATACTCACCCTGCTGGCTGCAATTTTGTCCGATCATCTGCCTGCCCTTCCTGACAGTCTGACTGAATGCTACCTTTGTGTTTTTTTTTCTATTAGTCCTATCCTGAGTCCCTATGCTCCTACCCCACTCCTGTCAAATTTGTTTAAATCCTCTCCAACAGCTCTAACAAACCTACCCACGAGAATATTGGTCCCCCTCTGGTTCAGGTGCAACCCGTCCCTTTTGTGCAGGTCATACCTCCTCCAGAAGAGATCCCAATGATTTAAGAACCTGAGGCCCTGCCCCCTGCACAAGCTTCTCAGCCACACATTTATCTGCCAAATCATTCTGTTTCTACCCTCACTGGCACATGGCACAGGCAGCAATCCTGAAATTACTACCCTGGAAGTTCTGTTTCTCAGCTTTCTGCCTAGCTCTCTAAATTCTCTCTTCAGGACCTCTTTGTTTTTCCTTCCTATGTCATTGATACCAATATGTACCAAGGCATCTGCCTGCTCTCTCTCCCTCTCCAAAATGCTGTGGGTGTAATCAAAGGTCTCCCTGACCCTGGCAACTGAGAGGCAACATAACATTCAGATGTGTCCCACTTATAACCATAGAATCCCCTGTCTGTTCCTCTGACTATTGAGTCCCCTCTCAATACCGCTCCCCTCTTCTTCTTTGCCTTCTACACCACAGACCCACAGTCAGTGCCAGTAACCTGGTTTCCGTGGCATTCCCTTGGGAGGTCATCCCCCACAACAGTATATTTAATATCGAGGGGAATGGCCGCAGGGGTGCTCTTTGCTAACTGCCTATTCAGCATCCTACTCTTTCTCCCGACAGTCACCCAGCTACCTGTCTCCTTCAACTTAGAGAGGCTACTTCCCTATAACTCCGAATTATGATCTCCTCATTCTCCTGTACAAGCTGGAGGTCATCCAGCTGCTGCTCCAGATCCCTAACACGGTCTTCAAGGAGCTTCAGCTGGATGCACTTCACGCAGATGTAGTTCCCTGGGAGAGCCTGGACTCCAACATCTGACATGAAGAACACACAATGGCCATTTAAATTATACTGACTCAGTAAGAAAAAAGGGAAACTTAACAGAAACTCACCTGGACAGCTTACCCAGAGCCAATGCTTCTTCTGAGCCGAAGCTTCCTTTGATCCAAAGCCCGACTCTCCCACTCTCACCATTGGCCCACTCCCAACAATGTCCGCTCTACTTCTCCCTTCTGCACTTTGCCCTGTGCTGCTCCTGCTGCTGATTGGGCAGCCGGAATGACACCGAAAGTTCATGAAAGTCTCCTTTCCAACGAGCGCCACCAACCTGTGAGAAACCTTCTCACCATGCACTGTTCCCACCACTGATTGGGCCACTGGAATGACACCAAACCTCCGTGAAACTCTCCTTTTAAACGAGCGCCGCTTACCCGTGAGAAACACCTTCGCTGTACGCTGCTCCCTCTGCTGACTCGGCCGCCGGAACGAATCATTTGCGTTAACAACACACCCGAGGATGTGCTGAGGGCAGCACAGGTAGAGCCACACATTCCGGCACCCACAATGCTCGGTAGAACAACACGGAATGCAACAAGCAACAAAACAAAACACAAAAACGAATCCCATTCCTCCCTCAAGTCCACCCGCGCACATACATAGTTCTCTAATCCCAAGACAGTCTACCTTCTTTGGCCTCCAGCTGCCAGCAGACTCAGATTCGGAGTCAGACACTGGAGACGCCATGGTAGCGGAGTGGTTAGCCCCATGCTGTTACAGTTCTGGCTGTCGGAGTTCGGAGTTCAATCCCAGCATCCTTGTAAGGAGCCTCTGTACGTTCTCCCCGTGCAATGCTTGGGCTTTCTGCAGGTCCTCCAGTTTCCTCCCACAGTCTAAGGATGTACTGGCTAAGTTATTTGGTCATTGTAAGTTGTTCTCTATTTAGGTTAGGGCTATGTTTAGGTTGCTAAGTGATGCAGCTTGAAGGGCTGGAAGGGCCAGTCCTGTGCAGTATCTCTCAATTACGGTAAATAAGTATTTCACGTTGACTACCCCAGTAGCTCTGGAATGATAACTGTGAGCTAAGGTGAACCGTGAAATAAATAAGAACAAAAGAACAGAATAAAGCATAAGGATATTAAAGCAGCAATCGCTAATGAATTATAGTCTATCATTGTCTGAAACAAGCAAGTACCTTGGCCAATGAAAAGCTCAGGAGCACAGCATTGTGCATAACAATGGGCAGGAGACAATAGAGAGCAGATATCAGAAAACGTCCCCTCTATATTTTTTTTTACAGCTGCGCAGACCAGCTATCTATCAAGAAATGTTTGCATGCACTGAAAACTGTGCAGTATTTTATATGTAAGAAAATTCCAATTGCGCGGCACAAAGGTTATGTGCATGGGAGCATTTCAGTTATGGCACGGACACACAGCTTATAGGGAACAGTGACGTCAAATCACAAAATCTTATTATCAAATCATGAATACTATATACAACCTTGGGATTCTTCTCCTTACAGGCAGCCACAAAACACAGTCTTCCCACTTATTTAACACTCATTTCAGATAGTAGTAGGTTAATTTGAAAAGATACGTATCTGCGTCACACAAATGAAGACAACTTGTTTCCCTCCTCAACAAAAAAGACATAATAAGTGCTCGCTCACTATCTAATGTGTGATATATATTTTAAACTCAGTTTACAATCTGACAAACAGATCCTTCCATGAAAGGTTTAATAGGGAAATAACATTCAGAAGGAAATTAAACATGGAATGCAGAAACGGCACAAACTGATGATAATTGCATTTAAAAACTTGGCTTATCAAATTGAATACTGAAAATAATAGGAGAGCCAAACATAAGAGATAGTAGCAGAATTTGTCCCACATTTAATTATGGCTGTTTTCCCTCTCAAACCCTGCCTTCTCCCCGTAACCTGTGACACCCTGATTAAACAAGACCGTATCAACCTCTGGTTTAAATATATCCAGTAACATGACCTCCACAGCTGTCCGTGGCAATGAATTCCACATAGTCACTACCGTTCAGCTAAAGCAGGGGTTCCCAACCTGGGTCCACAGTACCCTCAATTAATGGTAGGGGTCCACAGTATAAAATAGTTGGAAACCCCTGGGCTAAAGAAATTCTTCTGCATCTCTGTTTTAAATGGACACCCCTCTATTCAGAGGCTGTGCCCTCTGGTCCTAAACCACCCACTGCACTACAGTAAAGATCCTCTCCGCATCCACTCTTTCTAGGCCTTTCGATATTCGAAACATTTCACAGCAAGTTAACCAAGATAAAAGCAGCTGATGACAAGACCTAAATAGAAAGATAAATAAAGTTTATTGTCTTTCAGCTCTTTAAATATTAATGAAAGAAGATCCTGTTAGGTCCATTAGATTCCGAGACTGAATTCCTGACATGTTCTCCTGGGACATAATACGGCACATCTTGAGTACAAATTCCTAAAATATATCCTGTGATTTTCCTATCATATCAAAGTACATTTATTATCAAAGTATGTATACTATATACAACCTTGGGATTCTTCTGTGTACAGGCAGCCACAAAACAAAGAAACCCAATAGAACCCATTGAAAAAAGAACACTCCCAGACACCAAAAGTGCAGAAAAAACAAATAGTACAAATAATACAAGTTAGGAAATAGCATTCAGCAATGCTAGTCATGAAAGTGAGTCCACAGCCACAAAGCCACATTGGTAATTTGAAGAACACAATATCCTTCCACATTTTCTTTGAGGTTCCAAAAGGTAATGTGTCACCTTCGAACTTCCAGATATAATATACAAAGCCTTTCACCTTCCTAGTTTATTAAAGTCAGATACCATAGAACACTACAGCACAGTACAGGCCCTTCAGCCCTCCATGTTGTGCCGACCCATATAATCCTTAAAAAAAAGTACTAAACTCACACTACCCCATAACCCTCCATTTTTCTTTCATGCATATGCCTGTCCAAGAGGCTCTTAAATACCCCTAATGCTTTAGCCTCCACCACCATCCCTGGCAAGTCATTCCAGGCACTCACAGCCCCCTGTGTAAAAAACTTACCCCTGATGTCTCCCCTAAACTTCCCTCCCTTAATTTTGTACATATGCTCTCTGGTGTTTGCTATTGGTGTCCTGGGAAACAGGTACTGACTATCCACCCCATCTATGCCTCTCATAATCTTGTAGACCTTTATCAAGTCCCCTCTCATTCTTCTACGCTCCAGAGAGAAAAGTCCCAGCTCTGCTAACCTTGCTTCATATGACTTGTTCTCCAATCCAGGCAACATCCTGGTAAATCTCCTCTGCATCCTCTCCATAGTTTCCACATCCTTCCTATAATGAGGTGACCAGAATTGAACACAATACTCTAAGTGCAGTCTCACCAGAGATTTTTAGAGTTGCAACATGACCTCTCTACTCTTGAACTCAGTCCCCCTGTTAATGAAGCCTAGCATCCCATAGGCCTTCTTAACTACCCTATCAACCTGTGCAGCGACCTTAAGGGATGTATGGATTTGAACCCCAAGTTCCCTTTGTTCATCCACACTCTAATTAGTAATCTAATTAGTAATCACACTCTAAGTAATTGACTGTTAATCTTGTACTCAGTCTTCTGGTTTGTCCTTCCAAAATGCATCACCTCACACTTGTCCAGATTGAACTCCATCTGCCATTTTTCTGCACAACTCTGCAGCCTGTCTATATCCTCTTGTAACCTTCGACCACCTACAGCTCCATCCACAACTCCTCCAATCTTCGTGTCATCCGCAAACTTACTTACCCATCCTTCCGCCTCTACATCCAGGTCTTTTATAAAAATCACAGATAGCAGGGGTCCCAGGACAGATCCCTGCGGCACTCCACTAGTCACCGAATTCATACAATCTATGAATGAATAATTGGAATACATACCAGAGCCAACATGGAAACTAAGTGCAACATTGTGAGGCCCTACAAATACAGTACCTTTACAGTGAGTCATCTGCTTTTTATCAGTGACCTTGCTTGAGGGATAAATGTTGGACTGAGTACCTTGAGGGAGATCCCTTGAAGCTTGATGAGGCCCTTGAGACATTTTATTTCTTCATGAGAGGCACATTCAGTTCCAGCCAATCAACTTACTAAGACATAGGAGCAGAATTAGGCCATTCAGCCCATCAAGTCTGCTCTGCCATTCCATCATGACTGATTTATTATCCCCCTCAATCTCACTCTGCTGACTTCGCCCCCTAACTTCTGACACCCTTACTTATAAAGAATCTATCAACCTTCACTTTAAATATCCAGTAACTTGTGCTCCACAGCTGTCTGTGATAATGGATTCCACAGAATCACCACTCTCTGGCTAAAGAAATTCCTCTCCATCTCTGTTCTAAAGGGAGGGATATCCTTACATTCCGAGGCTATGTCCTTTCATCCTAGACTCAACCACTCTCCATGTCTACGGCCTTTCAATATTCCATAGGATTCAAAGAGATCGCACCCCCCTATTCTTCTGAATTCCAGCGAGTATAGGCTCGGAGCCACTAAATGTCCAGTGAGCTCAAGTTGATCTTCTGAGCAGATGTCAGGGAGAGGGTGGAGGCTTCATCGTCATCACCGAATCCAGAAGTAAAACACAAATGGACTGGGGTATTTGCAATTGGCTCCCGAGTTCTGTGGCTGCCATGGAGACATACGCAGCGCAGCCTGGACGGTAAGATAATTACTTTGTTTGTTTATTTATACTTGCAGTGCATAATATGCCCATGCTGCCCAGCAAACCCCAACAAACCCTGATCTTAACCCTAAACTATACACAAGAGTGATGTATAAACTTCTTACAGAGGACACTGGGATTGAACTCTGAACTCCGATGCTGTGAACAGTGTTTCGATAACTGCTACGCTACCATGGCACCCAAGAGGTTGTTTATCAGACAGCGAAAAGCAGTTGGGTGGCCTTTGATAGTAGTGATCTGTCCAAAGGCTAACAAGGACACCCAGACATTAGTCTTCAAGATCTGCTGCATGAGGCCTAGTTACCATTCACTCAAAGTGCTGCCTGAGGCCTGGTCACAATTCACTCTGCTTTGACATGTAACTGTGACAATGAGGTGACATAACATAGCCATAAAATGCAAATGGACTCTGGGTAATGCTCAGACAACAGGATAAACCAACCAAGAGCCAGACCATTGTTTATGGTAGCATAGCAGCGCAGGACGTCAGATATCAGAATTCAGTTCTAGCATCCTGATGCACCATCAATAACTCTCAGAGATGTGAGGCGAGATATAGGCTTTTATTGGCTGGAAGAAAGAACAAGCATCAATTGACCACCACACTACATCCTGGAGACTGAGGCCGGGGGGGTGTCTCCAATCGCCTTTATACCGGGGTCCGTGGGAGGAGCCACAGGAGCAGTCAGCGGGGTGGGGGGGGGGCGTGTCCAGACAGGTATATGTAGTTCACCACATATCCTCTATAAGGAGTTTGTACATCTTCCCCATGGAATACATGCATTTTCTCCAGATGCTCTGGTTTCAGAGTGTCATGAGAATGTAGAATGAGCTGCCAGCACAAGTGGTGGATGCAAGGTCAATTTCAACAGTTAAGAGATGTTTAGATTGGTACATGGATAGGAGGGATATGAAATGCTATGGTCAGGGTGCAGGTCGATGGGACTAGGCAAATTAATGGTTTGGCATAGACTAGATGGGCTGAAAGGCCTGTTTCTGTTCTGTAGAGTTCAGTTCTGACTCTATGATTTATAATAGCAAACTGAGTCCTTTGTATACTTAGTTAACAGAGCTGATTGGAAGTAAAGTTCAATGTTCATGAATCCTATTGCTAATGTGAGGGGGCATAATTCTATTTATGCCCAGCAACTTCCAATTTAACCCTAGCCTAATCAATGGACAATTTACAATTAACCTACGAACCGGTATATCTTGGAATGTGGAGGAACTGGTGCAACCAGAGGAAAGCCACACATTCCACGGGAGGATGATACAGCCTCTTTACAGACATCAGGATTGAATCTGAACTCAATGCTCTGAGCTATAGTAGCATTGTGCTAACTATCTTGCTACTGTAGTGGTTAGCACGACAATTGGAGGACATCATTGGTAAGATCATTTTTACACAGAGCAGTTAGTGGAATGCACGGCCGGAGGGTATTGATAGAGGCAGGTACATAGAATATTACAGCACAGTACAGGCCATTCAGCCCACAATGTTGTGATGAACTTTCAACCTAATCTAAGATCAATCTAACCCTTCCCTCCTGCATTATCCTAGATTAGGGACATTTAATAAACTCGTAGATAGGCTCATAGATGAGAGAAAAATGGAGGGTTATGTAGAAGGGAATGGTTAGATTGATCGTAGAGTAGGCTAAAAGGTCAACACAGTCCTGTGGGCCAAAGAACCTGCACTGTATTACATTGTTCTATGTAATTTTCTAAATTATCAATATTAATCACATGATTAAATTAACTATAACTTAATACGCAAACATTTTAAAAATCCGGATAATATATTTTAAGTTAAAGCTAACTTGAAACCTACCTTTTTTCCTCACAGAAGTACCTCTCCACTGAAGTAAGTGTTGCTGCTGAACTTTTGCCATGCTTACTACGATTTAGGCAAGGTCACACCTGCTGTGCAGCAGTCCCACACTATTGCAAGCACACAAAACACTGGAGGGATTCACCAAACAAGAGATGGGTCTCAGTCCAAAACATTGACTGTTTATTCTTTCCAGGATTTAGTGTGTGCTAGAGGAACTCAGCAAGTCAGGCAACATCTATGGACAGAAATGAACAGTCAACACTTGGGGCCGAGATCTTTCATCAGGACTGGAAAGAAAGGAGGCAGAAGCTGGTACAAGAAGCTTGGGGGATGAGGAGGAGCACAAGCCAGTAGGAGAGAAGTGATAGATGAGTCCAGGTGACCGGGGGGAGGGGGGGGAGATGATATAAGAAGATGGGAGGTGATAGGTGGAAAAAGTAAAGAGCTGAAGAACAAGGAATCTTATAGGAGAGGAAAGTAGATGGTGGAAGAAAGGGAAGGAGGGGAACCAGAGGGAAGTCATCGACAAGGAGAGGATTACAAGCTGGAGGACAATAGGTGAGTCCAGGTGAGAGGGAAATGAAGGGCATACTTCACAAAAATCAACCCATTAGATTCTTGAGTCAGCCAGGTGAACTGCAAAAGTCTCCAAGCATTTACTGTTCCATGTTATTACGTAAAATGACACACTAATGTGCCCCTGTTTCTCTTCGATTAGTGAAAGGAGTAGGGGAAAATTAAGGGCCAGTAAATGTACATGCAAGGAACTCCAGTCTGGATGTCTGCTTAGTATTGTCAATAATTGAATGTGCTAGTTTGACCTCTGAACTTAGGCTTTTGACCTTGAAACCACAAATGTAAATGCATTGTCAAGACAAGAAACTATTTGTGACCTGCATATTTGCCCTTTGCCCAATGTATTTGATTTTCAAACATCATTTATCTTCATTTTGTGAAGATGTCAATCTTTTAGAGTTGCTGTGTTTGATCAGTTATAAGTTACACATTCACCGGAGAAAGCATTTTTTAAAAATCTTGACAGATGAGACTTCCTTTCCATACATGAGAGGTCTGCATGAACATAGTGACGAAGGGTTTATTAAAGAATTAACTTGCTGAAAAAAACAGGTATCAAAACCAAGGGCTGTAGTTTGAAATGAGGTTAGTGAACCCCTTGTGGGGGGGGGGGGAGTATTTCTGTTCTCTTGATCATAAATACAATGACTAGGTCATCATGCATTATCACACAAACTCCAGGCAATGGAAGATTCAAAGAGCGTTCTTTGTAAACCAGCACACAAAATTTATTGGAATCCCTTGAATTCAGTGATAAGCCTTTCAAATATTACACAATAATTTCATTGTAGGATGGATAAATACATTGGTCAAGTACAATTGCCAAAACATTTGGAATGCTTCAATGATATTTGAATTGAAAATAGCTTTTGTTGGATTTATTTCATTTTCTGTATTCTCAGTTTGCCTTTGCTTGTCAATCTTTGTGTGTAGATTTTCATTGATTCTATTGTAATCCTTTGTTCTGCTGTAAACGCCTGCAAGAAGTGAGTCTCAGGGTTGTATATGGTGACACATATGTACTTTGATAATAAATTTACTTTGACCTTCGAACTTTGAAAGCAGGTTGATTTTCAGAGATGAGGAATTTGCTTCAGGCAAATATTTTATTCATAAAGTATTAAGAAACCATCAAAATGATCTGTTAATTAGAACTTACTAGATGAAGCAAAATTTCAAATGAAGTATTCAAACAGAAATTTCACTGAGTGCCCATTTCTGCTGACGTGCTCGTTTAACTGGATTTTCAAAGCGTAGACGTAATTCAAAAGGGAAAATGCTGCGTTCACTGTTTTTAATTTTATTTTATTGAAAGCATCTTTACTGATAAGTCATTCAGTGAGGGCAATCATCACATTGTGTCAAGATTCTAGAGAGCCGCAGCATATCAATGCTACTGTGGCAATACAACAGTGGAATTAAGCTACAAAGAACAGTTGCAGTTGCTGGTATTTAGCAGAGCAGTCTTCTTTTAGCTGTATAATTGCTCTCCTCTCTATGGATAAAAGACATTTTATTTGCTTTGAAATGCCCCGAGACTGGCAAGTTGCCCAGAAAGTCCTTGAAAACTGGCCCTTGAGAACTAGAGCGGCATCAAAAAAAAGCTACATTAAATCCACTTTGTCTGATCTCTTCTTAGTCCACTCAAGGACACGCTCATGGAAATAGCTGCAGAGGTTTGTACCGTTAGTACAAGCTGCGGCTTGCTCATCAAGATAATGACGGATTGCTTTTAAACTTGCAGAGAACTGGATTGAGATGAATGGCTTGTTTGGCTTCTTACTCAGCAGTCCTGCGTTTTCTTTTTAGTTTATCATCGCATACTTTTCACATCCATAGGGAGATTAGAATTCTTTGGGAAATGGAAATTGTTAATACACATCCATCAAGAGACACGACTGAACAAAGATAAACAATATGGATGGTACATTTCATTTTTCTTCAAAATCCAATAGAAAATGACACATTTTTCAAATAGTCAGTAAGAGATTAAAAATAAAGAGCAAATTTCACAATTTATTGATATGCATGAAGCCAATTTAAGCACTCTTCTTCATTAGGCTAATGTGTATATAAGGCAGTTGAAATGCCAAAGCACCACAGAATTTAGTACAAACTTAAATTCCATTACCTGGTCGGTATTAATTGCTTACCGAGCGCGGGGATTCTTCCCAAGGGTGTTATATGTTTCCTCTGTCATTTCACTAACTATTCTGTCTAGACGAACCTAAAGCCCTTAATCCACCATTGGGATCAATAATCTGCACAATAATTCAGTCCTAATAATTAGCTTTCACTTAAACACAATTGGTCATTTCACTGTGAACTGCAGTACAAAATGATAATGAAATAATTAAAAAGACAGATAAAAGGAAGGCTTAGCAGGAAAGAAGCTGTAATGTCCAATTAACAATACTTCTATTCAACCTTTTATTCCAGCCACTTCCTCACAGGTTTTTTTTAACTAATACTTAAACAATTCTCATTTTAAATACAACATTAATTACTTTGTCCATTGCTCTTAACAGTGACGATCGAGACATGCTGTAGCACCTAAGTGCGATAACAAGGTGCGAGCTTTCACAGACGTGACCTTGTGTGTCTAATGAACACTGCCTGGATATCCAAGGGGTGCAATCTATACCCCTGCTTCATTTCCTTTCAACACTTTCAAGATTTGATGACACAGTAGTTTGGAGGTTAGCGTAAGACTATTACAGCACCAGTGACCCAGATTCAATCCCCCGCTGTCTGAAAAGAGATTGTATGTTTGCATGGGTTTCCTCTCGGTGCTCTGGTTTCCTCCCACATCTCAGAAACAAGGTAATAGTTATAGTAAATTTATAGGATGCCATTGTAGTGCGGTGGTTAGTGCAACACCATTACAGCTTGGGACATTTCAATTCCTGCCGCTGGCTATAAGCAGTTTGTACGTTCTCCCCGTGACCATGTAGGTTTCCTTTGGGTGCTCCGGTTTCCTCCCTCAGTCCAAAGATGCACTGGTTAGTCAGTTATTTGGTCATTCTAATTGTGCCATGATCAGGTGAGGGTTAAATCGGTAGGTTGCTGGCCAGTGCAGCTGGAAGGGCCTGTTCTGCACTATATCTCCAAATAAATAAATTAATTAAACAAATAACGTTTAAACCACAAAATTTTCACAACTAGACACACATTTGTCACATCTGCACTGCAATGCTTGAACTAGCTTAACTCTATGAATGAATAATATTTGCAGTCTTATGAGGAAAAGTTGAGCAAACTAAGGCCTTCCTCATTGGAGGGAAAGAGATTGAGAGGCAAATTGATAGAGGTGTACAAGATGATAAGAGGCATAAATTGAGAGGATAGCCAGAGACTTTTTCGGGGGAAGGAAATGACTGACATAAGGGGATAACTTTAAGGAGGTTGGAGGAAAGTATGGGGGAGATATCAGTGGTAAGGTTTTATACAGAGATTGGTGGGTGCATGGAACATGCTGCCATGAGTAGTGGTAGAGGCAGATAATTTGGGGTATTTGAAGAACTCGTAGATAGGAACATAGATGACAGAAAAATAGAGGGCTGTTTAGGAGGGAAGGTTAGATTGATCATAGGTGAAATGGTCAGAACAATATTGTTGACTGAAAGGCCTGTATTGAGCTGTAATGTTCAATGTTGTATTGATTAAAAATCATAGGAACTAACATGAACTGTAGGTGTTCAGCCCTTCACACCTGCTCCACTCTTCAATAACATCATGGTGATTGCTTTTTACCAAACGGCTGCTTTCCTGCTTTCAGTTCAGAATCAGAATCAAAATCTACTTGGTATCACTGACATATGTCATGAAGTTTGTAGTTTTGCAATAGGAGTATATTGGATTGCATAAAAATTGCTGTGTTTCGATGAAAACATAGGGGAAAATTATTGAATAGTACTAAAAGAAAGCAAATAAGTGAGGTAGTGTTAATGGGCTCATGGACCATCAGAAATCTGATTTCAGAGGGGAAGCAGCTGTTCCTAAAACATTGGGTGTGTCTTCAGGCTCCTGTACCTCCACCCTGCTGATGGTAATGAGAGGAAGACATGTCTTGGATCTTTCACTTGCTCATATGATTCCCTCAAAGTCAAAGAAGTTTATCGTTCTCTGTAGGAAAATATACCCAGACACTGAATCTCCGCAGCCTTCTTGGGTAGAGAATTCTGAAAATTCAATTCCCTCTGTGTGAAATAATTTCTTCTAACTTCTGTCCTGAATTTGTTTGTGCTATATAGCATGTGCCATGCTATATGATGTGGGCTGTCATGGTCTACCCATGACTATGATTGGTGTTGGTAAATTTTTCCACAGGAGTGGTTTACCATTGTCTTCTTCTGGGCGGTGTCTTTACAAGATGAATGGCACAGCCATTATCAATACTCTTCAGAGATTGTCTATCTGGTATCAGTGGTCGCATAACCAGGACTTGTGATATGCGTCAACTGTTCATACGGCCATCCGCCACCTACTCTTTTGACTTCACATGACCCTGATTGAGGGGCTAAGCAGGTGATACACCTTGCCCAAGGGTGATCGGCAGGCTAGCAGAGGGAAAGAGCGCCTTACACCTCCTTTACTAGAGATGTATCTCCACCCCGCCCCCCCGATGTTTCAAAGGTACATTTAATGTCAGAGAAATGTACACAATTTACTTTTTCTTCGCAACCATCCACAAAAACAGAGGAGTGCCCCCGAAGAATGAACAGCAGTTAAATGTTAGAACCCCAAAGTACCCCCCCCCAAGCTCCCTTCCCTCCCGTGCGTGAGCGGCAGCAAGCAATGATCTCCCCTCCCCCCACTGGCAAAAGAAAGCATCAGCACCCACCACTAAACACTCAAGCGTGAGCAAAGCAACAGTAAAGACTTGCAGTACTCCAAAGACTACTTGTTTACCCAGCATTTGACATACCAGATCTCTCTCTCTCTCTGTGACCCCAATAAGGGAGAAAGAGATGTCTCAGTTTCACAGCGAGAGGGGAGACATAACAAACAAATCGCTGGTTTACGATGTTATTATCACTTTTTCCGAGCTCTGTGCCCAAAGATCTCGGGTCTCTGGGCACACAGCCAGAGATCTTCTGATACCCCCAACGTCACACCAATCTCCTGCCATGACACCGACCTTCGATCCGCCCATCTCCAGAGCCATGAGATCTCAGTCCTCCAAAGGCGAGCAGCGCTCTCAGGCCGAGCCCTTGGCGTGCCGAACAACAGCCAGTTATGAAACCCTGAGAGCGGGTCCCATTCCCACAAAGAACCATAGTTAGCATGTAATTCCTGGTCAGGGTCTTCAAAAGAATCCTAAAAGGGAAAAATAGAGATAGTAACGATGGAAATATAGCTGTTTCCAAAGATGCAGGCAAAGGAGTCGCTGTTAGGTGCCATTAACCTCCTAAACTTAGCCTTCTTCTTTTGTGATTTATTTTAAGATTGTAACCCTTGGTTCCAGACAGATAAAACATTGTTACTACATCTATATAGTCAAGTCCTGTAAGATCTTGGTTGTTACAATATGATTAACTCTTAATTTTCTAAACTCAGTGAAGAACGGTCCTTCTCCACTTAAGCATTGTTGTTTTTGTTGTTGAGTGCTGTCGAGTCGCCATCAGTTCATGTCGATCCTATAGTGAAGTTGTCCGCAGGGTTTTTGTAGCAAACTACAGAAGTAGGTTGCCAGGCCTTTCTTCCACACTGATACACAGATACTGCTGCTGCCCAGATTGGGAGCCGGCCGGATTCGAACTCAGGACCACTTACCCCAAAGTCCAGTGCTGATGCCACTACGCCACCAGCCAGCCCAAACGTTATTACTACTGATCGAGGTTTGATTTCTGCCACCGTCTAAAAGGAGTTTGTACTTTTTCCCCATGGCCATGTGAATTTCCTCCTGGCGCTCCTGTTTCCTCGCACATTTCAAAGACATACCGTATGGGTTAGGGTTATTAAGTTGTGGGCATGCTATAGAGGTGTGGTGATACTTGCCCAGCACAATGCTCACCGATTTGATGCAAACAATGCATTTCTTTATTTTGTTTCGATGTACTTTTAAAAAATAATCTTTCTTTTCACTGCCCATAAAGTAATCCCTTAGTCAGTATGTCCAGCCCGCCACCCATTGAAGAGTGTACTGGATCAGTTACAGCTTGGAGCATCAGAGTTCAGAGTTCAAATCCGGCGCCATCTGTGAGGAGTTTCTGCATCTTCCCCATTTTCTCGGGGTGCTCCATTTTCCTCCCACAGTCCGAAGCAAACTAGTCTCAAATTAACCTACTAACCGGTATGCCTTTTGACTGTGGGAGGAAACCAGAGCAGCCGGAGGAAACCCATGCCCTCACAGGAATGGTAAACAAACGTAATAGAGACAGTGTCGGAATTGAGCTCTGAGCTCAGACACCCTGAGCTGAATAGCATTGGGTTAACCGCTGCACTACTGTGGTAAAGATATCACATCAGACAGGGCGCATTTGAACCAAAGTCAAACTTCAGAGCTGTAATGGATGCTTCAATTGGATAGGTTTTGCAAGAAAACGAATAGCTGTAATATTATTATCATATGCTTATTAGCAAGAAACATAGTCTCATGCTCATTATATTTCTAAAGGTTTTTTTTAGACGTTTTCGATGAGATATGGTTTCTTTCATGCTTCACTTAATAATGCTTTTTTTTCCAGAATCATTCAGAGAAAGCAAAGTGTGGCCCAGACAATTAAGTAATAAGTCACACACATTTACAATTATTTTTATTTCACTTCAGTGAATTATCACTTTGGGACAGCATAAATGTCACTAACAACCATAAAATAGAAGAGGGGTATTCTGCCAGAAATAAGAGTCGCTTCCTCAAGAATGACATTGAACTTTTGGAAAGGCTTATGGGGATTAACAGTGCACTGGCTGTAAAAAAAAAGTAAAATATTTAAACCTTTTGCACTAGTTGTATTCATTATACATCAGTATATATTACCATAATTTATGTTTTAATTTAACATGAAATAAATGAATATTTGTGATTTTGTGATAAATTAACATAACTGAATTGAATGACTATACCTGGACTCTTTTGATTTTGTCTTTTACACTCTGTGTTTTTCACTTACATTTTGTTACTGTTTGTGCAACTTATCATTTTTGTGCAGAGTGGTTTGATGTTTTTCTTTGAATGGGTTCCATAGTTTTTGTGGCTGTCTATAGGGAGGTTGAATCTCAGGCTTGGATACTGCATACAAACTTTGATAATAAATGTAGCTTGAATCTTATAATTATGACCGCTTTACTTCTACTTCCTGTACCTCTTGTTCCTAATAAAGTGGCCTCAGAGTCTATGTTCATGCTCTTCTGCTACTGTAGCCCATCCATTTCGAGTTTTGCTATGTTATGCATTCAGAGATGCTCTTCTGTACACCACTGTTGTAATGTGTGGCTATTTGAGTCACCGTCACCTTCCTATCAGCGTGAACCAGTCTGACCATTCTCCTCTGACCTCTGTCATCAACAGAAGTGCCGCTCTCTGGATGTTCTTTTGTTTCTAGTACCATTCTCTGTAAACTCTACATACCACCGTGCTTGAAAATCCCAGGAGATCAGCAGTTTCTGAGATACTCAAACCAACCCATCTGGCATCAACAATCATTCTATGGTCAAAGTCACTTAGATCACATTCTGATGTCTGGTCTAAACAACAAATGAACTCCTTGACCATGTTTGCATGCTTTTATGTACTGAGTCGCTGCCACGTGATTGGCTGATGAGATATTTGCTTAAACGATCAGCCGTACATCATACAGTGGTTACTGAGTGTATACTGGTTTGAATTTTCCAATCCATGTTGTGTCACAAATGAGTTAATCAGCACTTCAGCAATGGGTTAAAGTGTAAATTTTTTTAAAAAAGCAGGTCAGGCATCATTTAGGCAGGGAAAGATGCACAATCAAGCCTATGAATCTATAATCAAAAGAGTGGGAAAATTAATTAAAAGTTGAGTGGAAAAGTTTAAAGATTATCATGCCATTTCAAAGTCATTTTGCTGAAAAAGTAATGGTGTTGAATATGAAAATTGCCCAGCAACTTGTTATATCCTCCAATTTACATAGTTTCCTCTTCACACAATTTACAGGTCAAAAATTATTAAAAATATGCAGCAACATGTCTAACTAATTGTGGAAAAACACAAGATGCTCTGACCCTGTAAAATCCATTATTTTAAAAAATGAATATAATTCCATTGGTTGTTAATTCAATAACACTGTTTTATCATTCTGTTAATAGAAGTTCCTGAAGGTTGTTATAGTAGGTAGGATAGGGGTGGGGTTTCGTGGGGACAAGCTCTCACTACCTATTAAATGCTCCCAATGGTGTGTACCTCAAACAGCCTCTGTCAACCAAGACCAGCTCCTGGCCTTCACAGGCTACTAAGCCTGGCGGAACCATTTCTACCGACAGCAGAAAGGGCAAAGACAGGGTACAGGTGTCTTAAAACCAGTCACTTTGAGCAGATGGGGCTCATCAGCTCATCTAGGACAGGGGTCACCAAGCTTTTTTGCACAGTGAACCAGTTTAATATTGACAATATTCTTGCAGACCGGCCGCCCACCGGGTGTTG
The DNA here is from genome assembly GCF_048418815.1 of Hemitrygon akajei. Classification (NCBI taxonomy): domain Eukaryota; kingdom Metazoa; phylum Chordata; class Chondrichthyes; order Myliobatiformes; family Dasyatidae; genus Hemitrygon; species Hemitrygon akajei. The sequence continues at coordinate 5,522,539 of NC_133125.1, forward strand.
GGGGGGGTTGTTAATCAAGGCCGGAATACAGCGATACTCAGAGGGGGTTCCTTATGTCCAGTCTATTCCGCAATTTAGTTTTCATGGCTATCAGCACTTGCTTCTGTCCCGCTTGCTCACGTTTTTTCGCTCAAAAAATTCAACGGGTGTGTCTTTAAGTGCAGGGTGCTTGGACTCAAGGTATTGAAGCAGTTTTGAGGGCTTCATTGCCTTATTAGACAGCCTCTGGGTCCGAACTCCCGCCCGCCACCAGATGCTTTGGCCAGGTGCAGCTGGTCATGGGTGGGTGAGAGGACAAGGTCAGGGCCGGAGGTCCCCGTGTCGGGGCCGCGGTGGTCGCAGTCTGGAGAGCGAGGACGAGTGCGACAGGGCGCGTGCCCGCCCCCTTGTAGGTAGGTAGGATCTATTGGCCGACAAAAGATTAGCTCGAGGGATGACTTTCAGTAGATCGCAGTGAGGTAGCTGCTCTGCTACTTACGAAACCTTGAGCCGGAATTAAGTCGTCTGCGAATATTGTAGCACTGGGTTCCCCACAATCATTTGGTGTGGTAAGCAGGTTCAGAGGTGGCGCTCATCTGTCCGCACTCCAGGCCAGTAGCGACGGCACTTCTCGCCAGCCGGTTACCCGAGGCCAACCAGTGATCTCTGGTGCGAGTGTATCACTGCGTTTAGTTGACTGATGACCTCGCATGCGTTCAAGTTCAATGGTGGGTGTGACAGGGAATAAGGAAAGGTGCAGCTGACTCATATCGTTTCTTTGCGGCCCGGTACTGGTCCACGGCCCGGTGGTTGGGGACCACTGATCTAGGAGAAGGGAAACTTTGATCTCAAACCCTTGCTACCTTGTAGTTACCTCCACTCATGAGGAAGGCTTCAGGAGCAAACTCTGAGGAAAAACTCTGGAGCTGGAGTCCCTTAGGCAGTTGTATATTGAGTTCACACTGACTGGCAATCTTGGAATACCACTGGTACCAAAGTGTATCGGTCTCTGCCGTTTCTTTGGATTCATCAGCTGCGTGGAGAGGGGAGCCTGCTACATGGGCAACAGCCTGCTCTCCATATCCTACTGCCCTGGCTTGCGTGTTGGCTTACAGATCATGTCGGACAGCTAAGATGCAATATCTATGGTTGACCCTGACCAATGGAGGGCCTCAATGATAGAAGGTTCCCTCAGAAGTTAAACTGATGGGGAATGAACATAGTAAGATATAGTTTAGTGTGAACTGAGGAGGAACATTCAGAAGATTGGAAGTGTGGGCGAATTGCAGAGATATTTAAGAAGAGAATTCCAGCGCGCTTTGCTGAGGCAGCTTAAGGCTTTGTGGCGAAAGATGATTCAAAGAGAAGAGGGCTGCAGCGCAACTTTAAATTCACAATAAAGTGCATTTGTGGGAGTTGCTCCTGAGGAACAGAAGGGCATAAAGAGGGGAGAAATTAAAAAAGATAAAAACAGAGAATAGATGATATTATAAAATAAAATATTATGTTGGAAAAAATACACAGGGTACCTGTATATCTTCCACTGATATATACACTTAATGGATACTTTATTACAAACATTGTGTAGCTAATAAAGTGGCCACCGAGAGTAAATAATTTATAATTATACACTATAAATTATAATTTCATGTAATTTCTTCGTATATGCAGTGCCTATAAAAAGTATTCACTCCCCACAGAAGTTTTCATGTTTTATTGTTTTACAACATTAAATCACAATGGATTTAATTTGGCTTTTTTGATATTGATCAACAGAAAAATACTCTTTTGTGTCCGAGTGAAAAAAGATCTCTACAAAGTGATCTAAATTAATTACAAATATAAAACACAAAATAATTGATTGCATAAGTATTCACTCCCTTTAATATGACACATCAAATCATCACTGGTGCACACACTTGGTTTTAAAAATCACGTAATTAGTTAAATGGAGATCTGTTTTTGGAGACCTGTGTGCGGTCAAGATGTTTCAATTGATTGTAGTAAAAATACACCTTTAACTGGAAGGTCCAGCTGTTGGTGAGTCAGTATCCTGGCAAAAACTACACCATGAAGACAAAAGAACACTTCAAGCAAATCCGTGAAAAGGTTATTGAAAAGCACACGTCAGGAGATGGGTACAAAAATATTTCCAAGTCACTGAATATCCCTTGGAGTACAGTTAAGTCAATCATCAAGAAATGGAAAGAATACAACGCAACTGTAAAGCTGTCTAGAACAGGCCGTCCTCAAAAACTAAGTGACTGTGCAAGAAGGGGACGAGTGAGGGAGGCCACCAAGAGACCTATGACAACTCTGGAGGAGATACGAGCTTCCGTAGTTTAGAGGGGAGAGACTGGGCATACAACAACTGTTGCCCGGGTGCTTCACCAGGTGCAGCTTTATGGGAGAGTGGCAAAAAGAAAGCCACTGTTGAAAAAAACTCACATTAAATCTCCGCTAGAGTTTGCCAGGAGTCATGTGGGAAACTTTAAAGTCAGCTGGAAGAAGGTTCTGTGATCTGATAAAACCAAGATTGAGCTTTCTGCTCATCAGACTAAATGCTACATTTGGTGTAAGCCCAACATCGTACATCATCAAAAACACACCATCCCTACCCTGAAGCATGGTGGTGGCTGCATCATGCTGTGGAGATGCTTCATTGCATCAGGCCCTGGAAGGCTTGTGAATGTCGAGGGTAAAATGAATGTAGCAAAATACAGGGAAATCCTGGAGGAAAACATTTGCAGTCTGCAAGAGAACTGCAACATGGGAGAAGATTTGTTTTCCAGCAAGACAATGCCCCCCTGCCCCCCAAGCATAAAGCCAAAGCTACACAGGAATGGCTTAAATACAACAATGTCATGGAGTGGTAAAGTCAGAGTCCAGACCTCTATCCAATTGAGAATTTGAGGCTGGATTTGAAACGGTCTGGCCATTCATGATCCCCATGCAATCTGACAGAGCTTGAGCAGTTTTGTAAAGAAGTCTGGGGAAAAATTGCAGTGTCCAGATGTGTAAAGCTGATAGAGACCTATCCACACAGACTCAAGGCTGTAATTGCTGCTAAGTGCATCTTCTAAATAATGACTTGAAAGAAGTGAGTAATTATGTAATCAATTATTGTGTAATTTAGTGTGGTAAAACAATAAAACATGAAATCTTCCAGAGTTGGGGGTGAATACTTTTTATAGGCACTGTATATTTTTATATTGTATAAATATTTTACTGTATGTACTGTGGATTCTGGTTAACTGGGACACATTGAAACTAGTACATTTTGGCCCAATTAAGCAGCTGTTCCAGTTAGCTGCAATTTCATGGAAATAGTTAAAAAGGTATAAAAAAGACAAGCTACCATTTAACTGTGTAACAAATTATGTATTTAAATGAAATACATAACAAATTAGAACACTACCAGTATTACTGGTGGCTGTCGGTCATATCCGACGATGATAGGAAACCTGTGCGGGAGAGGTTTTAAAGTTGCACTGGTACAGTTCCACTCTCTCCACCTCGGAACTCCGAGTCCAGTGGTATGAGTGGATGGCACACTTGGTTCTTCCCTGGTTGCATTGAACGACCGTGACTTCTTTTGTGCCTTGTCGTGCCCTTCGCTCTTCACGGAGCATTGCAGTAGCACGCTCCTGGTCGTTGGATCTCATCCGCCTGGTCTGCAGAGCTGAGTTTGCATGCTGGGGCAGGCATGTCCCAATCTCACCAGAGTGTGAAACCCGTCGGCTATCTTCACTCGGGTTAGCCTGCCTGTTGAAGCGGTGTGTCCGCTGTCACAGGCAAACTGCTACTTGCGGCCACAGGTGAGAGCAGAGTGTCCGATGGGGACCCAAGGTGAGTGAGCTGCCCCAGAATGGACACAACAAGCCCCTTATCATCGGTTAACATTCAGAATCTGTCTGCTGCCATGCCCAGGCTTACAAACTATAAATCACAAACTCTACATAATTATAATACTTTTCAGAAATCATTTTGCATGCAGTGTATTCAAACAAAATAAATGCACTTCAGTAATATAACAGCAATTTGTTGGCCAATGAAACACGGCTGACCCTAGGCTTTCGGTTTGGTAAATTAGTACCGCCTTAATGATTTGCATCTGTGAACTTGAAAAACAATATTTAAGAATTTATCAATGTGATCATAAATCATCTTCAGGCAATAAGAAATCCAAGACGGATAATTAGAGATTTTGTTCAAGGCATGCTGTTTATCTACATATGGCATTTGCTTTACTGCCCCAAATATACGTTAATTATCAGAAGCAATTAGCAAACAAAAAAAATCAGAGTAATACATAAAATGCTGGAGGAACTCAGCAGGTCGGGCTGCATCCATCGAAATGAATCAACAGTCGACGTTTTAGACTGAGACCCTTCTTCAGGACTGGAAAGGAAAGGGCCAAATGCCAGAATAAAGAAGTGGGGTGGGGGGGAGAGAAAGGAGGACAAGCTAGAAGCTAAAGTAACACACACAAAATGCTGGAGGAACTCACCATTTTGTGTGCATTAATTTGATATCCAGCACCGGCAGATTTTCTCTTTTGTTTGTTGGTAATAGTTGAAGTCAGGTTCGTGAGAAAGGGAAAAAAGAATCAGGTCCTCTTCAAAGTGGCTTAATAAAGATATTTACACAAGCAACTGACTGACAATTGCAACAGAAATTGCAACTTAGTGTTGCAAATGGAACACTTGCTCTCACCGAAAGAGCAAGGCAAAGTTGAGAAATTCTCCAGTTAGATATTTAATTGTTTGCTGTCATGGTCTGGGTAAGGCATTGTTGCCTGAAAAAATAAATAGGGTAATTCAATTAAAGCTCTGGAGCAGATACATCATGTCTGATGTGGAAAGGCACTAACCCCAGCTTGAACTTGGCGTCCCACATTGCTTCACTTGTTTGACAAATGGTTTCTTGAAAATAATTGAAACGCATGGCTGCCAGCGCAGGTCAATAACACTTTTTTGCCACTCACTCTGTTAACAGCTTCCATTTTTCGTTACGCCATGCCATGGGTTGCACGCAGCTGGTAAATCACGCAGACGATGTTAGCAAGTATGGGATAAATGCATCACGAAGTGAAGACGTCAATGAAATTACACTGTTATTTATGCTTCCTTCACAGAATGGAGAGTAAATTTTAGAGTTATGCAAGCACAAACAGATTAACAGATCCATTCCCAGTTTCAGACACATTGCTCCCCCCACAGAAAGCAAAAATACTAACTTTCTATTTGTCTCTCAATCAACATTACAATATTGTTCGAGGAATTCGTTATCTATCAGTGACACTCACAAATTTCTACAGATGTACCATGGAGAGTACTCTAACTCTCTGCATCACTGTCTGGTACTGAGGCAGGGGGGCGGGGGGCACTGCACTGGATCAGAAAAATCTGCAGGAATTTGTAAACTCATCATGCACACTAGCCTGCGCAATGTTGAGGACACCTTCGAAAGGTGATGAGTCAAAAAGGCAGCATCTGTCATGAAGGACCCTGGTCACCCAGGACATGCCTGTTCTCATTGTTACCATCGAGCAGGAGGTACTGGAGCCCAAAAACACACAGTCCACATTCTGGGAAGTGAATTTGTGAACAGTGAATATGGGAAGACTGGGATAATGGCCATAGTGAAGCTGGTAGAGGTAAGTAGATAGATCTCTGCTTGCAATTGAAGAGGCATTTGAGAGCAAAGAAGAGAGTGATAAGAAGGAGAGGGTCTGGGCCTTAGGAGGTGGAGATGTAATGCACTAAAGTCAGAATCAGAATTCGGTTTGATATCACTGGAATACAGTACATGGTGAAATGTGTTTTGCAGCAGCAGTGCAGTGTAATACATAATAATATAAACTACAAATTACAATAAGAAATATACATATATAATTAAATTAAGTACGTAGTACAAAAACAGAGCAAAAATAGTATGGTCTTATTCATGTGTTCATAGTCTGTTCAGAAATCTGATAGCAGAGGTGAAGAAGCTGTTCCTGGAATGTTTAATGTTTGTCTTCAGGCTCCTGTACCTCCTCCCTGATGGTAGCAATGAGAAGAAGGCATGTCCTGGGTGATGGGGGTCCTTAATGATGGATGCCACTTTATTAATGCATTGTCTTTTGAAGAGGTCCTTATACCGGGGAGACTCGTGCCCAAGATGGAGCTGGGTGCGTTTGTAACCATCTGCGGGTTGGGAGAAAGATCTAATGTGTGCTCAGAAGTGCTTGATGAAGCAGTCCCCCGATCTACCAGCTATGGCGGCAGATACCCATTGCTTCCAGTACTTGTCGACTGTGATTGGAACGTGTACAAGACACTGAGCTTGCCTTTGCAAGCCCATGACCGATGCCACCACGGAGAGCAAGGGGACACCGCCACCTCCATGTTGCACAGTACAGGGCCATTTCCATCTGAATCCTGAAACTCTCCCTGAGTTCATTGCAAAAATACTGCTGCTATTCAGGAGAGGGGTTCCCAACCACCTTCTCAAAGGCAACTAATGATGGGCAATAAATACTCAAGTTCCATCACAATCTGCATCTTGAAAAATTAATATTAAAAAGGCAATTAAATCATTATTACAACTAACTATGAGTTTAAAAAATATCTTTGTACCTTGCGTTTGTACACGGTAGCATCAGAGTTAGCGCAATGACATTACAACTTGGGGCAGCGGAGTTAGGAGTCCAACTATGATGTCATCTGTAAGCAGTGTACACATCCTTTCCGTGGAACGTGTAAATTTTCTCTTAGTGCTCCAGTTTCGTTCCACAATCCGAATATGGACTAGTTGGTAGGTTAATTGATCATTGGAAATTGTCCTGTGACTAGGCTAGGGTTAAATCGGAAGATGCGATTCGAAGGGCAGGCATGGCCTATTCCACGCTGTAGCTCCATAAATAAATAAATAATCAGTAGCAGTAGTCATTAATGGCAGAGAATGGTGTGAAAAACATGTTACTGTAGCCCATCCACTTCAAGGTTTGATGCTTTGTGCGTTCACAGAAACTCTTCTCTGCATCACTGTTGCACTACATGGTTATTTGAGTTACTGTAACTTTCCTGTCAGCTTGAACCGGTCTGGCCATTCTATTCTGACCTCTCTTATCAACAAGGTTTTCTCAACCACTGAACTGGATTTTTTTTGTTTTTCACACCATTCTCTGAATACTCTAGAGACTCGAGAGCCCCAAGAGATCAGCAGCTTTTGAGATCCTCAACCCACCCCGACTGCTCCAATTTCTCCAACAATCATTCCATGGTCAAAGTCACTTAGATCACATTTCTTCCCCATTCTGATGTTCGGTCTGAACAACAACTGAACCTCTTGACCCTGTCTGCATGCTTTTATGCATTGAGTTCCTGCCACATGATTGGCTGATTAGATATTTGCAATAACCAGCAGGTTTATATGAGGTAGCCTATAAAGTGGTCATGGAGTGTATGTTGTGATATCAAACCCGATTCTGATTGCGAGTGAACGCCACAGTCACGTTAACTAACAACCAGCGTGAGGTTGATTTGGGGTCTGCAAACCAGGAAACAAGAAGTAGTGGTTACCTCAGCATTGAAATTTCGGCACCCACCTTTCCTGCTGTGAGTGGCATCTATGATGCAGAAATGCAGCAAGTGCTTCCTTGATCAATGTTTATTTTAATACAATGATAATTAAATATATTATAAAAGATTCTGCAGATGCTTGAAATCTGGAGCAACTTAAAAATACTAGTTTTGGAAATTTTCAGCCTGTTTTGCATTCCCTACCTTTAACCAGCCAAATACGTCTTACAGGCTGGCCACATCATATCCTCGTTGACGCAAATGACATATTTCATTATGTACTTCATTGTTTCAATCTGCTTCTGACAAATAGAGCTAATGTTTAAATAGCACCATACTCTAACACTGAGTTAGCACTGAAAGTCAATGTGCTCTGTGCAGTTTTCACTGAAAAATTAAAGATTAAGAGCTTCATTGTTAGAAATTTATTAAGTACAAACCCATCGTATATCACTGAGAAATAATGCAATCAGTACTAACAATAAAGACTGGAAAGTGTCCGAGAACATGTCTGAAGGTGGAATGTGTTTAATATTTTTATGGTCTATGACATCATTCAAATCACACATGTGTATTACTGCATTGCAATATCCATTGTTCTCTGTATAAATGCAAAAAAATCTTAACCCTGCAGCCTCGCCGAAAAATAATCTTGTTACCATTTGCTGCAAATCAATAGGATTAATAACTCTGATGCATTGATTTCACAAAAAACCCATGTATGATCACCTTTAGTCCACAAAAAAACACGTGTATGATCACATTTAGTCCACTAAAACCATGTATTTAATCATATTTAGTCCACAAAAAACCCACATATGATCACCTATTGAACACAAAAACCTTCTGTGTCATCACCTTTAGTCCACAAACACCTGAATGTGATCACAATTGGTCCACCAAAGCCCCGTGTGTGATCACCTTTAGTCCACAAAAGTCCAGCAAGTGATCACACTTATCCACAAAAATCCCGTGTGTGATTACATTTAGTCCACAAAAGCCCCATATATGGTCACAATTAATCCACAAAAGCCACATGTATGATCACGATTGATCCACAAAAACCCTATGTGTGATCACCTTTAGTTCTCGCTACAGTGGGTGCAGATCACTTGTAACCAGCGGAGTTACTGCTACACCAATTAAATGTATGCAGGGCGAGAAAAACTATTTCAATAAATGATACATTAAACCCAAAATTTTAAAACTGTAGAAGGAATGAAATAAAAATTGGAACATATTACATAATGATGGATTCAAAGCAAGTTGTTTTTTGGTATTTTCTAAAGCAATTTTGAATCAGTTGAAGTATTCATCATTCCAGATCTAGATCCAAATTCAGATCCAGATCTGGACCCATTCATTAGGTGACAAACATGAAACATGTGTACTGTGAAATGCGTTGTTTGCATTCACAACCAATACCACCTAAGGCTGTGTCGAGGGCTGCCTGTGAAGGTCACCAGCCATTCCAGCACCAACATTGCTTGCCCACAGTTCAGCTGAACAGCACTTAGTCGATTAGTTGGGGAGTCAAAAGTTACGTGGAGACAGGGGTTAAGAAGAAGAATAAATCCGCTGCGTTGGAATGGTGGACCAGTCTCGATGGGCCGAATGACCTAATTCTGCTCCAACATCTTATGTTTTTACGCAGCAACAAAACAAAACAACAACCACAAAGCAAAAAACATCCAATGAGCGAGCAGCAGTTCAGTGGGTGAAAATGCCTTGTTAATGAGAGAGGTCAGAGGAGAATGGCCAGATGGGGTCAAGTTGACAGGAAAGTGACAGTAACCAGGTGTGTGCAGAAGACCATCTCTGAACGCACAACATATCAAAGCTTGAAGCAGATGGGCTACAGTAGCCAAAGACCCCGAACATTCACTCCGTGCCTTCTAAGTGGAGGTATCTAATAAAGTGGCCACTAAGTTTATTTAGTTTTCTGAAAGTGGTAGAAGTTTCATTAGTGTTTTAAATTCTTTAATGTTTTGTATGTTTGAATGCTGGAAATTTTAGCAATTGCTAGATCTTAGAGTATAATTAGAGTTAATCATACCATTTAGAAAAATCATTAATTGATTGAGATTTTAATCTCACCACTTAACAATATTTCAATGCCACAATGCATCTTGTTTTAAGAGGTACAGACTAAATTCTCGCTGTTGGCCACAAACTGTATTATGCTAAGGGTCAGTGATGCATTACTTGTTGACAACAAACTTGACAAATTTCCCAACCTGTTTCATGACATACACTCACGGGCCACTTTATTGGTAGATAGCAGAGCCACTGAATATGTGTTAAGGGGAAACGATGTAAACTGCATCCACGTTTATATCCTTCTGCATAAAAAACTTGTTACATCATTTTAAAAAAACAAGCTCGTGTATAGTGTTCACTGCAAGAAATGACAAACAGGAAAACATACAATTATTTTCAAATCTGCATTTGTGAACAAGCACCACACGTGTCAGTAAATGTGGTGTCAAGGTAGTGTAAAGGTTAGTGCCAGAATATGGAGTTCAATTCCACTGTCTTCTGTAAGAAAGTTTATACATTCTCTCCGTGACCATGTGTATTTCTTCCAGCTGCTCTAGCTTCTTCCCACAATCTAAAGACATTTAGGCCGGTAGTTTAATTGGTCATTGTAAATTGTTCTGTGACTAGGCTAGGATTAAATCAGTGGGTTGCTTGGTGGCACAGCTCATTGGACCAGAAGGGGCAATTCTATGCTGTATCTCTGAATAAATAAATAATTTAAAAAATCTGAGTGCTAACTCGAGCCTTAACATGAAGCATAAAACTCGGTGGTTTTGTTTCTTATCAACAATCAAGTTTAAAACAAAGGAACCATGTCTTCATTTTATGTCACTTGCTGATTTTTAACCTGGTTTTTTAAATTAAAAAATTCATTTTGGAATGGAGGAATAATTGATCATCTTACATCAATATTTAGTTTGATTTTTTATTTTCAGATACAGCACGGTAACAGATTCTTCCAGTCCAATGAGCCCTCTCCACCTAGTTACATCCATGTGAACAATTAACCCACTAACCCCTACGTCTTTGGAATGTGGGAGGAAACTCACAGGGTCACGGGGGAATGTACAAACTCCTCACAGAATCCAACCTGGGTCGCCGGTGCTGTGATAGCGTTATGCTGGTCAATATGCTACTGCGTCATCCCAAATTTGTAGGTTTATTTAATTCTTCAGTTCCCAGGATAAGGATTTGAATCAATATGGCTGAACTCCAGCTGGCCAGCCCAGGAACTAACCTATTGCACTATCAGGTTCTATATGGCTTAACTTCCAATTGTTTTTAAATTACTTTTATCTTATTTTTTATCGTACTAGGGGTGCCACAGTAAAATAATGGTTAGCATGACACCACAGCAACTCGAGATGTCGAAGTTCTGAGTTCAATTCTGCCGTCTTCTGTGAGAAAATTTGTATCTGCGTGTGAGTTTCCTCCGGGTGCCCTGGTTTCCTACCACAGTCCAAAGATATACATGTTAGTAGGAGAATTGGTTGTTGGAAATTGTCCCATGATTATCCCTATTTACCTAGGGATAAATAGGTGGGTTGCTGGGCTGTGCAGTTCGAAAGGGCTTTTCTGCATTGCATTTCTAAATAATATAAATAAAATAAAATTGTTTCTGTTAATTTTCAATTATGTGACACCTGATGTAGAATAAATTACCTGAAGTAATTCACTTGGTTTGATCAAATGAGTAAAGACTGAACAGGAAATCTACCGAACTGTGCAGAAGTCTGAGGCACATGTAAAAATATTGTATAAAGTGAGGATGTTTTCAAAAATAATGGAATTGGAAGTTTCTAAATATTAAAAAATGACTATAAACACAGAACATCGAACATAGAATCATACAGCAGAGTACAGGCCTTTCGGCTCACAATGTTGTGCCGACCCTTAAACACTGCCTCCCATATGGAGGGATTTAAGGTGGGGGATTATATGGCAGACAAGGTTTAAGGGTCAGCACAACATTGTGGGCTGAAGGGCCTGTACTGTGCTGTACTATTCTATGTTCTATATAACACCCCCCCCCCATCTTAAATTCCTTCATATACCTGTCTAGTAGTCTCTTAAACTTCACTAGTGTATCTGCCTCCACCACTGACTCAGGCACTGCATTCCACACACCAACCACTCTCTGAGTGAAAAACCTTCCTCTAATATCCCCCTTGAACTACCCACCCCTTGCCCTAAAGCCATGTCCTCTTGTATTGAGCAGTGGTGACCTGGGGAAGAGGCACTGGCTGTCCACTCTATCTATTCCTCTTAATATCTTGCATACCCCTATCATGTCTCCTCTCATCCTCCTCCTCTCCAAAGCGTAAAGCCCTAGCTCCCTTAATCTCTGATCATAATCCATACTCTATAAACCAGGCAGCATCCTGGTATATCTCCTCTGTACCCTTTCCAATGCTTATACATCCTTCCTATAATGAGGCAACCAGAAATGGACACAGTACTCCAAGTGTGGCCTAACCAGAGTTTTATAGAGCTGTATCATTAATCACGTCTCTTAAACTCTATCCTTCAATTTATGAAAGCTAACACCCCATAAGGTTTCTTAACCTCCCTATCTACCCATGAGACAATTTTCAGGAATCTGTGGACATGTACCCCCAGATCCCTCTGCTCCTCCAGACTACCAAGTATCCTGCCATTTACTTTGTACTCTGCCTTGGAGTTTGTCCTTCCAAAGTGTACCACCTCACCCTTCTCCGGGTTCAACTCCATCTGCCACTGCTCAGCCCACTTCTGCATCCTATCAATGTCTCTCTGCAATCTTCGACAATCCTCTACACTATCCACAACACCACCAACCTTTGTGTCGTCTGCAAACTTGCCAACTCACCCTTCCACCCCCACATCCAGATCGTTAATAAAAATCACAAAAAGTAGAGGTCCCAGAACAGATCCTTGTGGGACACCACTAGTCACAACCCTCCAATCTGAGTGTACTCCCTCCACCACTACTCTCAGCTTTCTGCAGGCAAGCCAATTCTGAATCCACCTGGCCAAACTTCCCTGGATCCCATGCCTTCTGACTTTCTGAATAAGCCTACCGTGTGGAACCTTCTCCAATACCTTACTAAAATCCATGTAGATCACATACACTGCACTACCCTCATCAATTTGCCTGGTCACCTCCTGAAATAACTCTATCAGGCTTGTTAGGCACGATCTGCCCTTCACAAAGCCATGCTGACTGTCCCTGATCAGACCATGATTCTCTAAATGCCCAAAGATCTAAGAATCTTTTCCAACAGCTTTCCCACCACAGACGTAAGGCTCACTGGTCTATAATTACCCAGACTATCCCTACTACCTTTTCTGAACAAGGGGACAACATTCACCTCCTTCCAATCCTCCGGTACCATTCCTGTGGACAACGAGGACATAAAGATCCCAGCCAGAGGCTCAGCAATCTCTTCCCTCACCACATGGAGCAGCCTGGGGAATATTCCATCAGGCCTCGGGGTCTTATCCATTCTAATGTATTTTAACAACTCCAAAACCTCCTCTCTCTTAATATCAACATGCTCCAGATCATCAACCTCACTCATATTGTCCTCACTGTCATCAAGTTCCCTCTCATTGGTGAATACCGAAGAGAAGTATTCATTGAGGACCTCGCTCACTTCCACAGCCTTCAGGCACATCTTCCCACCTTTATCTCTAATTGGTCCTACCTTCGCTCCTGTCATCCTTTTGTTCTTCACATAATTGAAGAATGCCTTGGGGTTTTCCTTTACCCTACTCGCCAAGGCCTTCTCATGCCTCCTTCTTGCTCATCTCAGCCCCTTCTTAAGCTCCTTTCTTGCTACCCTATATTCCTCAATAGACCCATCTGATCCTTGCTTCCTAAACCTCATGTATGCTGTCTTCTTCCACCTGTCTAGATTTTCCACTTCACTTGTCACCCGTGGATCCTTCACCCTACCATTCTTTATCTTCCTCACCAGGAGAAATTTATCCCTAACATCCTGCAAGAGATCCTTAAACATTGACCACATGTCCATAACACATTTCCCTACAAAACCATCATCCCAATTCACATCCGAAAGTTCTAACCTTATAGCCTCATAATTTACCCTTCCCCAATTAAAAATTTTCCTGTCCTCTCTGATTCTATCCTTTTCCATGATAATGCTAAAGGCTAGGGAGCGGTGATCACTGTCCCCCAGATGTTCACCCACTGAGAGATCTGTGACCTGACCTGATTCGTTACCTAATACTAGATCTAGTATGGCATTCCCCCTAGTCGGCCTGTCAACATACTGTGACAGGAATCCATCCTGGACACACTTAACAAACTTTGTCCTGTCTAAACCATTGGAACTAATCAGGTGCCAATCAATATTAGGGAAGTTAAAGTCACCCATGATAACAACCCTGTTATTTTTGCATCTTTCCAAAATCCACCTCCCAATCTGCTCCTCGGTATCTCTGCTGCTACCAAGGGGCCTATAGAATACCCCCAATAGAGTACAGCTCTACAGTACAGTAAACAGTAAAAAACTGAATCAAATCAATATTTGTGTGACCATCCTTTGCCTTTAAATCTGTATCAATTCCCTTGGGTACACTGTCAGGCAGTTTTATAAGGAAAGCAGTTGGTAGGTTGTTCCAAGAGCCTTGGAGAGCTTGCTACAGTTCCTCTGCAGACTTTGGCTGTTTCGCTTGCTTCAGTTTCTTCAGGTAAACCCAGACAGTCTTGATGATGTCGGGATTAGGCTCTGTGGAGGCCATACTATCTGAAACCATATAAAAAATCGAGAATGCCGAAGACTTTTGCTGTATCTTTTATTGCTAATGATGAAGTTTATCGATAAAGAGCTGCCATTTTTCAGGACTGGGGCATTTTTCCTATAATGCGCATTTCACAATGGAAGTGTGAACAGAGGAACAACAACATTTCTACAATCTTGATGAACGATGTGACAAACTGTATTTTGCCTGAACCAATAACATTTTAAGAACTGAGGAAAATGCAAAGGAAAATGAATAATAGAAAGTAATCCAATGTCAAATCAGTCGTGGAATGAAAAATAAAGAGACAGAAAGATCAGGTTTCAGAGTGACAACAGAGATAGAGGGAAAAACAGAAAGCAAATAGTACTTTGAAAAATTCATTCACAAGTGGTAAGAATGGCCATAAGACCATAAAATATAGGAGCAGAATTAGGCCATCTGGCACATTGAGTCTGCTCCATCATTACATCATGGCTGATCCTATTTTCCTCTCAGCCCCAATCTCATGCACTCTCCCCGTATTCCTCCATGCCCTGACCAATCTAGAATCTATCAACCTCTGCCTTAAATATACATAAAGACTTGGCCTCCACTGCTGCCTGTGGCAAAGAATTCCAGAGATTCACAACTCTCTGGTTAAAGAAATCCTTTCTCATCACTGTTCTAAAGGCAAACCCCTCTATTCTGAGACTGTGTCCTCTGATCTTAGACTCGCTCACCATGGGAGACATCCTCTCCACATCCACTCTATCAAGACCTTTCACCATTCAATAGGTTTCAATGAGGTCACCCCTCATTCTCCTGAATTCTACTGAATACAGGACCAGACCATCAAATGCTTTTCATGTGGCAATCCAGTCAATACTGGAATCATTTTCGTGAACCTCCTTTGAGCCCTCTCCAGTTTCTATGCATCCTTTCTAAGATAAGGGGCCCAAAACTGCTCACGATACTCCAAATGAGGTCTCACCAGTGCCTTATAAACGCTTAACATTACATCCTTGCTTTTATATTCCAGTCTTCTTGAAATAAAAGCTAACATTGCATTTGCCTTCCTCACCACAGACAAAACCTGCAAATTAACCTTTAGGGAATCCTGCACAAGGACTCACAAGTCCCTTTGAACCTCAGTTTTTTGCATTTTATCTCCAATTAGAAAATAGTCTACCCTTTTATTTCTTCGACCAAAGTGCATGATCATACACTTCCCAACATGGTATTCCATCTGCCATTTCTTTGCCCATTCTCCTAATTTGTCTAAGTCCTTCTGTAGCACCTCTATTCCTCAAAACTACCTGCCCCTCTATCTATCTTCATATAATCTGCAAACTTAGCAACAGAGCCATAAATTCCATCTTCAAAATCATTGATATATAACATATAAAGAATCAGTCTCAACACAGACCCCTGTGGAACACCTCTAGTCACCGGCAGCCAGTCAGAAAAGGCTCCCTTTATTCCCACTCTTTGCCTCCTGCCAATGAACCACTGCTTTATCCATGCTAGAATCTTTCCTGTAATACCATGGGCTCATAGCTTATTAAGCAGCCTCATTTTTTGCACCTTGTCAAAGGCCATTTGAAATCCAAGTACATAACATCAACCGATTCTCTTTTGTCTATCCTGCTTGCTATTTCTTCAAAGAATTCCAACTGATTTGTCAGGTAATATTTTCCTTTGAAGAAACCATGCTGACTACAGTCTAGTTTATCATGTGCCCCAAGAACCCTGGGACCTCATCCTTAATAATCTACTCCAACATCTTCCAAACCACTGAGGTCAGACTACCTGGCCTATAGTTTCCTTTCTTCTGCCTCTCTCCCTTTTTGAAGTGTGGAATGATATTTGCAATTTTCCAGTCTTTTGGAACCATTCCAGAATCTAGTGCTTCTTGAAAGATCATTGCTAATGCCTCCACAATCTCTTCAGCTACCTCTTTCAGAACCCTGGAGTGTTCACCATCCGGTCCAGATGACTTATCTACTTTCAGACCTTTCTCAAGAGCCTTCTCTCTAGTGATGGTAACTTCACACACTTCATGAACCCTGACAACTGGAACTTCAACCCCATACTGCTAGTGTCTCACACAGTGAAGACTGATACAAATACTTATTCAGTTCATTAGCCATTTCATTGTCCTCCATTAATACATCTCCAGCATCGTTTTCCAGCGGTCTGTCATCCACACTTGCCTCTCTTTTACACTTTACGTATCTGAATGAAATTCCATTCAATATCCATATTCTGGGTCACACTGATTGGTTCAAATATTTATAGTTTTTATTATTATGTATTGCAATATACTGCTGCCACAAAACCAACAAATTTCATTCCCATTCCTGTTCCAATGTGTCGGTCCATGGCCTCTTCTTGTGCCAAGATGAGGCCACCCTCAGGGTGGAGGAACAAAGCCTTATATTCTGTCTGGGTAGCCTCCAACCCGATGACATTAATACTGATTTCTCCTTTGGAAAACAAAATGCCCAGCACTCCCCTCTCTATTCCTAACTTTGACCTTTTACCTCTTCTCACCTGCCTATCACATTGGGTCCCCTCCTCCTTCTCTTTCTTCTATAGTCCACTATCCTCCGCTATCAGATACCTTCCTCTCCAGCTCTTGACCTTTCTTACCCACCTGGCTTCACTTATCTCTTGCCAGCTAGACCTTCTTTCCGAACCCAACCTTTTATTTTGGCATCTCCCCACCCCCCCACCCCCCCCCAGTTCTGATGAAATGCCTCGGCCCAAAATGTCAATGATTTATTCATTTCCATAGACGCTGCCTGACCTGCTGAGTTTGTGTGTGTGTGTGTGTGTGTGTGTGTGTGTGTGTGTGTGTGTGTGTGTGTGTGTGTGTGTGTGTGTGTGTGTGTGTGTGTGTGTGTGTGTGTGTGTGTGTGTGTGTGTGTGTTTTGCAGGACCTACAGACTTCCTTGTGTTTTTGATTCTGAGATATAATAACTAATTCCCAATTACTTACAGTGATTACGTTATTAAAGGGAGTTTTAAAGTATTAATCATTAGACTTAATTTTATAAAGTACATACACCCAGTGACTTTGACCATGGAGCGATTGCTGGTGCCAGACGGGATGGTTTGAGTATCTCAGAAACTGCTGATATCCTGGGATTTTCACACACAGCAGTCTCTAGAGTTTACAGAGAATGGTGCGAAAACAAAAAAAAATCCAGTGAGCGGCAGTTCTGTGGGGAAAAATGCCTTGTCAATGAGAGAGGTCAGAGGAGAATGGCCAGACTGGTTCAAGCTGACAGGCAGGCGAGAGTAATGCAAATAGCCATCAATTACAACAGTGGTGAGCAGAGAGCGTCTCTGAATGCACAGCATGTCAATCCTCAAAGTGGATAGGCTACAGCAGCTTTGAACATATACTCACTGGCCACTCTGTTAGGTACAGGAGATACGAACGTGGCCACTTGTGCAAATAAGACACTGAATATTCTGATGCAGAAACTTAATGAGACAAGTTGCCAAAGTATCTAAGTCTGCCAATACTTAGAATAATGGTTATACAAAAAAGATTTCTTTGAAATATAAGATTGTAAAAGAACAAAGAATTAAGTGAGTGGGCCAAATTAGTAGAGGTATTTTTGAATATGTTAAGTATCATATCATCCATTTGGATCCAAAAGGATATGTCTGATAATTATTTTAAGGGGGAAAAAGAACTAGGGAAGTCCACAGAGACTTAAAGAACTCAAGCAATACTGGGCATTGCTTCATAATGAAATATTAAGAAGTATGTTGTTTGATAAAATATTTAGTGTTGTATGTAAGAGTGGAAATTGGACAACGTTTGACCTAGGCAATGCAAAATTGGTTTAATCCAAGAAAAATGGATTTTTGATCAATGTCTAGTCTGCCATTAATGAACAGATTAATATTAAATAGCACAATTAAACTGACTTAGCATAAAACTGTGCAGTCCAATCTGCCAGCTATATCATAACATTAAAGTATGTACAGTATTTTAAGTTTTTAAAATATCTATTAATGTCATTGTTCATAAAACTATTATTTTTTACAGCCTCTTCTGCAGCTTCTAGCATAATGCTTTTATATTGGTACAAAAGCCTTCCTGGAAACACCGTACACATAGAATTCTGCAATCTTCTGAAATGGCAAAGTCTGAGCAAGTTGATAAGGAAATGTTATCTTGGTGTTATCTCTATGCAATGACGAGAGATGAAATGGAATGTTCATGTAAGAAATCAGTGCAACTCACAAAGAGTAATTTCTACCTCTATCTTTCTACCTTGGCTTGGATTATATCTATTTTCTATTATCTTTTGTATCTATTAATACAATGAATATAGAGAGCCTCGTAGATAAACTAAGATTTCTCAGGTGTTTGATCATTTTGGACAATGAATGAACTCTCAAGATCAATATGCAGAACAGAGTTAGTGACTCATAGGTTGTTCCAGAATCGCTAAATAAGTTTTGATTGCAAATGTGTCATGACTGGATGATGTTTTCCTTACTGCAATTGAAATATTTTTCTTAGAAATCACATTCTTTCAGTTTGTTTAAACCTTCAATTATATTAGCTTCTCTTCTTAGAGGTCAGACAAAAGCTGATCCAAAATTGAATACTGCATATATCAATAAAGTATGTCTGTCTGTCTGTAATCAAACTACGTTCCTGAGAAAGTAACACACACAAATTGCTGGAAGAACTCAGCTGGTCAAGCAGCATCTATGGGGATGAATAAGGGGGAAGATGCCAGAATAAAAAGGTGGTGGAGGGGAGGGGAGGGGTGGGAGGCTAGATAGAAGGAGATAGGTGGAACAAGGTGAGTGGGGAAGATCAAAAGCTGGAAAAGAATGAATTGGAGAGGGGACAATAGAAGAAAAGGAAAGAGGAGGGGAACACATGGGAAGGTAATTTGCAGGAGAAAAGAGGCAAAAGTTGAACGTGGGGAATGGGGGGTGGAATTTGTTTACTGGAAGAAGAAATCAATATTCATGACATCAGGTTGGAGGCTACAAAGATGGAATATAAGGTGTTGCTCCTCCGTCTTGAGGGTGGCCTCATCATGGCACAACACGAGGCCATAGACTGACATGTCAGAATAGGAATGGGAATCAGAATTAAAATATTTGGCCCCCGGGAAGTCACACTTTATTTTCTTGGAAGAACACAGAGGTAATGAAGAGAGGATTGAAACTGATGTGAATTATTCTATGAACAGGCAAACTAAGATTGCATTTTAATTTTGCTGTTTACAGCCATTTAGGAATACATAATTCCACAAAACCCTGGACTAAACTAGATCCACTGTAGTTACACTCCCAATCAGTTTCTTAGATTACTGAGAAATTATAGTAGATAGATTTCAGTCTAGGGGTTTGTGGAATTATGTTTTTCTAAGTGGTGGTGAGAAATAATCTGAATGTGAACTGTTAGACTGAGTTGACCAAATATAGAAATCATTATGGATTGATGAATAAATATGTTGTTTCTTGGTGCCTCAGTAAAGCAGCCAACCTATTCAAAGACCCCACCTACCCTAGACATTCTCCCTTCTATCCTCTTCTGTCAGGCAGAGGATAGGACATACCACCAGAAAGGATATACCACCAGACACAATGATAGTTTCTACCCTGCTGTTATAAGATGTTTGATAGCTCCCTACTATGATAAGGTAGACTATTGACCTGCCAATCCACCTTGTTATGATCTTGTTTACC
The DNA here is from genome assembly GCF_048418815.1 of Hemitrygon akajei. Classification (NCBI taxonomy): domain Eukaryota; kingdom Metazoa; phylum Chordata; class Chondrichthyes; order Myliobatiformes; family Dasyatidae; genus Hemitrygon; species Hemitrygon akajei. The sequence goes on from NC_133125.1 coordinate 5,542,587, forward strand.
TGCACTGCACTCTCTTTGTAACTATTGCAATTTATTCTGCATTTTCTTGTTTTATCTTAAAGCACTATGTCCGTAATGAATTGACCTGTGTGAATGGTATGCAAAGCAGGCTTTTCACTGTACCTCACTTAGTACATGTGACAATTATAAACCAATTCCAATATTGACCTTTAACTGAAGGGAGCTGCGAAACAAAGGTGAAAGTTGCATGTAGTTTTACCGATCTTCAGTTAGGCTTCATTTAGAGGAGGGGTTCCCAAACGTCCTTATGCCATGGAGCCTCACCATCAGCTGAGGGCTCCATGGACCTCAGGTCGTGAACCCCTGGTTTTGAGTATTTTTTGGGGTGTTGTACTTTTGGAAGAGTAGGTGGGCCGCAGGGGAGTTCACTGGCGATTCATCAGAATGATGCGGAGTTAAAATACAAGCACAAGTTCACATCCTATGAATTTGAAGATTAGATGATAATTTAATTGATCTCAAATAGATTCAGGAGTGGGCCATTTAGAGAAGAGCTTTATTGTCATTGCTGAAGACAAGATCGGCCATTTGATCCTCTCTGCCTCCTTACCTTCAGATCAAGGCTGATTTTACCTGAACTCTACTTTTCTGCACTACGTCCACTGATTTCTGAAGAGCTGTCGATTTCTGCCGTTAATGTATCGAGCAATTGCACTTCCGTAAATTCATAGTATGTGAATTGCAACGACCCCATGAAAAAATTTCTTCTCAACCCTGTCCTTAGTAAACATCCCCCACTATGAGACTGTGATCCGAATTCCAGACACCTCAACTAGCCAAAACAACACCTCCACATAGACTCTGTAAAGCCCATTAGAATGTTGCAGGTGTCAAGAGATCATCTGTCACAGATTTTATACTTGAGGTTCTCCGTTGGTCAGGGTCGACAATGAATGTTGTGTCCCAGCTGTTTACGTGATATGACAGACAGTAAACAAGCTAGGCAGTACAATACGGGGAGCAAGCTGTAGTGCTCCCCTCTCCACAGCTGATGAATCCAAAGGAACAACAAAGACTGATACAGTTTGGGATCAGCGACATCACAGGTGTTGCCAGTCATATACGTAGGCATCCGTTAGTCTCGAGAGACCATGGATTTGCACCTTGGAAAGTTTCCAGGGAGCAGGCCTGGGCAGGGTCGCATGGGAGACCGGCAGTTGCCCAAGCTGCAAGTCCCCCCTCTCCACGCCACTGGTTTTGTCCAAGGGAAGGGCATTAGGACCCATACAGTTTGGCACCGGTGTCGTCGCAGAGCAATGTGTGGTTAAGTGCCTTGCTCAAGGACACAACACACTGCCTTAGCTGAGGCTTGAACTAGCGAGCTTTTGATCACTAGACTTAACCACTTGGCCGCACGCCGACACAGCATTGAACTAAACGTCGGACTGCCTTAGGGATTCCAGCTCTGGATTGCTCCTCAGCGTTTACTCCCGGAGCCTTCCCCATGAGTGGGTATTGCTCATCCTAGATGAGATGTCAGCCATGGCTGATGAGCCCCATTTACCCCAAGTGGCTGGATTAAAGGAGCCAGTAAACTGTCTTTGCTCCTTCTCCTGTCAGCAGAAATGGCTCTATCAGGCTTAGTAGCTAAGCCACACATGAACACCAGGAGCTGGACTTTGTTGTCAGAGGCTATTTGAGATACACAGCATTGGGAGCATTTAATAGGTAGTGGGAGCTTATCCACACCACTCCCTCCCCCTGGCTTTTGACGTAAACTCTAAAGAATACAGCTCTGGTCTGCTGAATCTCTTCTCAACAATGAGACTTCTTTTCCTCTAATACATCCATCCATAGGTAGAGGGATCAGACCGGAAATGATATTCTGGATACATTGGAGACTGATCAGAACAATGCAGAGTTAAATCACCAGGACATCATACACAAAATACTGGAGAAACTCAGCAGGTCAGGCAGCACCTATAGAAATGAATAAACGGTCGACGTTTCAGAAACCCTTCATCGGGACTGGGAAAAAGAAGACTGAGAAAGAAGGTGAGGCTAGGGAAGGAAGAGTACAAGGTCAACACGAGTGAATCTGCAGATGCTGGAAATAAATAAAAACACAAAATGCTGGCAGAACTCAGCAGGCCAGACAGCATCTATGGGAGGAGGTAGTGATGACGTTTCGGGCCAAAACCCTTCATCAGGAGTGAAGTAACAAGGGATGGTTGAGGGGGGATAAGAAGTGGGGGGAGGGATAAAGTAGAGAGCTAGGAAGTGATAGGCTGAAGGGAAATGGGCTAGGGGGAAGGTGGTGAATTATGGGAAATAAAAGAGAAAGAAAGGTAGGGCTAGGGGGAGATTATAGTGAGGGGGGGGGGGAAAGAGAGAGAAAGAGAACCAGACTAAAATAATAGATAGGGATGGGGGTAAGGGGGGGGCAGGGGTATCAACGGAGGTCTGTGAGTTGAATGTTCATGCCGGCAGGTAAGAGGCTACCTAGGCGGGAGATAAGGTATTGCTCCATCGACCTGCGTGTGGCCTCATCTTGACGGTAGAGGAGGCCATGGACAGACGTATCGGAGTGGGAGTGGTCTGTGGAATTGAAGTGTGTGGCCACAGGGAGATCCCACCACTGCTGGAGGGCCGAGCGCCGGTGTTCGGCGAAACGGTCTCCCAGTCTGCGACGGGTCTCCCCAATGTATAAATGGCCACATCGGGAGCACCGGATACAATATATCACCCCAGTTGACTCGCAGGTGAAGTGGTGCCTCACCTGAAAGGACTGTCTGGGGCCTAGGATGGTGGTGAGGGGAGAAGTGTGGGGGCAGGTGCAGCACTTCTTCTGTTTGCAGGGATGAGTGCCCGGAGGGAGGTCGGTGGGGAGGGATGGGGGGGATGAATGGACAAGGAAGTCGCGTAAGGAGCGATCCCTGTGGAAAGCCGAGAGTGGGGGGGAGGGGAAGATGTGGCTGGTGGTGGGATCACGTAGGAGGTGGTGGAAGTTACTGAGGATTATACGTTGGATCTGTAGGCTGGTAGGGTGATAGGTGAGGACCAGGGGGACTCTATCCCTGGTGGGCTGGCGGGGGGATGGGGTGAGGGCAGAGGTGCGTGAAATACGGGAAACGCGATGGAGGGCAGAGTTGATAGTGGACGAAGGTCAAGGTGTTAGGTTGAAGAGTGAAACCAGGTGAGGGGGAGGAATGAAGTAAAGAGCTGGGAAGTTGATTGGTGATCGAGATAAAGGGGGAATCTGATAGGAGAAGAGAGAAGTCATGGAAGGAAGGAGGAGGAGGACCAGAGGGAGTGATGGAGGTGATGGGCAGGTAGGAAAAAGGTGAGAATGGGAATGGGGAATGGTGTGGGAGGGGGTAATTACTGGAAGTCTGAGAAATTGATGTTCAAATCAAAGTCAGTTTGCATCCTGTCAACTTAAGGGTCAGCAGGTGATTTAATTGAATTTGACTTGATGGAGGACACTTTATAGCAACAGATCTCCATTAGTGTGAACGGATGACTGCCAGTCTGCACTGATTCAATGGGCTGAATGTCCTGTTTGTTGTCTGAATCAAAGTACCTCAAGGAATAGCATAAATTAACAAATGAACAGAAAATGCTGAAAACACTCAGCAATGCAGGCAGCATCTGTGGAAAAATAAATTCCGTACAAAGGAAGGTGAGGATTGGTGAGAGGATCAACAGGGTCTCTCTTCCACCTGTCAGAGATGTTTATCAGGAATGCTGTGTACACAGGGCCCTTAGCATCATCGATAATCCCTCCTATCCATCCAACAGTCTCTTTGACCCCCTACCATCAGGCAGGAGGTACCGGAGCATTAGGACAGGAACTGTTAGGATGGGCAACAGCTTCTTCCCCCAGGCTGTAAGACTACTGAACTCCCTGTCACCACCCAGGTCTCATCACGTATGAAGCACCAGTAGCGTTATACCATTTACTCTTTAACTTGTGTCATGAAAGCCTCTTATTATTTCTTAATTTATTTGTGATAATATTATATGCGTGTGAGTTATATGTACTGCGTTGTGATCCAAAAGAACATTCTTTCATATAAATATGCATGGTTAAGTAACAATAAACTTCAACTTAAACTTGTTAATGTTTCATCTTTGGTGTCTCCGTTGTCCTTGATTTTCCTCAAGGAAGTACTGGTTACGTGCACAGGATAGAAAAACAAAAAAGGTTAATAGCAGATGATTTATCAAATCAGAATGAATGGAAAATTCTCTTTTGATATTTGTTTTTGTTTATTTACTTTCTTTCCCTAATTGTTTAAACTGACAACAGTCGCTTTCTGTAATAAGACAATCCTTTTAAAGACTGAGAACAGGAATTGAGATTGGAGACAAGGTCAGGATATTAGAGGACAAAGTGAAGGACGAGCTGATGGGCACTTCTAGCTTTTGGTTTTTGTCTGTTCTTATCGTCCTAACTGGAGCACAAATTCAGCAATAATTTGTATCTTGGAGACAATTTGCATCATGTTCAGAACGGTGTTAAAATATACAAGGAGGACAAAGCTTATATCCATGGAATAGTCATATCCCACGTCATTTAGAATGACCTCTGGAAAAGGAATGAAGAGGGTTACAATCATCATTATGTGTATGATCATTATCATATCATTATACGATGCAGGTGATCATGTTTTCCATCCATCCCTAATCTGTGAGGGATTGCTACTGTGGGGAGAACCCCCCCCCCCCAGAGCTTTCATTCCCATTCCTTTCCCTTTCCATGACCATGATTGTTCTGGGCAAATTTTTCTACACAAGTGGTTTGCCATTAACTTCTCCTGGGCAGTGTCTTTGCAAGAAGAGTGATCCAGCCATTATCAATACTCTTCAGAGATTGTCTGCCTGGTGTCAGTGGTCACATAACCAGGACTTGTGATTTGCACCAGCTGCTCATACGACCATCCACCACCTGATTCCATTGCTTCACGTGGCCCTGATTGAGGAGGTGAAGGAGGGAGGGCTAAGCAAGTGCTACATCTTGCCCAAGGGTGACCTGCAGGCCAGCGGAGAGAAGGAGCACCTTACACCTCCTTTAGCAGAGACATATCTGCACCCTGCCATCCAGAGTGGAGAACAATTTTGTTGAAGAATGAAATTGACAGAGTTGTTAATATTTGCTCCAGATCTTTTACTTTAAGGGTATGCGAAGTGAGGAAGAAAGGAGTTTTACTGGGCTATTGGCCCTCCTGCCATTGTTTAAGGATTAGAAATGAGCTTTATTTGTCACGTGTACATTAAAGCACACGGTGAATTGTGCTGGGCAGCCTGCAAGTGGCACCACACTTCTGGTAACCACATAGCATGCCCGGAACCCATTAACCCTAACTGGTACATCTTTGGAATGTGGGAGGAAACCAGGGCACCCGGAGGAAAGCCACGCTGTCACTGTGTAAACCCCTGACAGACAGTGGGGCAATTAAACCCCAGCTGGTGATAATAACACCATAATAACATTATTCTGACTGCCCTGCCATCATGCTGCCCACAGTTTAGGATACACAGTAAAACCAGTTACATTTATGAAAATACCTATGAAATCATTCCTTAATCTTCTCTTTTTTTTTGACATTTAAATCTAGCTGTCAAATATTCATTATGGCATACTTGTGGGTGCCACAGTAATGTAGATTTAGCGCAATGCTGTTACAGCCCAGGGCATTGGAGTTCAGAGTTTAATCCCAGCATCATCTGTAAGGAGTTTGCCCAGATGTTCTGGTTTCCTCCCACAGTGCAAAGACGTACCAGTTGGTAGGTTAAATGGCCATTGTAAATTGTCCTGTGATTAGGCTAGAGTTAAATCTGGGGGATTGCTGGTTGGCCCGGCTGGAAGGGCCAGAACGGCCTGTTCTACACTTCCATCTCAATAAGCAAGTAAATACTTCATAATTTCAAAGTGGCAATTTTAAGCAGAATGTTGAGGTTCAAAGGACATGTGTGGAGTAGGTTGATCACACGAACGGTGCTTGGTACCAAAAACATGCTGCTAGAGACATAGTAAAGCAGACATGTTTGTGGCATTTGACAGACATTTAGACCAGCATATGAACATGCAGGGGATGCAGGGTTGTTGATCAAAAACAGGCTGATAAGTTTATTTTTAACTTGGGGTGTCGGAGTTCAGTGTTCAGTCCTGGTGTTCTCTGTATGGAGTCCATACATTCTCCCCTGAAACGCATGGTTTTCTCCCACATTCCGAAGACATACCAGTTATTAGGATAATTGGCAATTGTAAATTGTTCTGTGATTAGGCTAGAGTTAAATTGCAGTTTGTCAGGGATTTGCTGAGCAGCGTAGCTCAAAGGGCCAGAGGGGCCTATTCTGCACTGTATTTGTAAATAAAAAAATTCAGCTGTAAATCAGTTTAGCATCATAGTCAGCACAGACATTTTGGGCAGAAGGGCCAGTTCCTGTACTGTATTGTTTGTGTTCTATGTTCTGTATTTGATGCTGAGCCAATGGAGAGATCACAGATGTAGTCATCATCATCATCATCAGGTGCCAAGCCCAGTCTGAACTTTGACTGCCATGTTTCGGGTCAAGTGGATCAATTCACTGGTTTTCATTTCCAGTTCTCTGGCTGCTGTCTCCATCATCATTTGTCTTTGTCTTCCTCTTGCTTTCTTCCCTTCAATCTTTCCCATAATTACCGTGTACTCTAACTCCTCTTTCCTAATCACATGTCCAAAGAAGTTGCATTGCCTTTTCATGATCTCATACATTACTTCTCTGTTTAGACATTAACATTGCTTCTCTGTCCGAGGACATTGCCCAAGCAGGTAGAGTGGTGCTGTTGCATAACAGTTATCACACTTTATACTGATAACAAAAGAAAATCTGCAGATGCTGGAAATCCAGGCAATGCACACAAAATGCTGAAGGCACTCAGCAGGTCAGGCAGAAAAAAGGAAAAGACTGCAGTCAACGTTTCAGGCCGAGACCTTCCTGCTGAAGGGTTTTGACTTGAAATGTTGACTGTACTCTTTTCCATAGATGCAGAACTTTTGCTACTTAGGAAGCTGGGTGACATCAGATGGCAGGTGCGACTTGGACATCAAAAGAAGAATAGGGACGGCAAAAGTCACCTTTACGACAATGAAGAGTATACCAACCAACACTAAACTAGGCATGACAACCCGCCTCAGAGTACTGAAATGTTATGTTTATCCAGTTATGTTATACGGTTCAGAATGTTGGACAATATCTAGTAACATGTGGAAACGAATTGAGATGTGGTTTTTGAGGAGGATGCAAAGAATATCATGGACGAAACGAATATTTAACGAGGACGTCATGAACACATGTATTACTGTTCCAGAACAGAGGAACAAAAGATGTAATTAATATTTCTCCTTCTCTAAGAATAGGTTCCTAAAGTGGACACCAAACAGTAACTTCATAAAGTTGAGCTTTATTAGTCACATGTACATTAAAGCTGAGTGCTTTGTTTTGTGTCAACACCCAAGGATGTGATGGAGGGTGCTCACAGGTATTTCCGCACTTCTGGTGCCTCCATAGCATGCCCACAACTCACTAATCTTAACTCTAGCTGTATATCTTTGGAATGTGGGAGGAAACAAGAGCACCCGGTGGAAAATCTCAATGTCATGGGGAGAAAGTTTGGGCTCCTTACAGACAGCGGCACAATTAGAACCTCAAAAGATGATCGCCGGCAATATAAAGACACGCACACAAAATGCCAGTGGAACTCAGCGGGCCAGGCAGCGTCTATGGAAAAGAGTACAGTCGACGTTTCAGGTCGAAACCCTTCAGCAGGAAGGTCTCAACCTGAAACGTCGACTGTAGTCTTTTCCTTTTTTGCTGTCTGACCTGCTGAGTGCCTCCAGCATTTTGGAGGAATGATGCCTCCAGCCTTTTGCTTGGATTTCCAGCACCTGCAGATTTTCTTTTGTTAGCAATAGAAAGTGTGATAACTGTTATGCAACAGCACCACTCTACCTCAGACAGACAAGCAATGTTAATATCTAAACTGTGATGCACATACCTTGGCCATATCTGCAAAAAGCATGATTCCCCAGTAGGCAACCATTTTAATTTCTATCCACACTCCCATTCTGACCTGTTCGCCTATGGCTTCCTCTACTGGAATAATGAGGCCACCTTCATGGTGGAGGAGGGTGTCCCTGACAATCAATGCTGCTTTCCTGCCGCTGTTCTGTTCACTGCAATCTTCTGAATATTTATATATATAAAAATAAAGTGCAGATATTTTTCAGCAGTTCATGCAGTTCATCATATGAGAAGAAAGAATTAGAGTTAATATATAGACATGAGATTTTGCAGATGCTGGAAATCCAGAGCAATACACACAAAATGCTGGAGGAACTCAGCAGGTCAGACAGCATCCATAAACAGTCGACATTTTATGCTGAGACCCTTCATCAGGACTGAAAAGGAAGGGGGAACATGTTAGAATAAAAAGGTGGGGGCTGGGGAGGGAGTAAATACTGGAAGGTAACAGGTGAAGCCAGGTCAGAGGGCACATATACAAGGTGGGGAGGAGTGTTAAGTTCAGAGGAGGTGTGTACGGCAGGTTGTTGTGGTGGGTGACTGTCCTTGATGAAAAGCTGCAGAGAGTAATGGACTCAGCCCACATCATGTTCACATCTATTGTATCACCCGCAAAATGCTCGAGAAACTCAGCAGGCTATGGCAGCATCTATGACAGGGAACAAACAGTCGAAGTTTTAAGCCAAGACGCTGAATCAGGTCTGATGAAGGGTCTCCGCCCAAAATGTTGAGTGTTAATTCCACTCCTTAGAGGAAGGGAAACTATTTGCTCCTCCCATAGGTTAATGAGATGAGGAGGGTTAAAATAGGACTGTCTAAAAGATTAATAGAAACATTGAAATCTACAGCACATTACAGGCCCTTTGGCCCACAACGCTGTGCTGACCATGTAACCTACTCTAGAAACTGCCTAGAATTTCCCTACCGTATAGCTTTCTATTTTTCTAAGCTCCATGTACCTATTTAAGAGTCTCTTAAAAGACCCTATCGTATCCTTCGCTGACAGTGTATTCCATGCACCCACCACTCTCTGTGTGAATTAATAAATTAACTTGATTTGTCACATGTGCAGTGAAGCATTAAAGCGTACAGTGAAATGCGTCATTTGTGACAATGGCCAACAGAGTCCGAGAGGCAGCCCAGAAGTGTTGGCGTGGTTCTGGCACCAACACAACATGGCCACGTCTCAATAACCCTAACTCGTACTGTACGTTTTTGTGAGAAAACCTCAGCACCTGGTGGTAATCCACATGATCACGACAGGAACATAGAAACGCCTTACAGATAGAGGCAGTAATTGAGACCTTACCCTGCAGCTGACATCGTAGAGAATCACTGAGAAATACAGCACTGAGACAGGCCCTTCAGCCCAGCCAGTCCATTCTAACCCCAGTACAAACCAGTGAGTGAAAATTTCTCCTTCAGCATATATCCCTGTCAGCCCCACTCCTTCAGGTAGCTATGCAAGGGCTTCTTAAATAATACTATTGTACTTGGCTCAAACACTTCCTCCAGCAGCTCGTTCCATACTTGCCGCCTCTGAGTGAAAGCATTAACCAGCATCTCCCTTTTAAATTTTTTCCCTTCACTCTAAATATCTGCCCCCTAGTTTTGAATTCCCCTACTCAGGGGAAAATACTGTTGCCATCCACCTTATCTATACCTCTCATAACATTTAAACGTTTCTACAATGTGCCCCTCATTCTTTTAGGTTCCAAAGAATAAACACCAAGCTTGGCGTGTAACGCAGGCCCTCTAGTTCTGGCAACAATCTCAGAAATCGTTTCTGTACGCTTTTCAACATAACCACAGCTTTCCTATAGCATGGTCACCAAAACTGTACTCAGTCAGTAATGTGTGACTTCACCAACAGTTTTTACAACTGCAATATATTAATAATAATAACTTACAGAGAGACTTTTCATACAAACAATGTAGTTCAAAGTGTTTTACAATGGGATAAACTGCAAACATAAAAATAAAAGACAGAAAGATGTTTGTTAAAACAAGGTCAAATAAATAGGTTCTGAGTTGACGGAGTCTGCATCGCTTCGAGTTTTAGGTATTGAATTCCACAGTTTCGCAGTGTAGTTTAAAAAATCTGACCTGCCAATTATCTTTTGAGGGAGATTGTTTACATTTCAGAGACGGCGGAAGAAGCCCTCAGAGCTCGAGCAGGATGATAAAACAAAAATGATATTGTGATGTACTCCAGTCCCAGACCATTGAGAGCTTTAAAAACAAGTAGGAGAATATTAAAATCAATTTGAAAAGATACAGGAAGATAAAGCAGAGCATTTAGGATGGGAGTGATACGTTCCCTCATCCTGACTTTAGTTATAGGTCTAGTGTGGCTTTCTGAATGAGTTGAAGTTTGTCAATAGATTGCTTTGGAAGACCAGTAAAATGTGCATTGTAGTAATCTAGTCTATTCGATATAAAGGTGTGAATTAGTTTTTCAGCATCATTACGTGCCAGAAATGGACGTACCTTTGCAATATTTCTCAAGTGCAGAAATGCTGCTCTGGTGACTTTCTTTATGTTAAAATTCAAGTCTGAATCAAGGATAACACCCAGTCTTGTTACTTCTGAATTTACAAGGGGAGCCAAGTTTCCAAGTTAAACAAGAAGTTTATCTTTTTTTGGCTTTGAGACCAACTGAAAGTATTTCAGTTTTATCCAATTAGTTTTAGTTTTTGCTTGAGTTTGTCCCAACTCCTATACTCAATACCCTGAGTGATGAAGGCCAAAGTGCTAAACACCTTTTCCGTTATCTTGCCCTCGTGTAACGCTACTTTTAATGAACTATCTATTTGTACTCATGGGTCCCATTGTTCCTCTACACTCCCTGAAGATCAACCATTGAGAGTAGAAACATAGAAACATTGAAAACCTACAGCACAATACAGGCCCTTCGTCCCACAAAGCTGTGCCGAACATGTCCTTAACTTAGAAATTACCCAGGGTTACCCAAAGCCCTTTATTTTTCTAAGCTCCATGTATCTATCCAGAAGTCTCTTAAAAGACCCTCTCGTATCTTATCTCCACTTGGCATAATTTACTTATTATTATTTAATTATTTATGGTTTTATTTTGCTATATTTCCACACTATTCTTGGTTGGTGTGACTGTAACGAAACCCAATTTCCCTCAGGATCAATAAAGTATGTCTATCTGTCTGTCGTATCCACCTCCATCATTGTCACCAGCAGCGCATTCCATGCACTCA